>NW_004443950.1:14962005-15035726 GCF_000243295.1 Trichechus manatus latirostris | reverse complement strand
GTGGCATCTGGGGTCTTAAAAGCTTGCAATCGGCCATCTAAGATGCATCAATTGGTCCCAACCACCTGGAGTAAAGGAGAATGAAGAACACCAAAGACACCAGGAAAGTATTAGCCCAAGACACAGAAAGAGCCACATAAACCAGAGACTTCATCAGCCTGAGACCAGAAGAACTAGATGGTGCCCGGCTACCACCAATGACCGCCCTAACACGGAACACAACAGAGAGTCCCTGATGGAGCGGCAGAAAGATGGGGTGCAGAACTCAAATTCTAGTAAGAAGACCAGACTTAATGGTCTGACTGAGACTGGAGGTACCCCAGAAAACATGGCCCCTGGATTCTCTATCAGCCCAGAACTAAAACAATTTATGAGGCCAACTCTTCAGACAGGGATTGGACTGGACTGTGGGACATAAAGTGATACTCGTGATGAGTGTACCCCTTAGCTCAAGTAGATAGAGACCAAAGGGGCAGCTTTTGTCCAGAGGTGAGATGGGAAGGCAGAGAGGGTTAGGAGCTGGTTGAATGGACGTGGGGAATCAAAGGTGGAAAGGAGGAATGTGCTGTCGCAGAATGGGGTGAGCAATTAGAGTCACATAACAATCTATGGATAAAACTTTGTATGGGAGGCTAACTTCATTTAAACTACAACAATAAAAAAAGATGCATTGCATTGAGCAAATCTGCTGTGAAAGTCCTCTTTCAAGTGTTGAAAAGCAAAGATGTCACCTTGAAGACTAATGTGCGCCTGACTCAAGCCATGCTGTTTTTAATCGCCTCATATGCATGCGAAAGCTGGATAATGAATAAGCATGGCTGAAGACGAATTGATGCTTTTGAATTGTGGTGTTGGCAAAGAATATTGAATATAACGTGGACTGCCAAAAGAACGAACAAATCTGTCTTGAAAGAAGTACCACCAGAATGCTCCTTAGAAGCAAAGGTGGCAAGACTACATCTCACATACTTTGGACATGTTATCAGGAGGGATCACTCCCTGGAGAAGGACGTCATGCTTGGTAAAGTAGAGGGTTAGCGAAAAAGAGGAAGACCCTCAACGAGATGGATTGACACAATGGCTGCAACAATAGGCTCAAACATAGCAATGATTGTGAGGACAGCGCAGGACCGGGCAGTGTTTCGTTCTGTTGTAGAGGGTCACTATGAGTTGGAACCGACTCAATGGCACCTAACACAACAACAAAAATTTTTTTGGCCATTTTAATCATTTGTAAGTGCACAACTCTATGATATTAATTACATTCACCATGTTGTGCAACCATCACTACTCTCTATTTCCAAAAGATCTTTCCCTCCCCAAACAGAAACTTAGTACCCCTTAAGCAACAACTCTCTACACTTCCTCCCTCCAGTCCGTAGTAACCACTGTTAATCTGACTATACTAGGCCCAAGATGGAGTCACTTACGATAAGTCTCATGTCAGCAAACTGAAACCTAATTAAGTTTTTCTTCCCTGTAAATGCTTGCCCTTCCCAGAAGCCAAAACCCAAGTCAGCCAATCCGCAATTGCCCAATAGAAAATGCCCAGCAGCCAGTCCAAAATTGCCCAGTACACCTTCCTTGTTCTTGTGTGTCTATTGCCTATAAAACCCTTCTGCTTTGTACTGCTCTAGATGCTGCCCAACTCATGAAAAGCTAAATGAAGCCAATGAGTTCAAACAAAATTTAGACAAATGTTTTGTTGACACTTTCTTTCAACACCACTGTCTTAGTTATCTAGTGCGGCTCTAACAGAAGTACCACAAGTGAATGGCTTTAACAAAGAGAAACTTATTCTCTCATAGTTTAGGAGGCTAGAAGTCCGAATTCAGAGCACTAGCTCTAGAGGAAGGCTTTGTCTCTCTCGGCTCTGGGGGAAGGTCCTTGTCATCCATCTTCCCCTGATCTAGGAACTTCTCAGTGCAGGGACATTGGGTCCAAAGGACACACTCTATTCCTGTCCCTTCTTTTTTGGTGGTATGAAGTCCCTCTCCTCTTTGCTTACTTCTCTCTTTCATATTTCAGAAGAGATGGAATCAAAATACAACCTAATCCTGTAGATTGTGTCCTCCCTCATTAACATAACTGCCTCTAATCCTTCCTCATTAACATCATAGAGGTTAGGATTTACAACACATTGGATAATTGCATCAGACCATAAAATGGAGGACAACCACACAGTACTGGGAATCATGGCCTAGCCAAGATGACACATAGTTTTGGAGGACACAATTCAATCCATGACAACCACTAATAAACTTTAGTCTCTATGAATTTGCCTATTCGAGATATTTCATACGTATGGGATCATACACTATTCGTCCTTTTGTTTTGTGTCTGACTTCTTTCACCTAGCAAAATGCTTTTAAGATTCATCAATGTTTTAGCATGTATCAGAACTTTGTTTCTCTTTGTGACTGAATAATATTCCATTGTGTATATATAATACATTTTGTTTATCCATTTATATGTTGATGGGTTGTTTCTATCTTTTGGCTATTGTGAATTGTGCTATAGTGAACATTGGTATACAAGTATCTGTTAAGTCCCTGATCTTAAGTCTTTTCAGTACATATCCAGGAGTGGAATTGTTGGGTCATATGGTAATTCTATGTTTAACTTTTTCAGGAACCACTAAATTGTGTCCCACAGCAGCTGTGCCATTTTACAATCCCACCACCAATGGACAAGGGCTGCTATTTCTCCACATCCTCGCCAACACTTGTTATGTTCCATTTTTCTGGTAATAACCATTGTACTGAGTGTGATGTGGTATCTCATTGTGGTTTTGATTGGCCCTTCCCTAATGACTAAAGGTATTGAGCATATGGAATTTTCGAACTTCACTCTCTTCTGAACCTTCTCTAAGAAAGACTGTGATAGCTTAGTGGTTGTATTACTTTCCTAGGGCTGAGGTAACAAAGTATCACAAACTGGGTGACTTAAAACCACAAAAACTTATTCTCTCACAGTTCTGGGTGCTAGAAATCCGAAACCAGGTGTCAGCAGGACCATGCTCCCTCTGAAGATTCTAGGGAAGAATTCTTCCTTGCCCCTTTCAACTTCTAGTGGCCCCAGGCATTCAGTGACTTGTGGCAGTACAACTCCATTCTCTGCCTCTGTCTTCACAGGACCTTCTTCACTGACGTCTCTGTGTCTGAACGTCCCTCTCCTTTCTCTTCTAAAAACACCATCCATTGGATGTAGGACCCACCCTGTATATGACGTTATCTTAACTTGATTACAACTTAACCTGACCTATCTCCAAGTAAGTTCACATTCTGAGATTCCAATGGATATGAATTTGAGGGGGAACACTATCCAACCCACTTAAAGTGGTAAAAACCATGGCCTTTGGAGCTCGTATTCTTGTTCTGTGTGACCTTGCACAATTTACCAACCTTTACAAATGTATTGTCTCACTGTCAAAAACCCAAATGCTCATATAAACACCAAAAATTAGTGTAACAGAATGTATTTATTGTGGGGAGATAGTATTCGAATCATTTAGCGTTAACCCAGAAAGTATCAGGATGGCTTTCCAAAGTGAGTTTAGTAAAAATGGGTTACACAGTTCATTGTCATGTTAATTTCTCAAGAGATAACATCACAACAGACCCAGGGTCGGTCTGCCGTAGAAACAGTCACTCTGGACATAGCATACATTATCCTGGGGTTCTCGCTCCTGGAAACTGGCTGCACACACTTAATTCTCTAAAAGACCCCTGTGCCTAAGGCAAAACGATCTCTGCTAAGCTGCTTACTAGGCTATTGTCTGACTTGAGGGTGACTTTAGGAAAACAGTTCCTTAAAGACTCAAGGTTCAAAACGACACTCAAGGGCAGATGGCCTGAGTGGGTCACCCCAACTCCATGGCCCCAGAAATCTGGATTCCAGGAGAATTAAAACTGTTCCTCATCACCCATAATGTGTGGATTTTACCTGCCCCTGAAGCTATTGTGAGGATCAAATTAGATGTTTATAAAGTGTTTAGAAGTTCCATACGTGGAAACTATATAGCCATTGGTCATTATCTCCCATCAGTCTGACCCCTTATACTTCTGTGGCTCTTTTGTGGCTTTTCGGCCCCACCTGCCCCGTAAATATTGGTTTTTCGGGTTTCTGTTCTTGACCCGTGCTCTTCTGCTGCAGGCAGCCCCTCCTTTCTACATATGAGTATGAGGAGCAGATGCCAGGAGCTAATCTGCCCCAAGGCTTTAACTGCCAGGATGTACCGATGATTCCCTAGTTTATGTTCCAGCTCTGTCCTTGAGAAGTGTAAGACTTTGGGTAAAATAATTAACCTCCCTGGGCCTTAATCTGTAAAACGAGAATCAGGTGGTTTTGACGATTAAATCAGTCCTGTATGCAAATGATTGCTATGAATTGGAATCCACTCCACGGAAACAGGTTTGTTTTTTTTTGGTTTTATAGGCAAAGCAAGGTCCCTGGATGGCACAGATACTTTGCACTAGGCTACTAACCAAAAAGTTGGCAGTTCAAACCCACCCAGTGATGCCATGGAAGAAAGGCCTGGGGATTTGCTTCCATAAAGATTACAGCCAAGAAAACCCTATGGAGCTCAGTTCTACTCTGTAACACACAGGGTGGCCGTGAGTCGGAATCACCTCGACAGCAACGTGTTTTGTGGTTTTATAGGCAAAGCATTTGGAGCAGTGCCTGGACATAACAAATGATATAAGTGCCATCCTTTTGGTTAGCATCTGAGCTCTTAACCACTGCACCCCCAGGGCCCCATTTTGTCCCATGGGAGTCTCAAACTCAATCCTTCCAAACTCAGCTCCTCATCTTGTCTCTACACCTGTCCCTTCTCCCAGAGTCTCTTTCTCATGGGGTGGCACCATCATCAGCCCTGACACTAAAGTAGAACCTCACCTCCTATCTCTCCCTCAACCCCTAAGTAAAAACAATCACCAGAACCTGTTGGCTTTACCCCCTAAATGTATCTTGAATTTGTTCTCTTCTCTGTACCCCTTTTGTGGTAGATTTTTGTTCAGCAAATATTCACTTTGCCTAACAAGTACCCCATGAGAAAGGCTACTTCCAGTCTTGCTGATGTTGGATTTGGTCATGTGACTTGCTCTGGGCAACGGGATGATAGACAATGACTGTGGTCATGTGGTTGGACTCGGTCTTTTGCGCTCCTGCTGTTCACCATGAGAACTCACCTCAGGTAGCCTAGGTCACTTGAATCGCAGTGACCCACAGACACGTGAACCAGGAAAACAGCTTATTCTGTGTGTCCCTAAGACTTTCTGTCTGGTCACAAAATAACAATAAATCGTAAGAGCTAACTGATGTACCTTTCTTTTCTAGGCCGGGCAATTGCTTCCTAACTGGTATTCCTGCTTCTAGCCTTATCCCTCTCAAATCCAGCCTCCAAACAGCGATCAGCACGCTCTGCTACCTAATGTGCAAATCTGAGTCTATCACCTGATTTACTCAGAACTCTTGTAAAATGACAGAAACCAAATTCAAACCACTTTAAGCCAAAAAAAAAAAAAAAAAAAAAAGTTGCGGGAATTCATTGGCCACGTAAGTAATCCAGGACTGTTGTTAGCTTCTGGCACGGTTGGAGCCAATTGACTAAATAAATTCATCAGGAACGTTTCTCTCCTCTCAGCTCCACTCCTCTGTGGCTTCCTTCTCAAGCAGCCCTCCCCAGCGGTGGGAAAATTGCCACTAAGAGGTCCTAGGCTTAAATCCTACAGTCTTATCGACTCCAGAAGAAAGTGAACTTTCACAACTGTTCAATAAAAATCCCAGGGAAGACTCTCATTGGCCTAATTTGGGTCATATGCTCTTCCTTGAGCCAATTACTTTGATAAGGGACATGCAGTGCTCATCCTGGAGCCTGAGACTGGAATTGGCCTCACGCAGTCAGGTAGGTAAATGAGTAGGAAAACGGTTTCCCTAAGGGAGATAGGATTTGTTACCAGAGGACAAGATACCAAGCAGACAAAACCAGCTGATGCCCTAGCATACTCTTCTGCCCTCCAGTGGTGTCCCCATCACCATTAGGAGGCATCCCCAGCTTCTTGGTATAAAATACAGGGCCCTCCATGATCTGACCCTGCTTACTCATCCAGCCTCACCTCCCTGGATCTGTGTGGCATGCGTTTCCAGCTCCAGCAATGCTGCACGTCACTCTCGACACATGAGCCATGCAGCTTCTTGCCTCCAGCCTTGGGTCTGGCATTCCCCTTCTCCTGAAAGACTCATCCTGTTCTGTCAGCTGATTCCTACTTACTCTTAAAGGCTCAATTCTGGTCTCACCTGGATTGGAACGATCTCTCTAGACCACTCTGTTCCAGGCTGTACTCCCACAAAGACTGTACTTCAACATTTTATTAACACTGAGGAGTTTGGCATAGAGTGATCACGCAGTAACGGCTGAATTAGTGGATTACTGGGTTAGTAAAGGAGCCCAGGTGGCACGGTGCTTAAGAGTGCAGCTGCTAACCAAAAGGTTGGCAATTTGAATCCACCAGCTGCTCCCTGGAAACCCTATGGAGCAGTTCTACTCTGTCCTGTAGGGTTGCTATGAGTCAGAATTCACTCGATGGCAACAGTCTGGGTTTTTGGCTTTTGGGGATGAGTAAAGGAATGAATGAGTGATAGAGAAGAGTGGAAACCCAAGAAGTGTTTGTTGAATAAATAAATTGGCTTAAAAGGAGAAATTCATTTGAACTGGAAAATCCAGGAGAAGAGCTGAATATATGAATAAATAAATAGATAGATGGATGGAAGGAGAGATGGATAGATAAGTGAACTAATAAAAGAAAATCCTCCTCTTAGGTAGTTTGGGAAATGGACCAGATCAATGGCCTTCAAGACAGGGACAGATCCTGTGTAGACCTGTCTTTCCAGAGGTTAAAGCTGTGTTTGATTGGATGTAATTCCTGACCTCTTTCACCAGGCACTTGGGCCATTCACAGGCCTCGGAGGGAGACAGATGAGTGAAGCTTGGCCCCAGGGGAACAACTGGAATGTCCTTAAAAAGCAACTGGGTACTTTTTCCTGTTACAGATTGACTTCCTGGCAAATTGCAGCATGCCTGCCACAGCTGGGGGTGGATGAAGAATCCTGTTTTTAAAAGCCCTCAGAGACCTTGAATTTAATTAAATGAACATCTTACTCCTCACCCCAGAAGGAAGCCAAACACACCACCCTGTTTCTGAACATGGAAGGACCTGGAGGCTTTTTCGCTGGATTTGGTAAGAAGTTGAGTGAGTCCTGCCCCTCAGGAGCCTGACTCAAAGCCTCCCCACCAGCCGAGTACTCTTCCCACAAGTCCTGAGTGTGGACGTCGTGAGCGGCAGCTCTTACCAAACACAGCCCTGCTTGCAGTGAATTTCCACTAGGTGGGAGGAGGGAGAAAAACACAATTGTCTGAAAAAATTAAAGGCAGTTAGCAGAGCTTGGCCTATCCCAGTACACTGTAGAAAGAGGCCCCTAACTTCCTGATCCCCAGCTGCAAGCCCAGGCCTGTTTCCTGGCCCACGAAAGTTCATCACCCCCAGGGACAGAGCAGGGCTCGGGGCCAGCTGAGGAGGCCCCATCATTTCTGCTCCTTTCTCGGAAGACGTCAGGCTCTGCTGAAGCAAAGGAAGCTTTTGTAGTCGACTTTCAGGCTGAATCGCTTACTTCTTGTCCCTCCTTTCCTCCTTCTCTTTACCCCCGTTGCCTTACAGTCTCAAAAGAATCCTATTCCAGTTCCTCACGTTTTTATGGCCAAAAAAAGACAGCTAGTTTCCAGTAGCTTGGAATCCCTGAGTGGTGCAAATGGTTAAGGTACTCAGCTGCTAACCACAGAGTTGAAGGTTCAAATCCACCCAAAACTGCCTCAGAAGAAAGGCCTGGTGATTTACTTCCAAAAAATCAGCCATTGAAAACTCTATGGAGCCCAGCTCTGCTCTGACACAGGCAGTCGCCAGGAGTCAGTAAGTGACTTGACTGCAACTGGTACTGGTCCCAGTAGCTTGCTCTTTTTCTCCCCCCCTTTCCCACCACTGGAGTAAATTTTTTAAAAAAAGCCATTGCTGTCAAGTCGATTCCGACTCATAGGGCAGGATAGAATTGCTCCCATAGGGTTTCCAAGGCTCTAATCTTCATAGAAGCAGACTGCCATGTCTTTCTCCCATGGAGCAGCTGGTGGGTTCGAACCACTGACCTCTTAGTTAGCAGCCGAGCATTTAACTGCTCCTTTAGGGTAAATATAAAAGGCCCTCAGTGCACCAACCTGAAGTGGGGTGGCCCTAAGCTGACCAGTTGCCTATTCTCCACAGGCAAATAGGTCCAAATGAGTAAGGAAAATGGCCCCCATTATGCACAGGCTGTAAGGGGCCTTGGATTTCAGTCCATCTACAGGAAAGACCCTCCGCATAAAGCATGACTCTGCAATGGTCAACAGCGTGAGTCAGGAGCCACGCAGCTGGGGTTCAAATCTGGGTTCTGCTCCTTTCTGGCTGGCCTACACCCAGGCAAGTTACTCAACCTCTTGGTACCTCCATTTCCTCATCTGTAACATGGGAATGGTTGTGGAGGTTAAGTTAACCCATCCCTGTAAAGTTCTCGGCACAGTGCCTGGCACACAGAAAAGGCGCCTTAAGTTCTCTCACTTCTGTTCTGCAGAATCCCACGCACCCTCCCCCACTGATCCTCCCATCTGATCCCCAGCCCTGTCCTTCAAGTGTGTGTGGCATCATTTATTTGCAAACGTGCCTACTTGATTTCTAATTAAAATGTTTTTGAGTCAAATTAAAAACAAAACACATGCAGATTTAAAAAAAAAAAAAAAGTCTGACAGACATGTTAGTAAACAGTGAAATATTTTTGAAGGCTGAATACAGATAGCTCAGATGCTATGAAGAGTTCAAATTGACAGACTTCTGATCTGAGGAGACACATGAATATTAGCAGAGGGACATTTTTCTGGGGTTGAGAAAATTCAGGAACGTGAATCCCTCCTCGTTCCTTCCCACCAGGGCTCACTTCTCCACTTACTAGATGATCAAGGCCCTGTTGCCTTCCATTTACATGATCACAGTCTGCTTCTGATTGTTCCCATAATTCATTAAGAATTCTCCAAGTTAAATATTAAATTATTCATACATTGCGCAGTGAGCCAAACGTAAGACCTTCCTGTCAGGGATGTTGCCGTTCAGCCAGCTACTGGGAAAAAAAAGACGGAAAAAAAGAGACAGAACAAACGGAGAGCCACACACTCCAACCAACGTCATGGTCACAGAGTTCAGGCAAGTGAGGCAGATGGGCGTCACAAGGCGTTCATAGCTCAGCAGCCAACTTCACTGGAACCTGGACAGTTGGCGAGCAGGTTCATCCAATTCCTGAAGCTGTGAAAAAGTCCTGTGATGTCTGAAGACTTCTTTTGTCCTCTATACCAGAGAGCTGGGGAAACAGCCTCATCCTCCCCACAACTCCAAGGAGCAAAGGGTGCTGAAGTAACTTCTAAAGCCTGGATTCCCAAAAGGGAACTTTCTCTCTCCTCCTTCTATTCGGCGCTTATCAGGATGGGGATTGTCTCATGTTTCACTGGCCAACGGCAGTTCCAGGAAGGAGGTGAGAGTCTGACTCCAGAGAAAAGCATCTCAGCTCTTTGGCTCAGGGGCTCCATCGTTCGATGAAGTGTCCTTGCCCTCTGCCACCTTAGTGTCAGCCTCCTGATCTGTCCCTTCTCCCACAGGCTCTTCTCCCGGCATCTGGGACTCACCCACCACCTGGGTGCTTTTGCTGGAGTGGCACCCCATCTTAGCTGGATCCGAGGGGCCAAGCGCCCTTGGACTTTCTGAGGAAAGGAGGGTCTGTGCGGCTGATGCTCACTGCCAGAGTTAAATAAGCCTTCCTCAGAGCAGGGTTGTAAAGACAGGGGGTTCAGTTTCTATGGCCACAGGAAGACGCCAAGTCCAGTCTGCATAATGAGGCACCCGTGTGGCGTGGGCAGGGCCTGGAGGGCAGCCCTTCCGGCTAACCAGCTAACCAGGCTTATTCTAAGCATTGAGGCCCATTCGAACATTCCATCTGAAGAATTCCCTTTTGTTTAACCTTTAACTTCTCTGCAGATTACTCCCCCCACACCTAGTTACCTGTAAACACCAGCCCCTATCTTCACACGCAAAAAAAGCCCAGTTACTAGGCAACTATTTGTGGCCTACCTCCGTGTTCCCGAGCCACATTCAGTTCCGGGACGGCAAATCCCCTGCTTGGAGGCCATCCCACACCCTAGAATGCCAGCTCCACCCAGGGTCGAAGAATAGGGAGTTCTAAAGCCATGGACTCCGGGGGTTACTCAAACACAGAACTAACGTGTACTGAGTGCTATTTTGCTTATATCCATCAGCTTGTTTAATCATCATAGCAACTCTATGAGGTAACCAAAAACCAAACCCATTGCTGTCAAGTCCATTCCAACTCATAGCGACCCTATAGGACAGGGTAGAACTGCCCCATAGGGTTTCCGAGGCTGAAATCTTTATGGAAGCAGACTGCCACATGTTTCTCTCATGGAGCAGCTGCTGCTGACCTTTTTGTTAGCAGCCAAGCGCTTAACCACTGTGCCACCAGGGCTCCTCTATGAGGTAGGTTTTATTATTTTATCCTCATTTGACAAATGGTGGCACTGAGGCACAGAGAGATTGAGTAATTTATCAAAGTCATCCGGCTTCTACCCTGTTTATCACTATGCTAATCTTAGCTAAGGGCCCTGGTGGCACAGCGGTTAAGAGCTCAGGCTGCTAACCAAAAGGTCAGCAGTTTGAATCCACCAGCCCCTCCTTGGAAACCCTATGGGGCAGTTCTGCTCTGTCCTACAGGGTTGCTATGAGTCGGTATCAACTCAGTGGCAACAGGAAGGGAATCTTAGCTAAGGAAGCTTGGTGGTGCAATGATTAAGCACTCAGCAGCTAACCGAAAGGTTAGTGGTTCGAACCCACCAGCCGCTCTGGGAGGAAAGACCTAGCCATCTGCTCCCGTAAAGATTTTTAAAAAATAAAAAAACATTGCAGTCTAGTCCATTCTGACTCCTAGTGACCCTATAGGACAGAGTAGAACCGCCCCAAAGGGTTTCCAAGGCTGTAAATATTTACAGAAACAGACTGCCACATCTTTCTCCCACAGAGCCGCTGGTGGGTTCAAACCACTGACCTTTTGGTTCGTAGCCAAGTGCTTAACCACTGCGCCACCAAGCCTCACTGACTGTAAAGATTACAGGCTAGGAAATCCTATGGGGCAGTTCTACTCTGTAATATGGGGTTGCTATGAGTCGGAATCAACTCCACAGCAACAGGCAACGAGTTAATCTTAGCTATTCTAAAGACCAAGGGGCCCTGGTGGTACAGTAATGAAAACTTTCAACTGCTAACTGGAAGGCTGGCAGTTCAAAACCACCAGCATCTCCGCGGGAGAAAGATGTGGCAGTCTGCTTCCATGGAGATTTACAGCCCTGTGGGGTCGCTATAAGTCAGAATAGACTCAACAGCAGTGGGTTTGGTTTGGTTATTTTAAAGACCGGATCAGACCGTCTTCATGTTACCCGAACCAGGTCCTGCCTAGTGCGGCGTCTCATCAATAAAGACACACTGAGATGATGAGGGAGGAATAACGTTTATTGCAAACGCGCAAGCAAGGAGCAAGGAGGTGTAGACCTCAAATCAAGCTCCCCGAGCAAAGGAAGGCAGAACCTTTTAAACTGTCCTTCATAAGAAAGTGCATACAAACATCATGGACTACACAGGTTATGGCACGCAGGCACAGTACGACAAATTGCATTTTTCCCCTTAGTATGTACAGAAAGTGGCGCATAGGTCTCACCCTGGGCAGAGATTTTAATATTCAATTAGCTCTTAATGAGTCAGGTCACTTTAGGACACTTGATGGCGCAGTGCTTAAGAGCTACGGCTGCAACCAGAAGGTTGGCAGTTCAAATCCACCAGCCGCTCCTCGGAAATTCCTTGGAAACTCTACTCTGTACCACAGAGTCGCTATGAGTCAGAATCAATTTAATGGCAATGTATTTTAGAAACTGATTTTGACTGGTTTTGGCTGATTTAAGGCAGAAACTGAGTTACAGGCAATGCTCAGGGTCTTGATGATAATGGACGGGAGGAACAGGTCTTGCTTGATACTGGCTAAGCAGCTGCTGGCTGCGCTTGCTATCATTCACACACCATCATAAAACCTAACAAAAAAAAAGAAAGCAAACCCATTACCGACGAGTCAATTCCAACTCGCAACCCTATAGGACAGAGTAGAAGTGCCCCATAGGATTTCCAAGGAGCAGCTCGTGGATTCAAACTGCTGACCTTCTGGTTAGCAGCCAAGCTCTGTGCCACCAGGGCTCCAGACACCATCACAGGTGTTATCAATTTGGTAGACCTGTAATTGCTCTTTTAATCCAGGCAGCATAGGTAAAGGTCTTCAAAGCTGTAAAGGATCTCTGATCTGAAGCCTTACAGGCTCTGGAATTGGGGTAAGGAATGCCTGTGTTCTATGTGTGACCTCTGTTTTAACTTCTGACCTTCAGCTAGTTTTCTTTCCCTGCCTGTAATGGAGGTGGTCGGGGGCAGTGGGGGTTCAGTGATAGAATTCTTGCCTTCTGTGGGGAGACCTGGTTCAACTCCCGGCCAATGCACATCATGCACAGCCACCACGCGTCTGTTCAGTGGAGGCTGTGTGTTGCTATGATGCGGAACAGGTTTCAAGACTATGACTAGGAAGAAAGGCCTGGTGAACTACTTCTGAAAATCAGTCAGTGAAAACCATACAGATGACAAAGGTCTGATCCCCAACCAAGTTTCATTCCACTGTGCTTGGTGTCCCCATGAATCAGGGGCCAACTTGACAGCCACCAAGAACATAACATCGCTGATAGGAGACTGGTAATCCTGAACCAGCTGGAAGGAAGAGCCAACGGATCTTTTCAAAGAAGCACAAAGCAGTCAAAATTTGACATCAACTCCGGTCCACTTACAGAGGGCAGGTACATTCCAGCGTGGATACTGCATAGGTCTATTCATTTACACCTCACAATCACACAGTCCTAAGAGGAAGTTATCAATCCCACTTTAGAGCTGAAATAATTGAGTTTCAGTGTGGTTAAATCAGCTGCCCAAGGCATTCAGTGGTCAGCAAGAATGTGGTAAAACTTCCTTATAAACAGGGCTTCTAAAAAACCCACTGGAACTTAGGCTGAGAATTTGCATTTCTAACAAGTCCCAAGGCAATGAAAGAGGCTAAGCTGCTGGTTAGGGAGTAGGGATCAATTCTGAGACCACAAGAAGAGCAGTAAACCAAAAACCAAACGCATTGCTGTCAAGTCGATTTCTGACTCACAGTGACCCTATAGGACAGAGTAGAACTGCCCCCACAGGATTTCCAAGGAGCAGCTGGTGAATTCTAACTGCTGACATTTTGGTTAGCAGCCAAGCTCTTAACCACTGTGCCCCCAGGGCCCCAGTTGAGCAGTAGTTCTCAAAATTTATTATACATAAGAATCACCTGGGGGTCTTAAACTGTAGATTCTGATTCAGTACATCTGGGGTGGAAATGCAGGAAGTTCCTATAAGGATAGTCAAAACAGGTATTTTTACTCCTATTTATAGGTGAGAAAACTGACAAATTAATAGTAGGTGAGAAAGTGTAGAACTTAGGCCTCCAGACTCCCAGAACAGGGTTTTTCCTTTGTTACTTATTCCCTAACCAACAGCATTAGCATCCTTTGGAAACTTGTTAGAAATGGACATTCTCAGCAGGGGTTCCAACCAAAGGAACTGACTGGAAGCCCTGCTTATAAATCACCTTTCTTTGAATGAACTTCTTGCTACCTGGGCCTGGCAGAGTGACAATTAGGAAGACTTTATGATGCTGTCATGTACCTCTCCCATATAAAAACCCCAAAGTACAGACAATGTGGAGGTGTCAGGGTGGAGGAGAGAGGTTCCATTTGCCTTCTAATTAAGAGGATTTAATTGAGACAAATCCTTACTAAGATGCTGGGAACCTGGACCCACTATCCTGTGTAGCCCATGGCGGTCCTAGAGAAGGGCAGCAGGAACACCCAGGAGCCAGGTGAGAACCCCTTAGAGTGGGCTTGAACCACTTTAGAGGCATGGTCAGTGGGAATAGGTAGAGGGAGGGGTTTCCAAAGTCCTGCCCTCAAGAGGCCAGGAATGGGCCCTTTGCTAAGTGAGCCTGATGAGAAGAAGTCTTGCCCTGCTCCATGACCACTATCCCCCTGCCCAACACACACCCAGGACTGGCTACATAACTTGTGGGGTCCAGTGAAAAATAAAAATCTGGGGTCCTTGTTCAAAAATTATTAAGAATTTCAAGACAGTGACAGCAGAATATTAAAACAAGCGCTGGGCCCATGAAGCTGGCCTTGCCCACACCTAGCATCTTCCTTGACTCTTTTGATGGATTTGCCTCTGATGAGAGCTGTTGTTTGCCAGATCCACACTGCCCTAGGGATAGAACGAGGCCAGAAGAAGAAAAGAGAAATGAGATATGGACAACCCGAACATGGATGGCCCTCAGTAGTAAACATTCAAAATAGTTTTAGTTTTAAACCACTTCTTTAGGTATTAAACCAAAACCAAACCCGTTGCTGTCCAAGTTGACTCCAACTCACAGCGACCCAACAGGACAGAGTAGAACTGCCCTATAGGGTTTCCAAGGAGTAGCTGGTGGATTCGAACCGCCAACCTTTTGGTTAGCAGCCGAGCTCTTAACCATTGAGCCGCCAGGGTTCCTCCTTAGATATTACTACCTACAAAAAATGTTGTTGCCGTTGTGTGTCATTGAGTTGATTCCAACTCCTAGTGACTATATATGACAGTAGACCTGCCCCACAGGGGTTTCCAGACTGAAATCTTTATGGGAGCAGATCACCAGTTGTGGCCTACCTCAATGCAATATTAGCTGGTGGAGAAGGGAAGGCCCTCACGGCCAAACGAGGAGTATCTTTGTCATAGTTAGAAACACCAGTTTCAGCCTGAGAAGAACCTGTTTGAATACCAACTGTACAGTGTCCATGCTGTGTGACCTACAACAATTGCTTAAGCTCTCTGATTCTCAGTTTTGTCATCTGTAAGATGCATTGAATAATAACTGCTTCCTGAAACTTTTAGGAAGAGCCAATGAGACAACACCTGTGTCATACCATTATTACACCCCATAACATCTGGTAGGGTATGTAGGTACAACCATGACCAGAAAGTACCCAATCTTACTCTGCCAGTCACGTGACCCCAAAAGATGTTCCGGTCGAGTTGCCATTCAGTCTACAGGGCCAGCCTCACGGGACCAAGTGTCCTGCCAAGTGTCCCCTTAGTCTCCTAGCATCCCTGCTTCCTTCTTTCTCTGTTCCTCCTTTTGCCAGGGTCCCCGTGCCATCCTGCACTGGTGTATCGCTTGCTAACTCTTCCAACTAGGGCAGGTTACTCAAACTCTCTGAGTCTCAGTTTCTTCATCAACAAAATGGGGAAAATAAGAGTAACACCTACTTCATTGGAGTATTGTAAGAATGAAGCTAAGTAGACACTCTCAAATCTTTGTTGCTGTTGTTAGATGTCATTGAATCGATTTTGACTCATAAAGACGCCATGTCACAGAATAGAACTACCCCATAGGGTTTTCTAGGCTGTAGTCTTTATGGGAGAGATCACCAGGTCTTTTCTCCCATGGAGCCGCTGAGTGAGTTTGAGCACTTCACCATGGTGCCTCAAAGTCTCCTCTAGAATTCTTAGCGACCCATAAATTTTAAATATTTGTTATTATTATTATTAACATTATTTCTACCTGGCAAACACTGTGCTGTCCCTCAAGGAGATCACCATCTTTGGGGAGGACAGGCTTGTTAATAACTGCAGTTTCCAAAACACTGTGATTAGTGGAATGAGAAAAATGTGCGGAGAACTCAGAGGAGAAAGTCAGTAGGAAGCCTTTAACCTCATCAGGTGACGCCAGACGCCAGAATCCCAGAGGTGTAATCTAGGACTTTGCCCGGGCATGCTTTGGGGTGCAGCTCAGGGGAGGGAGGGTGGGAGGAGAGCTGTTGCAAGGATTGGGGCAAAAGCGATCTGGAAGTGATTCAGAGACAAATTAAAGTGAAAGAATAGGAAGTGTATCTGCCAGCCGGTGCTTGCCATGGGCTGTCAGCATTTCTCGGATCACCTTCACCAGGGTATCACCTTCACCAGGGCACCAGCCTGCAGTGAAGAGGCTGGGGCTGGCCCCTGTCAATGACACCCCCACCCCTTGCCCTTCCAGGCATTGCTCATGGGCAACAGCTCCTCCTCCTCTGCCCTTGATGTTCTCTTTGATCAGATTACACCAGGGCAGAGAGGCCAAAGATTAATAGGCACACCCACACTCCGTGTGCTAGCACAACCAGGAAATGGGGAGGAGGGCATTTGGCCCGGCCTCCCTTTCACAAAGGGCCTTAAATCTCAACTGATGACATTCTCCCCAAATATAATTATAGAAATAAACTACCAGGATTAAAAGAAGATGTTTCCAATGTAACTCCGTCAAACTTGTATCCATTACCAGACCACTCTGCCTTCAATAAACCAAACCAAACCAGGTGCCCCATAGAGTTGACTCCAACTCACAGCGACCCCATGTGTGTCAGAGTAGAACTGCACTCTGTGGGGTTTTCAATGGCTGATTTTTCAAAAGAAGATCACCGGTCCTTTCTTCCGAGGCACCTCTGGGTAGACTCAAACCTCCAACCTTTCAGTTAGCAACTGAGTGCGTTAACTCTTTCCACCACACAGGGATGCTGCCTTCAGTGCCCAATAAATTGATACTTTTTATAAATCCTGTACTTATCCTGTGAAGAGCTCAGTTACATTGTACTGCATTTTTTATGTGTGTTAAAAGGTGTTAATTTGTTGCATTAAATGTGAGCTCCAGGAGGGCAGAGATTTTTGTGTGTTTTGTTCTTGGCTGTATCCCTCATTTGTAGAAAAGTGCCTGGCACGTAGTAGGTGCCCAGCTAACATTTGTGGAATGAAGGAATAAACGAACCATGAACACTTTAAGCAGTCCACCATTTTGGTAACGGAAACCCTGGTGGCTAGTGTTAAGTGCTACAGCTGCTAACCAAAGGGTCGGCCATTCAAATCCACCAGGCGCTCCTTGGAAACTACGGGGCAGTTCCACTCTGTCCTATAGGGTCGCTATGAGTCGGAATCAACTCGACTGCAACAGGTATTTTAGTAACACTGTTTTGGCATGTCTTCATTAAAGTCTAACGTATATGTTAGAAGCCTCAGGAAAAGGAAGTGCCTAAGGGTCCTCAGGGCTCTGAAAAAAGCCTGACAAATGGGACTAGTCCAGACATTGCACTTCCCTCAAGTGTCACCTGATCTTAATTACCAGCTAATGGGTTCTCAAACTTAGATAGTTCTACCCCAACCCCAGACAGACAACTGGTGGTGGTTGTCCCAGGGACTAGGTGGCTACTGGCATTTAGAGCCAGGAAGTTAGGGATGCCGACTGTCCTGCGGTACCAGGACAAACCAGAAACCTGCCGCCATCTTGTCAATTCCAACTCATGGAGGTACCATGTGTTTCAGGGTAGAAGTGCACTCCGTCAGGGTGGTTTTCAAATGGCTGTGACTTTTTGGATATAGGTGGCCAGGCCCTTCTTCCGAGGCACCTCTGGGTGGGTTTGAACTGCCAACCTTTGTGTTAGTAGCTTAGTGCTTGATCTTTTGGGCAACCAAGCGGCAGGCACCTCCCCCCCCCGAAAATGCCAACATAACCTTGCTGAAAAACGCTACCTGGGTTGCCAACTTCTGAGGGACCTGACTCTGTCTTCCCAACCCTACACCGGGTCTGACATGGACTAGATACTAATAAAGTTCAATCAAAGAGAATGGAGAGAACAGGGTACAAGGTCAAGGGGGAGGAGTGGCAAGAAGAAGGGGTTGCTGATGGGGAAGGCTTTCCAGAGCTTGAGAGAAACCAGGTCCCTTGTATCTTTCGTTGCTGCCAGCATATTTAAAGGATGATGCCAAATTGGGTGTATTGAAAGCTGTTAAATGGAAGACCCCAAGATGGTTCACAGGCCAGGGGCGGCCCCCCTTCATGCCAAGGGAAACTTCATCAAGTTGGGGTCCCGCTGCCCTCTGGTGGGTGAAGGTGGTCCCACGCAGCCCAGGTTTGCGCCGGGGGCTCCTAGCTTGGTGGAAAACCGCCCACGTGGGAAGCCCTAGACTGCATTTCCGGACTGCACTCCCACCTCCCAGCTCGGGTCCCCGCCGGCCACTCCCGCGCCCACTAGGTGGCGCCTGCGCTCTAATGGGCTCTTTGCAGGCGCAGGCGAAAGCGGCCGCGGAGCCCAGCGACCTCTCCAACCTAGGTCCCAGGATTCCGGGGACTGGAGGGCAGCGCCGGCGGTCAAGGTAGGATTCCTGCGCCCCGGGCGTTTCCTACGAACCTCTGTGGTTGGGGTGGGTAGCATGGCGGCTGTCAAGCCTCTCTGGCGGTTTACAGAGATAACCAGTGAAGTCGGAGCAGCCACACGTGTTGTTGCCTAAGGGGGTCCCGGAGACCCGCAGTCTCCAGACCGGGCCTAGGGGCAGAGCAGAACACCCGGGACGCGCACATCCAAACATTCCCCAGTAGTGGGTGCCTCTGGAAAGCATTCCCGGATCCCCAAACAGCAAGTCCGAAATGGAGAAAGGAGTTACTGTTGCTCAGAGCGACTTGAGTGTTGGAGCTGAGCGCCAGTAAGACCCAAGGCACCACTTCTCAAACTTGGCAGCACGTTAGAATCCCTTGAGGAGCATTAAAAAATGCTGATGTCCCAGCCCCACCCTCAGAAACTCCGCGGTAATTGGTCTGGACTGGGGCCTGGGCATCTGGATATTTAAAACCTCCCCAGGAGAGTCCAACATGTAGCCAAGAGTCTGAGGACCCTTGATCTAAAGGGTTGGTGAAAAGCTGAGGACATTTGTTACAGCCCAGGATGCCACTTCCTCTCTTTCCTTCTTTTCTAAAATATGCCTTTCGGGCAGGAAATACTTCTGCCTTTGAGCTATCAAACCCAAGATCACAAACCAAATCCCCCCAGTAGGGCTGGTTCTAAAAGCGTTGAACGGGAAAGTGAGCAGGGAACGGAAAGGCACAGATACGGAATTTGAGAGAAGATTCAGTCTGAGGGTTCCTCCTCCCTGAAGTCAGAGAAGCTCAGGGGGCTGGCAGGAGCCACCCTCATCATCTTGGTGAATGTAGCTGAGCAGGCAGAGTAAGAGCCCCGATAACTAATAAAAATGACCCCTTATATTTATATAAGAGCAAAGTGGTACCACCCTGGGCTTGGGGGCCCCAAAGCCACCCCTTCCTTATGTGTGACTCTCGACAACTCACATAATCATCCTCAACCTCAGTTTCACCATCTGTGAAATTGGTATGATGGTATAGAACTCCTTGGGTTGTTGTGGAAATTAGTAACACTAAAAGTTTAGGTTTGTTAAGGGCTTATTCCGTGCCAGACACTGTGCTAAATGCTTTCCGTGTATTGCCACATTGGCTCCTTACCATAACCCATGGGGTAGTATAATGATTACCCCTTTTGCTAGATGAGGAAGCTGACGTTCAGAGAGGCCGAAGAATTTGCTCAGGGTTATGTAATTAATGGAGTCCTTGAGTGGCATAAACGGTTAAGTGCTCGACTACTAGCTGTAAGGTTGGTGGTTCGCACCGACCCACTGGTGCCTTGGGAGACAGGCCTGGTAAACTGCTTCAGAAAGGTCACAGCCTTGAAAACCCAATGCAACAGTTCTACTCTGCCCACATGGGGTCACCATGAGTTGGAATCAACTCTGAGACAGCAACTAACAATATAATTAATAACAGCATATAATTAATAAAGGACAAATCCTGGATTTGAACCCAGGCAGTCTGACTCTGGCCAGCGGTTAGAGCCCACCAGCCACTCCACAGGAGAAAGATGTGGCAGTCTGCTTCTGTAAAGATTATAGCCCTGGAAACCCTACGGGGCAGCTCTGCTCTGGCCCAGGGGGTCACTATGAGTTGGAACTGATTTGACGGCAATGGCTATGGTTTTGGATTAGTCTGACTTCAGAGCCCGTGTGGCTGTCTCCCTTGTTGATCAGAGAATGTAGAGAAAGCCCATACCGCAGTGGCAGGCACATGGCGCACGTGCCCTAAAAACTAGCTATCAATGCTGTGAACAGAGCGCTTTCGCTGAATTGACTCATTCGCTCATTCAAAAAATATTTATTATTGTGAGCCTACTATGTGCCAGGCAGTTTGTGTTTGTGTGTATGGTTAAGCATTTTACTTTTTAAAAATAATTTATTTTTTATTGTTGAAAATATACATAGCAGAGCATGCACCAATTCAACAATTTCTACCTGTACAATTCAGTGACTTTGATTACATTCAAGTTGTGCAATCATTCTCACCCTCCTTTTCCAAATTATTCTTCCCCTATTAATATAAACTCACTGCCCCGAAAGTTTCCTGTCTACTTTTTCGAGTGATTTTTGTCCATTTGATTCCATACAGACAGTTCTTTAAAAGAACATGGTGCTCAAGGCAGACTTTCTTTACTAATTAAGCTATTGTTTGGTTAAAAGAAGACTTCGGGGGATATTTTTGGTGTAAGGTTTAAAGATTATCTCAGGGCAGTAGTTTCAGGGGTTCATCCAGTGTCAATGGCTCCAGAAAGTTTGGATTCCATGAGAATTTTAAATTCTGTTTTGCATTTTCTCCCCTTTTGATCAGGATTCTTCTATAGAATGGTAGCCAGGCACCATCCAGTTCTTCTGGTCTCATTATGTGCCAGGCAGTTTTCCAGATGCTTGAGATAAAATGGTGAGTAAGACAGAAGTAAACCAGTGTTCAAGGAGCTCACTATCTAATGAATGAGAAAAACAAGAAGAAAGTTACACATCACTGCGTATGCAATCAAGCACAGAGATATGAGAGAGGGACACAGAAAGGGCCTGCCTTGGCTTGAGGGTTGGAAGGCTGAGAAGCAGCACCGCAGGGGGTGAGGTGAGAAAAAGTGTTTTAGGCAGCAAGAGCAGCATTGCAAAGGCCTGGAGGTAGCACTGCAAAGTCAGGGAACTCAAAGAGAACCAGTGGTCAAAGGGTGCAGTTGTTGTTAGTTGCCACTGAGTTGTTCTGACTCATGGCGACCCCATGTGTGCAGAGTAGAACTGTTTCATAGGGTTTTCAAGGCTGTGACGTTTCAGAAGCAGATCGCCGGGCCTGTCTTCCGAGGCACCTCTAGGTGGGTTTGAACCACCAACCTTTTGGCTGATAGTCGTGCTTTTAACTGTTTGCGCCTCCCACCCAGGAACTCCAAAGAGAGCAGAGGTGCAGTAATATGCTGGAGAGAGAGGCTGGGGCCCGGTGGCGCTGCGTTTTGTGGACAGCTCTCGTTTCATCCAATTAGTGCAAGGATCCTGAAGGGCTGGGCAGAATCGATTTCCCCTTGATAGATGAAGGAATTGATGCCCCAAGAAGTTAATGACATGCCCTCGATTACACTTCTAGTAAGCCACAAAACCCACCCTTGTTTTCCACCCCCATCTTAATCCAATGTTGAGCAGGCATTCGGGAGTTTAGTCAGAGCTCTCAAGACCTGGTCCTGGACTCCAGGTTTGGTTTGATTTGGGGAGGAATCAGTATCTAATTGTTGGTTTCAAGCGTGGGTGAAATTATCTGGGACAATGAGCATAGTGTGGAGAACAAACGATATCATGGTCCTTTCTTGTATGTGTGTGAGTGTTAAACAATATATATAACAAAACATTTGCCACTTTAACAAGTTTTACATGTATAATTCAGTGACATTGGTTATGTTCATCATGTCATGCAGACATTGCCACTATCTTTTTCCAGATTATTCTACTATCTCATGGTCCTTTTAAAAATAAAAACATTCCTGGCATAGAGACATGACTGCCTCAGCAAGTGAGGCCTGGGAACCCACAAGGGACTGAAGGAACAGTGAGAGTGATCACAAGATGCAGAAAAAGGATCTCTGAAGGCTCAGCACAAACTGCCTGTGCATACTGGGTGCAGTGCTGTGCCTCCCCATACATAGAGTAACAGGCCTCAATCTGCCTCTTGTCCCATCAGGATAATGATCTTGGACTCAGACTCATAGCAACCCTCTAGGACAGAGTGAAACCGCCCCATAGGGTTTCCAAGGCTGTAAATCTTTATGGAAGCAGACTGCCGCATCTTTCTCCTGCAGAGCGGCTGGTAGCTTCAAAACGCTGAGCACTTTCACCACTGCGCCACCAGGGCTCCTGACAGTAAATACTTCGAGCTTTGTAGATCAAAGGGTTTCTGTCACAGCTACTCAACTCTGCCTTTGGAGCACAAAAGCAGCCACAGATGATATGTAAATGCATGCGTGCAGCTTTGTTCCACTTAAACTTTTTTAATGGACCCTGAGATTTGAATTTTTATGTTTTTTTCCATGAAAGGTTCTTGTTTTGGTATTTTTCAACCATTTAAAAATCTAAAAACCATTCTCGGTTCACAGGCTGTCCAGAAACAGGCAGGGGGACCCGATGTGGCTGTGGGCTGTAGTCTGCCTACCTTTGATCTAGAACCATGGGGCCTAAGAGTCAGAAAGACAATTAATGTCCATCTAGTTGAATCCTTAATGGACCCACGAATCTCCATAGAACATTCTCAACCTTTTTTTAATTTATTTTTTATTGTACTTTAGGTGAAGGTTTATGGAGCAAATTAGTTTCCCATTCAATAAGTTATACACAGATTGTTCAGTGACATTGGTTGCAATCCCCACAATGTGTCAGCGCTCTCCTCATTACCACCCTGAGTTCCCCGTTTCCATTTGTCCAATTTTCCTGCCTTTTCGTCTTTGCTTTTGGGCTGATGTTGCTCTTTTGGTCTCATATAGATGATTATTCTAAAGAATACTTTCTTCACGGGTGTCATTGTTTATTTTATAGGCCTGTCTATTATTTGGCTGAAAGGTGATCCCTGGGAGTGGCTTCAGTTCCAAGTTAGAGACGTGTCTAAGGGCCGTAGTCTCAGGGGTTCCTCCAGTCTCTCTCAGACCAGTAAGTCTGGTCTTTTTTATGAATTTGAATTTTGTTCTACATTTTTTTTTCCCACTCTAATTGTGATCCCAGTCAGAGCAGTCAGTGGTAATAGCCGGGCACCATCTATTTCTTCTGGTCTCCAATTAATGGAGGCTGTGGTTCCTGTGATCCATTAGTCCTTCAGGCTAATTGCTTCTTTGAGTCTTTGGTTTTCTTCACTCTCCTTTGCTCTCGACAGAAAGAGACAAAGAGTTGTGTCTTGGATGGCTGCTTGCAAGCTTTTAAGACCCCATTTGCTTACTCACCTAAGTAGAATGTAGAACATTGTCTTTATGAACTGTGTTATGCCAGTTGACCTAGATGTCCCAGAGATCAGCCATTTCTTGAATGCCCCAATAAAATGGAGCTTACTGTCTCACTGGTGAAACATAGTTTGGGTTTCCCCAAAAGCACATCATGAGACAAAGATTTGGGTACCAGGAGTGTATTTGGGAGGTGATTCCAGGAAGCCCTGCGAGAAAGTGAAGCGAGCCAGGGAAGGGAGGAAAGGCAGTAAAGGGTGTGTTGATGAGTGACTTATCACTGGGGGCAACTGAGGCTCAGTCCTGGTGGAGACCCTTGGAGAGACTATGGATCATATCTCAGAAGTGTCCACCCAAGGGCGGGGAGCTGGGGGTTTTATCCCCAACTCCCACCCCTCATTGTTTGAGGGTGGCTTCCATGCCCTTCATGCCCTGGCACTTCTGTCCTCTTCCCTCACTGTGGGCCTTGCACGCTCTGTGGGCAGACAATGACTTCAGGCAGAAAGAAGTGAGAAGCAGCCAGTGCATCTGGAAACTATCTTCAGGTTACCTCTAGGGTGGGCTGAGGAGTGTGGGTGGGGCCCCAACAGCATCTGCTGCTGAGTGTTTCTGACTTTGTTTTCTGAAGTGCGCTACTCATACCACTGGGAACTTGTGAGATGATTTGGTGTGGCAGAGAGACATAGTGCTAAAGAACATTTAGTCTCATCATAGGAAAGCTACTCCATTTTTAAACTGTCTCTTTGATCCTGCCCTGCCTACCCCTTGGCACCCAGCATGCTGCTCTCCGTCCCCAGATCAGGCCCCAGACACACTGGCCTTTCAGTTCCCTGAACTTAGCAGACTCTTTTCCATCTGACTAGTTGACAGAAGAAGTCTCAGTGAGGTACTAGAATGTTTTTGTTACATCTGCTTGCCTCCCTTTTTATCGAAAAGAGAGCAGGCCTCAAATTCAAGGCATTTATTAGGAGCCCCTGGGTAGTGCAGTTGGTTAAGTGCTTGACTAATAACCAAAACATTGGCGGTTCGAACCCACCCAGAGGCACCTTGGAAGAAAGCCCTGGCGATCTGCTTCTGAAAGTAACAGCCTTGAAAACCCATAGAACACAGCTCTACTCTGAGACACATGGGGTCTCCGTGAGTTGGAATCAACTCAGTGGCAACTGGTTATCAGGTAGCAGTCGCTAAGTAAATGTTTAGAACATTGTTTTGTTTTATTTTTATTTTTACAGTTTCTTCCTATACATGACCAGTGTAACTGGCTTTGCAGTTACGGTAGTAATATAAAGCTTCCTTTCAAATCAATGTATATAAATGATGTGTCTATTTAAAGAGAAATATTAGATAATAGTATAGATGGTTGGAAACTAGAATAAAAAGAATAATAATAACCACCACTTATTGAGCACTTACTGTGTGCTGGGTGCTCTTCAAGCACTGTACATGTATAACTCAATCCTCACCCAACCATCTGGGTTAAGTACTATTTGATGTAGGTACTATTATTAGGAGCCTTGGTGATTAAGCATTTAG
This sequence comes from Trichechus manatus latirostris, assembly GCF_000243295.1. NCBI lineage: Eukaryota > Metazoa > Chordata > Mammalia > Sirenia > Trichechidae > Trichechus > Trichechus manatus. The sequence continues at coordinate 15,010,780 of NW_004443950.1, read as the reverse complement.
CTACGAACTGATAGGTTGGCGATTTGAACCCACCCAGCAGCTCTATGGGAGAAAGACCTGGCGATCTGCTGCCATAAAGATTACAGCCTAGAAAACCCTGTGGGGTAGTTCTGCTCTGTCACATGGAGTTGCTATGAGTCAAAATTGACTCGACGGCATACAACAACAACTATTATTAGCCCCATTTTACAGCTGAGGAAACAGGCTTAGGGAAGTTAAGTAACTGCCCAAAGTTATCTAAGCTAATAATTAACAGAGCTGAAATATGAACCTAGGTAGGTGGTCCTGCTCAGAGTCTGTGCCGCTTAATCACAGTATTACACTGCTTCTCACAAATTTGACAAAAGAAAAAGAAAACGTGAAGGAGACATTTGGATAGCGGAAGTTAGAGGAAAGCTGTCTTAAAGAGTTCCTCTTTTTTGTTTAGACGATGTCTGTCTCCCTGTGTCTTCCACCCCTTGGTTGTTGTTGTTTCCTCTGGAGCCCCAGAGAACAAATCTGTCCCCTTTTCATCACTGCATCCCTTCAGATATTTGATGACAGGGAACCTGTTGGCCCTCCTGGATCTTCTCTAGAGTAAACATTGCCAGTTCCTTCTGCTTATTTTTTGCCGTGTGCTCTTGACATCTTCTCCCAAGCACAGAACCTCTCTCTTCCTTACTCGTTTTTCATTCAGTACAACTTGTAAAGTTATTTTTGTTGCTGTCACACTTCTTTTGCAGGCTTCCCACAGCTTGCTCTGGGCTCAGGGTAGATGAGGTAGATGTGGTTGGGATGACTGACATAGCAAAGGGCGGCTTGATCGTGATGTCAAACAGGGAGGCAGTCCTTTGCCATGAGACCAGAACTGGATGGTGCCTGGCTACCATTATTGAACATTTTGATCAAAGATTCTGTAGAAGAATCCTGATCAAAAAGGGAGAAAATGTGGAACAGAATTTCAAATTGTCATGGACTCTAGACTTTCTGGAGCCCTAGAGGCTGGATGAACTCCTGAAACTATTGCCCAGGGATAAACTTTAAACCTTAAACCAAAAATATCCCCTGAAGTCTTCTTTTAACCAAACAGTAGTTTAACTTAATTAGTAGAGAATGTCTGCCTTGAGCACTGTGCTCTTTTAAACAACTATCTATATGGGATCAAATGGACAATAGCAACTCAAAAGAGTAGATAGGAAGCTTGAGGGCAGTGAGTTTATGTTAATGGGGGAGGAACAATTTGAAAAGGAAGGTAAGAATGGTTGTAAATCTCGAAGAATGTATCAGAGTCACTGAATTGTACGTGTAGAAATTGTTGAATGGACGTATGTTTTGCTGTGTGTATTTTCAACAACAATTAAAAAAAAAAAAAGAGGGAGGCAAGCTGGTTACTCCGGGAGAGCTGCTTAGGGCCAGCGTCGCAAGGACTAAACCCACTGCTGACAATTCGAACTCATAGTGACCCTACAGTCCAGAGTAGACCTGTCCCATAGGGTTTCCAAGGCTGTAATCTTCACGGAAGCAGATTGCCACATCTTTCTCCAGCAGAGTGGCTGGCAAGTTCAAACCGCTGACCTTTCAGTTAGCAGCCAAGTGCTTAACCACCGCTCCACCATTGCTCCTCATCACAGGGACTAGAGCCTGGCCATCCTCCTTCTCTGCGGGCCAGAGATGGAGCTTCTGTAGTCACTTGAAGCTGATCAGGCTGCAACGGAGGGACTAACCCAATTCATAGGAGACTGGTGAGAAAACCAGACCACGAATGTATTAAATCACAATGAGACAAGGAACTGAGGAGCGGCTGGAATCCTCTGTCATCTCTCTCATCAGCACATTCTTTCCCCTGAAGGAAAGTCCACATGGAAAGCCAAGATCTAATTGGAAGGTTGGTATTCCTGGAATCAAAGCAAGGTGAATGATTTCAATAGCCAGGAAAGCCTAAGGTATTTCTATCCTCTGAGGGATACAGAAGCCCAGAATGGCAGCACTGCTGTTAGAATTCCCCACTGCTGTGCTCATGGTAGGCATGACTAATCAATTACCGTGCTTGTTCCTTCTACTGCTCCCTGGACCAACCTTAAGGTCCTTGTCAAGAGAGTATTCCAGGAAGCTCTGGTCAGACCCCTGAGCTGCCCGTAAACGCTCAAGGAGGTTTTCAGAGCTCCCACTACTCGAGGCAACATGGGAAACAAGATAGACTCTCAAAGACTTACTCTTTGATACTGCTTTTCAGGGCTTCTCACATACCACCATTTCTCTCTACCTGTTATTCATTTGGAGTCCCTGGGTGGTACAAACAGTTAATGCCCTTTGTTGCTAATGGAAAGATTGGAGGTTTGTGTCTACTCAGAGGCACCTCAGAAGAAGGGCCTGGCAATCTACTTCTGAAAAGTCAGCCATGGAAAACCCTATGGAGCAGAGTTCTACTCTGACACACATGGGATTGCCACGAGTCAGAATCAACTTGACAGCAGCTGATTATTCTTCCTCCAGCTTATGTTAATATAATTTGGCTTTTTTTATTTTCATTGTCAAGCCTTGATTTGATTTCCAGGCTTTGCTCTTCCTGCTTTGTCCAGAGACACATCCTGTCCTGTCCTTAAGGACTTTTGCAGACCAGCAGTCACAGACGTTATGTGTACATTCCACTGATACACTCTCCCCACATCCTTACTGTGTACCCCTGTAACAGCTTCTTGCAAGCAAGATGCAGTTTGCCAGGCTGTTGGGTTTTGTTCTGTTGTAGAATTGGCAGCATCACAATTTAAAGCTGTTGCTGCTGTTATCACCTGGCTGTGACTGGGGCCTGGGGTACAAGGGATGCTGAGAGCCGTGAGGCAAGGGGGGGAAGCCTAGAAGGTACTAAACCCCACAAAGCACTGAGTTTGCAGCTTATGAATATTGGTATGCTTAACTGAAGAGTTAGGAGTCTTACTATTTTGGAGCAAGCAGACCTTTTGCCAGTCTTAAAATTTTTTACACTATGTACATGGCCTCTCTTTGCACTCATATAGAGGCAGTGATTTACCTGAAAGAAAAATAAATACATATTGAGAATCTGTGGCCGCTGGGGCCACTGAGGGAGGCATCCTTGAGCTCCTTAAGAAGAAAGGGGGTCCCTGCTCTCAGGGGCAGCTAGTCTGACAGGAGAGACCCTGTTCTTACCCCACCCAGGAAGGCTGCCGGTCTAACGAGAGAGGCCAGTCCCTAACCTCACAGAGTCTGATGGAGGAGAAGCACGTAATTTCCTAGGCAGGAACAACTTCGCTAGCTACAGAGATCTCTGTGTCCGCTGCTTCTCCTCCTCAGTCAGTTAGCAGGCACCGAATGGGGCCCTCTTCACTCACAGCTCATTACACTGCGCAAATGCTGCTCAGAAGGCCAGGATTGCTGAGGGTGTGGCCCAGGAATTTTATTTTTGTTTTTTTTTTCATAGACTTTTAGGTTTACAGAAAATTGAGCAGATAGTACAGAAAGTTCCTGTATACCCCGTGCCCCGTTTCCCCTGTTATTAACATCTTATATTCACTGTGGTATGTTTGTTACAATTCACAAACCAATACTGACGTGTTGTTATTAACTAACCGCCACCACCACCACCAGTTACCATTGAGTCCTCATGTGGGTCAGAGTAGAACTGGGCTCCGTAGGGTTTTCAATGGATGATTTTTTCAGAAGTAGATTGCCAGGCCTTTCTTCCAAGGCACCTCTGAGTGAACTCGAACCTCCATCCTTTCGGTTAGCAGGCAAGTGTGTTAACCATTTGTACCACCCAGGGCTCCACATGAATGTTTGGAGCAACTCTATTCATCATCCAAAACTGGGAACAATCTATAGTTTATTTAGATTTTTTTAGTTTTTATCTAACATCCCTTTTCTGTTCCAGGATCCCCTCCAGGATCCCACATTATACTTAGTGGCCTTGTCTCCTTAGGCTCCTCTTGGCTGTGACAATTGTCTCAGACTTTCCTTGTTTTTGAGGACTTTGACAGTTCTGAGGAGTACTGGTCAAGTATTTCTGTGGGATGCCTCTCTGTTGGAATATGTGTGTTATTTTTCTCATGTTAGACTGGGGTTTTGTCTCATTTGGGGGAGAAAGACCATACAGGTAAAGTGCCACCTTTGTCACGTTACCTCAAGGTTACGTTCTATCGACATAATTTATGACTGTTGATGTTGACCTTGATCACCCAGCTAAAGTAGGACTTGTCAGATTTCTCCACTGTAAAGTTACTCTTTTTCTCCCTCGTTCCAGACTCTACCTTATGGAAATAAACCACTATGCCCAGCCCACACTTAAGTGGAGAGTTATATTCCTCCTTCTTCAGGGTGGAGTATCTTCATAAATTATTTGAATTCTTCTGCATAGGGGATTTGTCTCCTACTATTTTTTCTTTTGATTTATATCAAAATGGACTCGTGGATATTTGTTTTTAAACTTCGGGTTATAATCCAATACTACTTTATTGGTTTTGTTGCTCATGTTGTTCCAGTGTGCCCATTGGAAGCAGAATTTGGGTTTTTAGCTCCTGAGGTTATTTCTTTTATGTATTCAAGTATGAGATCCATATAAGCCTGGGTTCATATTCCAGCTCCACCACTTACCGGCTATATGTGCCCTTGGGCAAGTTGCTTGATCTCTTGGGCCTCAGTTTTCTTAGCTGAAAAATGGAGCTAATATTGCTACCTCCCTCTTGTTACCGGGTACCTTCAAGTCTGTTTTTGACTCGTAGTGACCCTACGTGACAGAGTAGAACTGCCCCATAGAGTTTTCTAAGCTGTAATCTTTACAGAAGCAGATTGCCAGGTCTTTCTCCCACAGAGCCACTGGCTGGGTTCAAACCAACAATCTTTCAGTTAGCAGCAGAGTGCTTAACCGTTGCACCACTAGGGCTCCTTACCTCCCTCTTAGGGCTGTTGAATAAGGTGCACATAGTAAGTCCTCTGTAAGTAGAAGCTGTCATTATTGTTAGTCTGGCATTCAAATTTCTTCTGAATCTGGCTCCAGAAGGTTATAAATCAAGGCCAAGTGTGCCTTTTGAGACTTACCTTCCAAGATGACAGGCTTGCATAGAGAGTTTCCTGCACTGGGTCGCCCTCTCCCTGGTCACCTCTTCTCCCCTGCTGGTCCAGCATTCTCTTCACTTCTGCCTCTCAGCCACACCATACTTCAGCCAAACCTACCTACAGTGTCCTCCACCAACTCACACAGTCACGCATCCTCATTCCCTCAAGTCCATCTTAAATACCACTTCCCCTGGATGCCGCGCAGGAGCCAAGCAAGAAGTTCCCTCTCCTCCGCTGGACTGCCAGAGTGTCAGGCCCACATTACCCTAATGTTTCTCCTCACTGTTGATCCTGTGCTAAAGGTGCTGCTCACTCTCTCCTCCCCCAAACAATCTGCATCTTTGTGCATCTCTTATTCTGCCTGCACGCACTGGGCTCCCCATACAAGTCTGTGGTCTAGTTTGTACCTGTGGTAAATTTTGACAAGATAAAGGAAGTAAGGGAAAGGCCGCATCCTGGGGACTGACTGGGCCTAACTGGGCAACCTGCCAGGGAAGCACTTCTCAGAGGTCAAGAGGCTGACCCTGGGTCACTTCCACTTTTTGAGGCTCCAAATGTGTTAAAAAATGAAGAAATGCAAAGCAGGGTACCGAAATAGTGGTTGATTTAAACTCTTTGATCTTGGCAGTGTGTCTCAAGGGCAGTGTATATAGACACTAGGGTTATCTAGTGTCAAAAGCCTAATGTTGAGCCCCTTCATGATTATAACGTTCCCCCTGCCCACCCACCCCCACTGTGATGGGGGCATAGGCCCTGGGTGTGTCCTATTCTTAGAGTATGAGTAGGAGTATGAGGGGCCCAGCAAAGGCCTATAGTCACCAAAGGCCTAACTAAAGCATCTCCTCAGAACATGATGCTGAAAGCCTTCAGACCCCCTAGAAAACCCAGAGCCCGAGGGTTGTGGAGACTTTCCAGCTGAAGCAAAAACAGTCACCAGAGACGCAGAGGAAAGAGAATAGCCAGCTTTCCCACCGCTACAGTCCTGCTAACTGGGGATTTTGTTGGCTGTGTTTCTAGTCCACATCAGTTTCGTTCTGAGGAGTTGTGCTGGGGCACTGAAGGTGAGGGAGCACAGAGCTGATGGCCAGACCCTGCTCAGGCTTTTCTCCCAGCCCCCTGGAAGGCCTCTCTGCTCTTCTGTCGGTCAGCTGTCTTGGGGCGTTTTGCCCTTAGGATAGCTGCTGAAACTCTGGTGTTTTTTTTTTTTTTGTTTTAAGGCATTGAATTTATTTGCTGCTTGTTTTTTTGGCCTGTGGGGATACACATGCAACACAGACACACATGCCCCTCCCCCTGTTCGGTACCATTCCAAATGCCTGCAGAATTCACAGGCCTCCGTGTCTGGAGACACAGCCTCTATCTCCTTGTCTCTCCTCCTTCTCCTCCTCCCCTCTGAAGCCTGTTGTTGTCTTATCCCCAGCCGGAAGCCCCCTCTGTCACAGGGCCAGGCTCCCGGCCACTTGTTCCACTCCAGCTGCTGCTTCTGCAGGTCCCAGCCAACTCCTATTTCCATAGCAACTGAAATTCATTTTTCCATCCCTGCATTTTCACTTTGGAAAGGAAAGTCATAACAGTTTTTTAAAAGAAAAAAAAAAAAAAATTGAGTCACATCTGGCATACTCAACTTGGGACTCTCCTGAACTCCCAGCACCCTCAACTCCTCTGGTCCCCTAAAGATCCTCACCTACATCCCTCTTCCTGCCTCTACTCCTCTAACTCCCTGGGGCGCCTGGCCCAAACACAGGTTGGAAGAGAAGTCTGTGTGGGTCCTTTCTGTCTTTAAATGAATGCAAGATGACTTTGTGCTTTGCCAGCACAGAGAAGACGAGAAGGTTAGAGACTCTATTGGATTCCAGTGATGCTAACTGCGTCACCAAGGGTGTCTGTTTATTTACTCTCGCCCTGGCTGGAGAGATCAGAGGTTGTCTGCCTATGTCATTATGTCACCTCGTAAGATGAGGATCTCACTCTTCAATTCTCACATGACTCCTAGAGTAGTTTGCGCAAAATTTAAGGACTACGCTCTCAAGGTGGTTGTTTGGCTGGCTTTCCATCTATGGGAGCCTGTTATTGTTGTTAGATGCCACTGAGTTGATTTTTGACTCCTAGCGATCCTATGTGACAGAGCAGAACTGCCCCATAGGGTTTTCTAAGCTGTAATCTTTACGGAAGCAGATCGCCAGCTCTTTCTCCTGCAGAGTGGCTGGGTAGGTTCGAACTGCCAACCTTTCAGTTAGCAGCCAAGGGTGTAAACATTGTGCCACCAGGGCCCCTTATGAGAGCTCAGGAGTATGATTTGAAGGGGACTAGGAAAGCTGTCCCCTCTCCTACCTCCCAAAACGAATTTGCTTACTGATTTGGCCCCTCCCTGGTACCTGAATTTTACCATTGGCTGTCTATTCCATTGGGCTCACACACCATTTTTCTCTTAAAAACACAAAGTGCATGTTCATCTGTGGTCTGCTTGGACTTCTCCACCCCTTGCACATACATAGTAAGTGCTCAGTTAATGTTCGTTAGATTGAATCAACATCTGAACATAAAGAGGTTTAGCAAATGACTTTCTGATTTGACATCTGGCCAGAAAAATACTTCTGCAACTGAACTCCGGATAGGCACGTTTTGGCAAGAAGAGATTTCTTTTTTTTTCTTTTTAATTAATCACAGTTTTGGGATTATCCACTTCCCTGCACCCTACCCGCACCTCCATCCGCCCGGATAACTGAGTCACATGCAAAGTGCAGGAATCCGGTTCTAGTTCAGTAGTTTCTTCTTATGGTTGCTTGAAACAATGTGTGCTGGAAAATAAGGAGTGTCGGTAAACACTTCCAGGGGGAGCGGGGAGACACTGTTTATCTAAACGCTGGTCTTTCTCTGCACAGCATGCTACCTCCACTCACCCCTGCTGCCCAAGTGAGCTAGGCTTTTTCAGTCACTGGTGATGTGTTTTTGAACACAAAGTGGGGGAAGAGCCCCCACGGTCTGTTCAGCTCTGGCTATGAAAAATACAAGCTGCGTTTGACTGAATGACAAAAAGAAATCTGTTGAGCCAGGAAGCGTAGTAAATACCGTGACTCTCTGCAAATGTGCACAGCCCAAACAGCTTTTTCCAGTCTGGAAAAATGAAGAGATTTGTCTGTGCAAAACCAGCCAAGTCTCCACCCCTCCTCCCTTTCCACCACCCCTCCACCTCCTGGCAAAGCCTCCCACCCTGCCCCAGACATTCAGTCATCAGCTTTCATCCGCTGTGACTTGCATTGCCTCAGGAAATAACATTGCCCAGGCTCTGGGGAGATACACCAGCCTCTCCCAAGCGTCTGTTAGAGGAGTCTGTCTGATTGGTGGTGCAGTGGCTAAGAACTCGACTGCTAACCAAACCGTCGGCAGTTCAAATCCACCAGCTGCTCCTTGGACACCCTATGGGGCAGTTTTACTCTGTCCTATCGAGTTGCTGGAGCCCTAGCGGGGGCACAGTGGTTAAGAACTACGGTGAGCTACGGCGCTAATCAAAATGTCGGCAGTTTGAATTCACCAGCTGCTCCTTGGAAACCCTGTGGGGCAGTTCTACTTTGTCCTGTAGGATCACTATGAGTCAGAATGGACTTGACGGCAATGAGTTGGGTCTGGTTGGTTTTTTGTTTTTTTCCCAAATTTTATTTATTTTTGTTTTGTTGAGAATATATGCAGCAAAACATACACCAATTCAACAGTTTCTACATGTACCATTTAGTGACATTGATTACATTCTTTGAGCTGTGCAACCATTCTCATCCTCCTTTTCTGAGTTGTTCCTCCCCCATTAACATAAACTCACTGCTCCCTAAGGTTCCTATCTAATCTTTCAAGTTGCTGTTGTCAGTTTGATCCCATATACATAGTTCTTAAAAGAGCATAATGTGCAAGGCAGACCTTTTTTACTAGTTAAGCTAAACTGTTGTTTGGTTTCAAGAAGACTTCAGGGGATATTTTTGGTTTAAGATTCAAAGATTATCTCAGGGTAATAGTTTCAGGGGTTCATCTACCCTCCATAGCTCCAGAAAGTCTAGAATCTATGAGAATTTGAAACTCTCTTCTGCATTTCCTCCCTTTTGATCAGGATTTTTCTGTGGAATGTTTGATCAAAATGTTCAGTGTTGGTAGCTGGGCACCATCCAGTTCTTCTGGTCTCATGGCAAAGGAGGAGGCAGTTGTTCATGGAGGCAGTTAGCCACACGTTCCATATCCTCCTCCTGTTTCCGACTTCTTCTTCCTCTGTTGCTCCAGGTGAATAGAGACAAACTGTTGTGCTTTGAATGGCTGCTTGCAAGCTTTAAAGACCCCAGGCACTACACAATGAAACAGGAGGTAAAACAGAGGCAAAAAAAAAAAAAAGTAATATTAGGCCAATTAGCTGGAATATCCAATGAAACCACGACCCTAAACCTCCAAATGTCTGGTTGGGTTTTCCAGTCATCTCTCACCTCGGCCAGAGTTGGCCTGCAGCAAAATTGTGTAGTTGGCAAAGTCAAGTCTGGTGTCTCCTCTTCCCTTTATCCCATCCCCTCTACCTGCATAAGATAGTGTTTATAGGAGAGACTTGCAAAAGATGAGATTTAAAAACCAGTAGCTCTAGGCTAGTACAGGGCATGGAGGCTGGATGGGGGAACTTCACAATGACTCTCAAAGCCGAGCAGGTTGACACAGATAACCTTTAGTGGATACAGGATTTCTACATGGGAGGAACTTTGCCTTAGTTATCTAGTGCTGCTATACAGGTTTCCCCCGCTATCTGAAAGTAGAGCGTTCCTATGGAAACTTTTGTAAGCCGAAAAGATGTAAAGTGAAGAAGCAATTACCATTAATTTGTATGGGAAGAAATTTTTTTTGTTGTATTTTAGTTGAAGCTTTACAGAGCAAATTAGTTTCTCATTAAACAAATAATACATAATATTGTTTTGTGACCTTGGTTACTGTCATAAATTGAATTGTGTCTCCCAAAAATTCGTGTATCAACTTGGCTAGTCCATGATTTCCAGTACTGTGTGATTGTCCACTATTTTGTCATCTGATGTGATTTTCCTATGTGTTGTAAATCCTACCTCTATGATGTTAATGAGGTAGGATTAGAGGTATTATGTTAATGAGGCCAGACTCAATCTACAAAATTAGGTTTTGTCTTAAGTCAATCTCTTCTGAGATATGAAAGAGAGAAGTGAGCAGAGTGACACGGGGACCTCATACCACCAAGAAAGCCGCGCCGAGAGCAGAGCGCATCCTTTGGACCCAGGGTTCCTGCGCAGAGAAGCTCCTAGACCAAGGGAAGATTGATGACAAGGACCTTCCTCCAGAGGCAACAGACAGAGAAAGCCTTCCCCTGAAACTGGCACCCTGAATTTGGACTTCTAGCTGCCTAGACTATGAGAGAATAAATTTCTCTTTGTTAAAGCCATCCACTTGTGATATTCCTGTTATAGTGGCACTGGATGACTAAGTCAGTTGCCAACCCTGCGACATTTTCAACTTTCTCACCTTCGTAACCTTGGGTCCCCCATTTTCGTTCATCCAGCTTTCCTGTTCCCTCCTGCCTCAGTCTCGTGAGGCTGTCTATATGAGAACATTGTTTGAGCATTCCCAGACCCAAAAAATAATCTATTAAGTTGTACTGGAGCCCTGGTGGCACAGTGGTTAAGAGCTTGGTTGCTAACCAAAAGGTCGGCAGTTTGAATCCACCAGCTACTCCTTGGAAACCCTAGGGGGCAGTTCTACTCTGTCCTATAAGGTTGCTATGAGTTGGAATTGACTCGATGGCAATAGCAAAATGGCAGATCATACCAAATAACACATAAAACCTAAAATAACACTAGCATATAGTAAAAGCAGGAATGATATATAAATAAATCAAGATAAAGTACAGATGCTCACAGACACAGTTCAGAGGTATGACGGCTTGATGCTGAGATGCTGTGTGTACTTCCTGAGGAAGGAGCCTGGCCAGGACAGAGACATGCCCTAACTGGGACACAGGCGCTGAGGGCCACCCCCTTCCCTGGTTAGGGCTGCCACCCCCAGGTCACTGCCCTCCTCGGCTTAGAGTCTGAGAGTGTCCAGTATCCCCGCCTTCTGGAGGAACTGGGAGCCGCCCCCTACAGTCCAGGGATAGCCCGGGCTAGGCAGAGAGAGGGCATGGTGAGGCACCTGGGAAGAAGCCAGGAAGGAGGGGCCGAATCAGCCGCTCCCCGACCCCGACCCTCCCTAGAGCCTGGGATAGCGGGCCGGCGGAGACAGGCACCCACTGATGGAGGGGGGAGATTGGCCTCGGCTCTGGAGCGCTCCCATGGCGGGCTCCCTCTCCTAGGGGAGGGGGTGCAGACCAGCCCCCAGCTTGCCTGTCCAGGCTCTCTGGGAGGCTGGAGACTGTGGATCATGCCCTGCGTGGGGGCGGCAGGCAAAAGAAGCGCGGTGGGGAAGGCGCGTGCTGGAGGAAAGGAGGAAGTCACCTGGTGGGGAGGTCTAGTTGAAGACCTGGGGTGCTGCCCTTTTCCCACCCTCAGGGAGCTGCGGAAGACCCTGGGACCTATGGCATCAGTGTAGTGACTTATACTCGGTACTCCTCAGTCTGCTGCTCCATGACAGCTATGACCTGCGGGAACGGGAGAATGACATCTTCCTGGGCTGGGAGAAAGGAGCTCACAAGAAATGGGGAAAGAGTAAGAAAAAGTGTTCAGACCTAAGTCTAGAAGAAATGAAAAGCAGGCTGCTGCCCAGTGTCTTCTATCAGCGTCTGATGAGAGCTCGGGCACTGAGGCTTTCGTGGAGGAGCTCTGCTCCAGGCGGAAGGACCTGCGGAGTGAGCAAGAGAGAAGGTGGTCTCCCTCTCCAGAGGCACAACTGGCCCCTACGGCAAACGATCAAGTGGAAATGTACTGGGAAGCTTTTCCACCATCTTCTGAGAAACCAGTGTGCCTGCGAGAAATCACGACCGTGTGGAACAACTCCAAGGTCTGTCCTTACTCTAGCTCTTCTTCATCATCCACACCCGCGCCAGCTAGCACAGACACGTCCTCTCCCAAGGACAGCCACAGTGAGAGTGAGGCTGCCAGGAAAAGGGGCAGAGGAGCACCCTCCAGCGCACACGAGACAGCCCGAGAAGGAGAGCAAGCTCAGCAATGGCTCTCCCCGAGAGCCGCCTGCGTCCTACAAGAAACAGGCCCGGCACAGGCCAGAGAGGAAGGCTTGCCCTCGTTCCTGGTCCTCGGGCTCCAGCGAGGCCGGCTGGAGCTCCAGTGGCACCTGGGGAGAGTTGGGGGTGCCAGCCAAGTATGTGAAAGTGAGGCACAAGGCAGGGGAAGGGGCGGAGCGGGCAAAGCCGGCTTCCAGAGGGAGCGGTGAGAGGTAGAGAGAAGCGTGCGCACTGGGAGCAGCCTTAGCAGCGGTGGCGGTCCCGTCAAGCAGCTGTGCAAACAGGGTGCCTGCTGCCTCTTTTAGCGGCTCGCTGCAAAACGAATGCTGAACGCTATTTCTGCTTTTCATCTTTTTTCCTAAAAGCAAAAATCCTCTTTAGATTTCTTTCAGAGAGCAAAAACAGGTACTAGCGTAGGTCTTTCGTAAAAGCCAAGTTGGTGTAAAGCAAACTTTGGGAAAGCGGGGGACACCTGCGACAGAAATACCACAAGTGAGTGGTTTTAACAAACAGAAATTTATTTTCTCAGTTTAAACCTGTTGCCCTCGAGTTGATTCCGACTCACAGCGACCCTACAGGACAGAGTAGAACTGCCCCAAAGAGTTTCCAAGGAGCTGCTGGTGGATTTGAACTGCTGACCTTTTGGTTAGCAGCCAAGCTCTTAACCACTGAGCCAGTTTAGGAGGCTAGAAGTTTGAATTCAGCGTGCCAGCTCTAGGAGAAGGCTTTCTGCCTCTGTCAGCTCTGGAGGAAGGTCCTTGTCTCTTCTGACTGAGCTTCTGCTCCTGGGCAATCTTTCATGTGGCTTGCCATCTCCCTTCCCCCACCTCTGCTCTTTGCTTGCTTGTTTAATCTCTTTTATGACTCAAAAGAGATTGACTCAAGATACACCCTACAGTAACCCTGTGTTATTAACATAACAAAGACAACCCATTCCCAAATGGGATTATAACTACAGACATAGAAGTTAGGATTTACAACACATATATCTGGGGGACATAATTCAATCCATAACAGATTTACTTACCTCGAAGACACATGTGCATAACAACTCTACGGTTTGTTTTGTCTTTGGTTGTGTGTTTTTCGGGGTGATAGTGCTGATGAGAGCGCAGTGGTGGCTCAGGGGTAGAAGTCTCGCTTTCTCTGCAGGAGACCCACGTTTGATGTTGGGGTGCCAGTGCACCTTATGCACAGCCACCATCTTTCTGTCAGTGAAGGCTTGCGTGTTGCTATGATGCTAAGCAGGTTTCAGCAGAGCTTCCAGACTAAGACAGACTAGGAAGAAAGGCCTGGCAATCTACTTTTGAAAATCAGCCAGTGAAAGCCCTGTGGTTCACAAAGGTCCACTCTGCACCCAGTCATGGGCATGATGCAGGACTGGGAAGTGTTTAGTTCCGTGGTGCATGGGGGTTGCCATGAGTCGGGGGCCAACTTGATGGCAGCTAAGAACAACAACGACAGTGCTGATGAAGACTCTGGGGCAGCATATTACCCACCCAAGCCACTAGAGCACTGCTCCTGGAGACGCGATACCAAACCTGCAGTCCAGCACGTTAGAAAGGGCACTGGAATTGGAATCTGCAGCGATGGGCTTGAACCCTGGCTCCTAGGAGCAGGAAGTGTCTGTCTTATTCACTACTCTATCCATAGTGCCTGGCACAGGCCGCCAACAGCAGGCGCCCCGTTAATGTTTGTTGAATCAGTGACTCAGTGAATGAACCAATAACCGGGGATACTTTTCCTCTTTGAGCCTCAGTTTCCTCATCTATAAAAACATGGTATATAAAAATCTAACATGTACTCTGCCTAGCTCACTGGGTTAATTGTGTGTGTGTGTGTAAAAGCAGGGACAAAATGAATGAACGAGCTTTGTCCTCTATAAATTGGAATTTAAAAGTCAGTTTGCTCCAGGCCTTGTGCTTAACCCTTCGCGTTTGTGTTCCTTATGCGAGGAGGGACTATATTCCAGAGTGTCCCCAGAACTCTTAGTTCTCCATCCCATGTTCTGATTACTACAAGAACGGGAGAGCATTTTAAATGCTTTTACCTGAGCAGTTGAAGAGCAAAGTTTTGTTTTTTTTTTAATTGTTGTTCTTTAGGTGAAAGTTTACAATTCAAGTTAATCTCTCATGCAAAAATCTATACATACATTGTTATGTGACCCTAGTTGCTCTCCCTATACTGTGACAGCATACTGCTTTCCACCCCAGATTTCCTGTGTCCATTCAACCAGCTCCTGACCCTCTCTGCCTTTTCATCTCACCTCTGGATGGGAGCTACCCATTTAGTCTCATGTATCTACTTGAGCTAAAATGCACACTCTTCACAAGTATCATTTTATGTCCCATAGTCCAGTCTAGTCTTTGCCTAAAGAGTTGGCCTCGGGAATGATTTTAGTCTTGGGCTAACGGGGAGTCCAGGGGCCACGTCTTCTGGGGTCGCTCCAGTCTTAGTCAGACCATGAAGTCTGGTCTTCTTACTAGAATTTGAGTTCTATACCCCACTTTTCTCCTGCTCTGTCAGGGACTCTCTGTTGTGTTCCCCATCAGGGCAGTCATTGGTGGTAGCTGGGCACCGTCTAGTTCTTCTGGCCTCAGGCTGATGACGTCTCTGGTTTATGTGGCTATTTCTGTCTCTTGGGCTAATTAAGAATAAAGATTTTTAAGGTTCTGAGCTTTGCCTTATGGCCAGGCCATGTTGGTCCCATATTTGGCTCCAGAACACCCCTGAAATCCTTCCCAGGATGGGGCTTGCCTTAGCTCAAACAACAGATCTTCCTCAAGTGCTAGGGGGAGTGTGACCTCCAGATCTTTGCCCACACTGCTTTCTGGGCCTGAAGTACTCTCCTTCCTTTTCATCTGTCCAATGCCAACTCACTCGTCAGATCTCAGCTTAGACCTTCTTCCAGGAAGTCTTCCCCAACTCCTCCTCTCCACCTTTCAGGTCACACTGCCTGCTCCATGCCCTCCATCCTTCCCCTACCAGAGTGCTTACCCCACTGACTTGTAGCTTCCCATTCACTTGTCTGCATCCCTTTTAAACTGGGCTCCCTGACAGCTAGGACTGTGTCTTTCTTGTTCATTGATGTAACCCTCATGCATAGCACAGTGCCAGATACTGATAAGGTGCTCAGTAAATGTATATCACTGAAAACAATAGTTTAGCTTAATTAGGAAGGAATGTTTGCCTTGAGCATTGTGCTGTTTTAAAGAACTACCTATGTGTGATCAAATTGACAACCAAAACCAAAACCAAACCCAGTGCCGTTGAGTCTATTCCAACTCACAGTGACGCTATAGGACAGAGTAGAACTGCCCCACAGGGTTTCCAAGGACCACCTGTTGGATTCAAACGGCTGACCGTTTGGTTAGCCGCCGTACCTCTTAACCACTACACCACCAGGGTTTCAGCAACTCAGAAGGTTAGATGAGAAGCTTAGGAGGCACTGAGTTTATGTTAATGGTGGTGAAATAATTTGGAAAAGGATAGCAAGAATGGTTGCACAACTCAAAGAATGTAATCAATGTCACTGAATTGTACATGTAGAAATTGTTGAATTGGTGTATGTTTTGCTGTGTATATTTTCACCTATATATATGTGTGTGTATATATATGTGTATATATGTAAAATGAATAACAACAATGTATTGGGGAGATAGGAGAGAGGGAGACCAGAGTCACGAAGGTCCTCTTAGGAGGTCATTGTATTTACTGAAGTATGAGAATCAAACTTCTCCTTCCACCAACATGGCCTGTGTACACCTGTATACATAAATAGGCAAGCATGTACACACCCAGACATACGTGCACACACCCTGCTGTAGGTAATCTCTAGTTCAACATACTTTCCTTTGCTACAAAATATCTCCTGTCTTCTCCCACTCATCTTTCTCATTCCTTGTATGTAGGGAATTGCAAGACTAAAAGAATCTAACTGGCAGCAAAAAAGGTAATGCCAAGGAGAGAGATTAGATCATCACACCTTTGCCTAAAACCTTTGCTCATCTCTCTCTCTACTCCAGATTCCTGGACCATCCTATTGTAAGGAAATTCTGCTTATCTTTGTTACGCGCTATCTTAGTTATCGATGCCGCTATAGCAGATATACAAGTGGATGGCTTTAACAAACAGAAATTTATTTTTCTCATAGATTAGGAGGCTAGAAGTCCGAATTCAGAGAGCCGGCTCTAGGGGAAGGCTTTCTCTGTCTGTCAGCTCTGGAGGAAGATCGTCTCTTCAGCTTCTGCTTCCTGGCTCCTTGGAGATCTCCATTTGTCTTGGTATCTGTCTTACCCCATTTCTCCTCTGCTGACTTCTTTAATCTCTTTTATATCTCAAAAGAGATTGGCTCAAGATACATCTTACACTAATCTTGCCTCATTAACATAACAAAGACAACCCCTTCCTAAATGGGATTATAACCACAGGAATCGAGGTTAGGATTTACAACACATATTTTTTGGTGATGCAATTCAATCCATAACATGTACAATGCAGAAATATTCCTGAACTTTTAAAAATAGCCTTGTGCATGGTTCTGCCGGCTTCTTGGACTTTTGGCAAATAGCTCACCTATTCTGTGCCTCAGTTTCCCCCTTTTCTGTCTCACAGAGATGAGGAACAGAAGTTGTCCTTAAAGTGCACTATGTTCTTTGGGGGAAAAAAAAAACCCGTTGCCATCGAGTCGATTCCCACTCCTGGCGACCCCATGTATTAAACAGTAGAATTGTGCTCCGTAGAGTTTTCTTGGCTGTGACCTTTTGTAAGCAGATCACCAAGCCTTTGTTTCGTGGCACCACTGGGTGGATTTTGAACTGCCAACCTTTAGGTTAGTAGTCAAATACAAATTGTTTGTGTTACCCAGGGACGTCTGAGCTCTTTAAACATGCAGAGTGAGCACTCATGATTTTGTTGAGTATGAGAGAGGAAGGTGTCACTTCATTCTTCTATGGGCAGATAAATGTTTCAGATTGACTCAAATGTGGTCAGAGGGTGAAGAGACAACTTGCCCTACCCAGAGAAAGAGTTCTGAACTGGCCCCATGAACTAGCATTGGAGAGGAGGAAAATTTCTGAAGGGGACTGGGGTGGGGGTTGTTGGTAAGGATCCAGCTGGCAGAGGATGCGGCATGATAAAATCACAGAAGCTTGAATGTGTTTCCGAGTTCCGGAAACAACAAGCAGTCCTACCCTCTTAGTGTGCCTGTCAGGGCCCTTTGTGGTGTGGCTTCAGCACACCTCGTCCTGCACTCCCTACCACGCTGCAGGCATATGGGACCACATCCTAGGTCAAGGTTGCAGCCTGGGGTTGTTCGTGTGATCTCAGAACAGGTTTTGTTTGGCTTGTAATGTTGGCCTTTGCAATATTTTTCCATTTAAATCCATTCCCACCATTGGGAGACTTTATGTCAAATTCAGATGTCTATTGCTTTTACGAAAATGGAAGCTATAGCAATAAGTGGTTCACATTCTTCCCCAACGACAGTCCCTTTCAGACAGGACTTGCTGTCTCCAGTCCCCACCACTCTCTATTGATCCTCAATGCTGAGACCAGTGTCAGCTGCCTTTTATCATTTCACCCTTCCATCCCAGGCAACTTATGTTGCCAGCTTGGCCCCTGAAGGCACCTGAGGTTTTTTTAACCTCTGCCTGGATGAGGACCTTCTGTCCCGTAGGCCCCTGATGCTGCGTTACACTGCCTTTCCTCCCTGCCCCCATTGATACTTATTTGTCCAGTATTTCAGTGTGAAACAAATGGTTAAGCACTGCTAGCCAAAAGGTTTGTAGTTCGAACACACCCAGAGGTGCCTCAGAAGACAGCCCTGGCAATCTGCTTCTGAAAGGTCACAGACTTAAATACCCTGTGGAGCAGTTCTACTCTGCACACATGGGGTTGCTATGAGTTGGAATTGACTCTAGGGCAACTAACAACAGTGCCGAGAGCTAGGTTCTTTCTGCCTTCAAGGGGATACGTTGCCATCATCATGAAGAAATACAAAGCTGTGGACTGAGGAGCAGGCAAGGACCTGTGCCTCCCTTCCCAGATAGCAAGCTCCCATTGCAGCAGTAACCTGGGAATCACGCCTGTGACTTTTCCTTTTTCTATTCCATTAGTGACTTTCAAAGAGGACGTTTCAGCCAGATAAAGGGAGCAGATGGCACTATATCAGGCCTTCTGTAGGATGCCTGTGTGGCGGGAGTTAAGGCTTTCCTGTGATGTGTCCCTCCTACCTGCTAAGCTTTGATCTCCCAGGTTAGTGAGGTGTGTTTTCCTAAGGAAGGAATCGGGCCTTGCTTAACCTTGATAATTGAAATCACCGTTCTCCTTGCCCTTCTTTCGTAAACAAGGAAATTGGAATAGAGCTAAGCGAGGCTTTTTCATGCACTTTAGGAAAGACTGAGCAATGGAAAAAGGAAATTGAGAGCTTTGGGGAGTTTATAGCAGGGGAGCATATGAGTTTGAAATAGGAGCTGGGAATCCATATGTTTGGGGAAAAGCAAAGACCAGCCACACGCACAGAACTTCAAGGATCTGTGCGGAAATAGTTATGGGAAAGGAGGCAGGGAAGCCCACGTGGGTCTCCCTTCATCAGACCCAGATGTTCAGGCAACAATTCTCAAGACGCCCATGAAAGGGTCCAGAGCCTGCTAGGCTAGACTCAGTGTTTTCTTAACTACCAAGGAGCATGTAAAATTGGTGGCTGGGAGCTTTCCACCATCACTCAATGACTCCCTGGGGCCCTGCCAGGGCGGGGTGGGGGTGGGGGTGGTCTGTGCCATACCAATTACACACAGGCTGGGCTGCCTCCGGGCAAGACTTCGAAGTAATCAGGGCTGGGACCCCTCCCCGCCTGCCTGCCCCTATCAAACAGGGGCTGCCCAACCTCCCTCTGCTGCCCCCTGCCCCAGACTAACCTTGGAATGCAGGAGTTGGAAGGCCCAGATTCAAACCTCAGTTCCACCTGGCCTAAATCGCTTAGCCTCTCTGAGCCTCAGCTTTACTCTCTTTAAGATGGGGAAAAGCATTTGTGAGCTGCGTACAAGATTTGTGCAAAAGCGTTCTGCAAAGAACAAAGCACATGTCTTCTTTGTCTTATTCACTATCGTACTTTGAGGCATTGATGGTTCAGTAGCAGAATTGTCGCTTTCCACGTGGGACACCCAGGTTTGCTTCCCAGCCAGTGTACCTCATGCACAGCCACCACCCATCTGTCAGTCATGGATTACATGTTGCGGTGATGCTGAATAGGCTTCAGCAGAGCTTCCAGACTGAGATGGACCAGGAAGAAAGGCCTGGTGATCTACTTCTGAAAATCAGCCCATGAAAACCCTATGGATCACAAGGTCTGATCTGTAATCGATCACGGGAGTAGCATAGGATCTGGCAGCACTTCATTCTATTGTGCATGGGGTCACCATGAGTCGGGGGCCGACTCAATGGCAAGTAACAACAATAATAACATACTTTAAAAAATTATTGTGGAAAATTCCAAACATATGCTCAAGTGCACAGAATAAACCCATGCACTGATAGCCCAGCTTCAGTGATTATCAGCTCATGGCAAATCTTACTGCATCTATACCTCCGTCCCCTTTCCCCATCCTTTATTTTGAAGCAAATCCCAGATACCATATTGTTTTATGCCATTATTGAACTTAATATGGCCGACTTGCTCCCCCAACCAGTTGAAGCTTACCCAGTCTTCAGGTCTCCCTTTCTGTTCCCTTGGCCCCTCCCAGAGTGCCCATTGCCTATCCCCACTAGACAGCTGGTGTTCTAAACCACCTCTCTAATCCCTTATTCCTAAGCAAGTGTCATCATGACTGATGGCCACTCCGGTTGCGAGCCCTGGGAGGCCCAAGAAGTATTTGCATTTTAACAGACCCCAGTGTCTTCAGATAAAAGAGTGAAGCTCTAACAGGTGGACACTGAAGCATCAATCCCTGGGAGAAGGAGGTGTTATGGACCAGTTAGAGCCCTCCAAGCTCTTGACACTAAGCATAAGCCCTGCAGGAATCGACTAAGGCCCTCCTCTTGCTCCTGTTGGTAGTTTTTTTCCAGGGAAAGGACCCATGTGGCAGAGAACACCAGTGAATTATGTCCTTCCTCAGCTGCTGGCTGCAGAAGAATCCAAGTACTCCTTTACCATCACAGCACCCAAGTCCTTGTGGAGTGAAGAGGATGTAGGCTCCAGAGACCAAGAGACCTGGTTCAAATCCTGCCTCCTCTACTTACGTCACATAACTTCTCTGCGCCTCAGTTTCTCTTCCTTATCTGCAAAGTGGGGGTTACAATACTTACCTCATAGTTGTCGAAAGGATTAAATGAAATAATGCCGTATCCACTAAGATTCTTTTGGTAGCAAATGACAGAAGATCCAATCCCAGATGCCTTTGAGCCAAAAGGGAATTTGGAAGCTCACCTTAAGCTGAAAAATCCAAGGGTGGACATGGCTGGATTCCGGGTTCAAATGTTATAATCAGGACTCAGTTTCTCTCTACTTCTTGGCACTATCTTTTGTGTTTCAACTTTAGTCTTGGGTTAATGTATGTCCCTGGGTGGCTCGAGTAGTTAGCGGTCGGCCGCTAACCTAAAGGTAGGCAGGTTGAATCCACCCAGTGACACCATGAAAGGAAGGCCTGGCAATTGGCTTCCGTAAAGATTACAGCCAAGAAAACCCTATGGAGTAGTTCTACTCTAACACATGGGGTCACCATGAGTCGGAATTGACTCGATAGCAGTGGGTTTGGTTTTGGGGGTTTAATGTGATAGCAAGATGGCAGCATCAATTCTAGCCCCTGTATCCTTTCAGGGTTCAGGTCCAGAGAGAGTCTCTTTTTCAAAATTCCTAGCAAAAATCTCAATGACCCTGATTGGGTCATATGACTATCCCTGCAGCAATCACTATGGCCAAGGAGAATGAGATGCATTTACTGGCCTAGGTCAGTGTCACTGGATCTACATGGACTAGGGAAGTGGGGAAAGGATGATTCCTTAGAGGGATATTGCAGGGACCGGGCATGGTTACCAAAGTGAATATGAAAAGGTACTGGTGGCAAAACTGCAGAAGTCCACTATGAATTCTTACTAAGTCATCTAGTACATTATTGATGCTCATTAAATGATAGTGCCCTTCTCCTATCTCATGGAGTGTTTTTTATTCCTTGTCAAAGAGGTTCCACGTATTTGATCTCATTTGAGCTTCTTAACAGTCCTTCTTAACAGGATGATAGATATTATCTTCCCATTTTACTGATGAGGAAATCAGAGCATGTTATTGTTAGGTGCCATCAAGTAGGTTCCAACTCATAGCGACCCTATGTACAGTAGAACAAAACACTGCCCAGTCCTGCACCATCCTTACAATTGTTGCTATGTTTGAGCCCATTGTTGCAGCCACTGTGTAAGTCCATCTCGTTGAGGGTCTTCCTCTTTTTTGATGACCTTCTACTTTACCAAGCATGATGTCCTTCTCCAGGGACTGGCTCCTCCCGATAACATGTCCAAACTACGTGAGACGAAGTCTCGCCATCCTCACGTCCAAGGAACACTCTGGCTGTACTTCTTCCAGTCAGAGAATGGAGCAGGTGAAGACTTTGCCTATGATCACACAGCAAGATAGTGTGGACTTTGCCTATAGTCACACCAAGTCATAACTGATTCTGAGTTCCCTAGGAGATCTACTGGAGCTGGAAACTGGGATATACAGGTTGATCAGGGCTAACATGGGGTTTCCACCCCCCATCTGTCAGTTTGTCCTACTGCAGTGGCTTGCATGTTGCTGTGATGCTGGAAGCTATGCTACAGGTATCTCAAATATCAGCAGGGTCACCCATGGTGGATGGGTTTCAGCAAAGCTTCAGATTAAATCAGACTAGGAAGAAAGGGCTGGTGATCTACTTCCAGAAATTAGCCAATGAAAACCTTGTAGATTACAACAGAATATTGTCCAATATGGCACTGGAGGATGAGACCCCTAGATTAGAAGGCACTATACAATGGCTGCAACAATGTACTCAAATATGCCAATGATCATGAAGATGGTGTGGGATTGGGCAGGGTTTCGTTATGTTGTACATGGGGTTGCCATGAGTCAGAGCTGACTGGACAGCAAATAATAACAATGACAGGGGGTTTGGATCCACTGCCCGGGTTTATTCCTCAATAAGCAGTCTGGATTGGTAGGAAGCTGGACTCCTGGTAGTCTGAGTGCGTCAAGGACCCATTGTAGATGCCCTGATAGGTGACAAGGGAAAGAGCTGGTACGTAGACCAAAAGACTGCCCCCCAGAAACACCTTTGAATGACTGATTCTCTTTACATTGAGCAGCTGGGTACAGGACTTGGTTTTCCTTATCCCAGAAAAAAACTACTGTACCAAAAAAAGAGAGAGTCGGTGCTGGTTGCAGGGCTGACCTCTTCCAAGGGGGAGTTGATCCCCGAGCCAAGAGCTTTCTTTGACAGGATGTGGAAGGAGAGCAGTGTCCTCCAATCAACTGGGGTTTCCGCCAGAGCACCTCTGCCACCTCAGCATCCTCTGAAGTGTTGTTGCGGTCTGCAAAGAGTCTTCCCCAAAAAACAGCACCCCCCCCTTCTGCATCCAGATTCTGAACAAATTGAGGAATAAGGCAAAGGAATGGCAGAGAGCCAATATCACCTTAATTACCACTAACACTAGCATGGAGGAGGTAGCTTAGTGTGAGAACAAAATTGGCTTCCTAACTGAGCCTGGAAGAAGGATGGAGCTGAATGGATCATTCTGGAGGGCCATCCCAAATTTTCCAATCAGAAAAGTCATTCCACTGCCATGGGGCAGTGAGGGTAAATACAAAAAGTGTGTTTAGGGAAAATTCCTCCCCATGGGAACCAGAAGCAAGGAAAACGTGTGACTTTGGCAAGTTATTAACCTCTCTGTGCATCAGTTTCTCCTTCTGTAAAATAGGGATAATAACCTTTCCTACCTCACAAGGAAAGGGCATTGGTGGTTCAGTGGTAGAATTCTTGCCTTCCATGTGGGAGACCCAGGTTCGATTCCCGACCAATGCACCGCAGGCACGGCCACCATCCGTCTGTCAGTGCAGGCTTGTGTGTTGCTATGATGTTGAACAAGTTTCAGCTGAGCTTCCAGACTAAGGCAGATTAGAAAGAAAAAGGCCTGGCTATCTACTCCTGGAAAATCAGCCAGTGGAAGCCCTGTGGATCCCAGAGGTCCGATCCCATTGTGCATGGAGATGGCACAACACTGGGCAGCATTTTGTTCCATTGTGCCTGGAGTCGTCCTGAGTGGAGGGCCAGCCAACTCAATGGCAGCTGACAGCAACAACCTCACGAGGATGCCGGGAGGATTCAGTGGGATAATGTGTGTGACAGCCTTGGCATACAGTAATCGCTCAGTAAATGCTGACTGGTTTTGTGTACAGTCCAGGTTCATGGCAGGTGGCCTCGCTTTTCTCTCCACCAGGAAGCCCAGGGCCCCAGAATCCTGCTGGGCTTGTGTATCGCTCTTTCTCTCCAGCTGTAAAAATTCATGCGAATGTGGGTGTGCAGCAGCTTCTCAGTTCCTGGCTTCTTCCCAGACTGTGTTCTCCCACTTGTGGGGTGGGGGTGGCAGACATCCTCTTCACAGTGGTGAGTGCCACCCCCCCTGCTGCCCTGTTCCAGCCGAGCCTGGCACAAAGTTCAAAGCCGAGGTGGCTTTGTTGAGTAATTCAGTGACACTGCCTGCCCGCCATCGAAGGGTAAGAGTCACTCCCACACACCCATTTGCTGAGCAGCTGTTGCCCTGTGTTTTGTGGTGTGGAGACTGGGAACAGGCACGCCGCCCCAACTGACCGCGTTGAGGCCGCTCTTCCTTCCTCTCCCTGCTGCCCTCGGGCTCTCGGCCGCTCACACAGCCCCGCTCAGGGAGGTTTCAGATCCGCTCCCAGGCTGCTTGGCGCTGACTACATCTGGATTCACACCAACCTCTTCCTCCTGGGTGTTCAGAGTGTTCTTGGAAGGAAGCCTATGAGGGGAAAGGCCTTCCCCAGCATTCCCCATCCAGTGGTTGGCTGACAGCATAGAACTGAGCTGCCAAGAGCTCTGGAGTCAGGCAGATCTGAGTTCAAATCCCTGAGCCACCTTGGGGGCAAGCTGCTCTCTCTTTCAGTTTCCTCATCTGTAAAACAATGTGACAGCAACTGGATCTACCTTATGGGGTTATTGTGAGCATTGCTTGAGATGCAAACCAACCGTGGAACAATCACCCCCCACATCAGGCATGTGGGAAGGAAGTGCATGGGGAGTGGTGGCCCTTGACTCTCAGTCAGTCCGTCTGTCAGTCAGTCAGGGATCTTCTACCTTTCCTGTGAGTGCACTCGCGGGTGGAGGTCAACACCTCCTCCTGCCCACCTCATCCCCCAAAGCAGACCCCTGTCACAGTTACTGTGACACGACCAGATGGATTTGGTTTTATGCAAACTTCTTTTGGGCAAGGGCTGTGTGTTATTTGTCTTATAACTCCTATGCCTAGTGTGGTGCCTGACACTCAAAAAGCACGCTATGTTTGGAGTAAATAAGCAGAGGGTAAAGGACCAGCGGAGTGCCGGGCAGGCAGCGTCTGTTCCAAGGCTGGTATCTGGAATCTAGCTCATCTGTCTGCCCCTTCCTGTCTCTCTTCCTTCTTTCCTTCCTTCCTCCCTCACTCCTTCCCTCGCTTCCTTTCTCCCTCCTTTTCTTCTTGCCTTTCTCCATCCTTCCTCCTCCCTCCCTCCTTGGCCTTCTGTCCTTCCTTCTTTCCTTCCTTCCGTCCTTCCTTCCTGATTTTCCCTTTTTCTTTCTTTCCTTACCTCTTTTATTCCTTCTGACCTTCTTTCCTGCTTTTCTCCTTCCTTCCTTTTGACCTTCCTCCTCCAGCCCTTCCTTTCTGCTGTCTAAATGGAAGGCGCTTCCTTCTTCCTTTTTCCTGGAAGGCGCTTCCTTCTTCCTTTTCCCGAGATATACAGGCTGCAGGAACATCCCTTGAGAGCCCTTCACCCTGCCCCCTGCCGAGAGCAGCAATTCCTCTTTCAAATTGAGTCTGTCCCCTGACTCATACATTAAAATGCATAGGGCATGTGACCAAACTGCATGATGATTCTCTTTTGGGGAGGGCCCCAGGCAGGGAGATGCTGCCAACTGCAAAGGCAAATACTTCCCCCCAGCTGTGGATCAGGCTCGTTGGCAACAATGCCCTGGGAAGGCTGGGGGCTGCCTTTCATCTGCAGTAAATCAGCCAGGCCCTGGAGAGCTGCAGCCTGGCACCGGCTGTGCAGTCTTGGAAGCTGTGTAGCTTTGGAGCGTCCAACCCGTGACCTTTTCTAACCCTTCCCCCATCCCCACTACATTTAGGTTTCCATTCATTTAAATACATCTTAAACCACACAAGTAATAGGTGAATGCACATCTTATCATAAAAAATTCACACATAAAAGAAAGCTCCCTTTGGTAACACCCCAATACTGCTACCTCTCTCTGAGATAACCAAGATAATCACTGTCATCATGTAGCTCTTACCCTTCCAGGGTCCTTGGACTGCTCAGTGACAGATGCCCCGTGCAGGTGATTTGAGGGCCCAGACTCCCTTTTGCCCATCTGAAGTCCAAGGCCAGTTCACAACAAAACCGTCAGCATTCATATTGGCCACCTTCTCAGCTCCTTCCTAGCAACCCCCTCTTTCTGCCATGTGTAACCCACTCGCCTCTCCCCACAACCACCCAGGCACTTCCCACTCCTATAAAATAGCCTTCGGGGTCCTTGGGTGGTGCAAAAAGTTAACATGCTCAGCTGCTAACTGCTCAGCTGCTAACCTAAAGGGTGCAGGTTTGAGTCCACCCAGAGGCACCTCAGAAGAAAGGCCTGACTGTCTGCTTTTGAAAAATTAGCCACCAAAAACCCTGTAGAGCACAGTTCTACTCTGACACACAGGGGGTCGTCGTGAGTTGGAGTCAGCTCCACGGCAACTGGTTTCGTTCTTTGGTTTTGGTCCCCACTTAGAAAGCAGGCAAATACACCAAGTGATTCCCTGGTTAGAAATTTAGGTTTAACCATTTCCAGAGGCATCTGCACTTTAAGAGATTAGTCTTGAAGAGTGAAAAGGCATCAAAATCCAGTGACTCTCCTGGCGGCCTCTCAGGCACTAAAGACTGCTAATTCACATCACTTGGGTAACTTCAGCTAGCTCTGTGGCCTTGGGAATATCACTAACTTCTCTGAATCGCATTAACTCCTCTGTAGAACAGAAATAATCATAGTGCCACCTTCATTGGGTTGTTGTGAAGCTTAAATGAGATTATTTATATAAAGCCTCTACACTATGCCTGGGACATAGTTAAGATGCAATTAATATTAGTAATTATCCTCATCATCATTTTTAATCTAATCTGTAATAATCCCATGCATTCATTCAACAACTATTTATTGAATAGCTACCATGTGCTAGGCACCATCCTTGACCTTGGGAGTATAGCAGTGAGTCTGACAAGGTACCTGCCATCAAGAGGCTTATATTCTAATACAGATGTGCTGCACCTCTCTGTTTTATAAGCACTTTGTTCTCCATTATGTTATGTGGTCTTCACGAATACTTTTAAGTCAGGCAAAGGCAGTATGATTGTCCCCATTTTACAGATAGAACAGTGAGGTTGAGAGAATGAAGCTAATGAAGACAGCTAGAAACTGACCAGGGACCACTTGACCTGGGGCCTTTCTGACTCCAGTTTCAGTGCTCTCTTGAGAGGGGCGCCCATGGTTGTCTGGGGTGTGGGGGTGGGGGGCACGTAAGCTGTTTGCAGAGCCCCAAAAGCCCTGATCCCACCAGCAGGAGCAGAAGAGAGAGCCAGGGGACCACTGAGGGTCCCTGTTCTGTCCATGAAGTCCATCAGCTGGGCCTAACAAAGTGTCCTCTGCCTAGTGCTAGCCTCCGGGAGACTTTCTTAATGCAAAAGCACTCACTGCAGCCTGTGGCCCTTGGGACCTGGCCGTGACTGCAGGCAGCTCAGCTGTCTGTGAACATCGCCTCCTGGGTTCCCACAGAGCAACATGTTTTTCTGTTGCTCGAATCTGAGAGAGAGGATGGCTAGTACTGTGCCCTGGCTAACCAGACTGCTTCTTCCTTGGGTGGGGCCCGGAACTCCCAGCTGGAGTAGGGTTCACACCACACACCCAGCCTTACCCACCAGTCAGGCTGGGTGGAGCAGGACTGTCCTGTCTGAGAACACCACACACAGGAACTGGGAGTCTGTCCTGGGGGAAGTGGCCGGGGCAGGTCTGACAGAGACAGGGAGGGCAGTGAGGCCAGCCACTGAACCGGGAGACTGATGACCTGGAACACAGCTCAGCCTGGAGCTGGTGGGGACAGCTCATCTCAGTTCACTTCAGATCCCAGGCGACAATTCTGAACCTGCCCAGCAGCACGTGACTGATAAAGGGCCAAGGGGTTCCCACGTCCAGAAGCTCTTAGTCAACTCCACCTACCTTCATGGGAATGCACACACCCTACCCTTTCCCAGTGCCCCTTACCCGCACTCTCTCTTGACATGCCTGTGCCCCTCCTTTCCTACCAGCCTCCAAGAGCAGATTTTTGTTTTCTTTTCATTGAATCTGTTGTTGTTGTGTACCGTCGAGTTGATTCCGACTCATAGCGATGCCGTGGGACAGAGTAGAACTTCCCCATAGGGTTGCCTAGGCTGTAATCTTTATGGGAGCAGGTAGCCAGGTCTTTCTCCCGTGGAGCCACTGCGTGGGTTTGAACTGCCGAGTGAGCACTTAACCGTTGTGCCACCAGGGCTTCTCTTTGAATCTAAGTGCACAGAACTAGACTATTCAGGATCTATATGATTCATGACAGTCTTTCATCATTAATTGGACCTTGCATGACCTGCATTTGGTTATTTGTTGTTGATCTATGTATTTATTTTCAATATAGTAAACACCTGTGAACCACCACCCAATTCTTCCTTTGTCTTCCTGCCCTTTCCCATCACATTGCCTGCCCCACTCCATCTTGAATCTTGAGCTTACCATTCTTTTGCTTTTCTAAAAAAAAAAAAGTTGAGTTTTCATTTCTATTTCTAAAAGGCACACTGTTTAGACTTTGTTGCTTTTACCTTAATGAAAAGAATAGCATGCTGTATGTAGCCTTTTTCTCATACTAGTATATTGCTAAGACTCATCCAATTCATCCGTACTACAGCACATGGTTATGGTTCCTTCAGGCTCACTATTACCCTATAACCAGTGCCGTCAAGTTGTCTCTGACTCAAGAAGACTCCATGTGTGTTAGAATATAACTGTGCTCGATAGGGTTTTCAATGGCTGATTTTTTAAATTTATTTAAGTGAAAGTTTACAGCTCAAGTTAGTTTCTCATACAAAAATTTATATACACATTCCTATGTGACCCTAGTTGCTATCCCTATAATGTGACAGCACACTCCCCCTTTCCACCCCAGATTTCCCATGTCCATTCAACCAGCTCCTATCTCTTTCTGCCTTCTCATCTTGCCTCCGGACACGAGCTGCCCATTTAGTCTCATGTATCTACTTGAACTAAGAGGCACACTCTTCACAAGTATCATTTTATGTCCCATAGTCCAGTCTTATCTTTGTCTGAAGAGTTGGCTTCAGGAATGGTTTTAGTTCTCAGTTAACAGAGAGTCTGGGGGCCGTGTCTTCTGGGGTTCCTCCAGTCTCAGACCATTACGTCTGATCTTTTTACTAGAATTTGAGTTCTGCACCCTACTTTTCTCCTGCTCCATCAGGGACTCTCTGTTGTGTTCCCTGTCAGGGCAGTCATTGGTGGTAGCCAGGCACCATCCAGTTCTTCTGGTCTCAGGCTGATGGAGTCTCTGGTTTATGTGGCCCTTTTTGTCTCTTGGGCTAATATTTTCCTTGTGTCTTTGGTGTTCTGCATTCTCCTCTGCTCCAGGTAGATTGGGACCAATTGATACATCTTAGATGGCCGCTTGCTAGCTTTTAAGACCCCAGACGTCAATGGCCGATTTTTTGGAAGTAGATTGCCAGGACTTTTTTCCTAGGTGCCTCTGGGTAGACTTGAACTTCCAGCCTTTCAGTTAGCAGCCAAGTGTGTTAAGCATTAATACCACCCAGGGACTCCACTGTCTTTTAGTCCTCTCTATTATATTCTGTAATGTGTTTATTTATTCTCCAGTCAATGCACATTTGGGTTGTTACCACTTTTCTACTACTTTGAACATGCTGAGCTGAACATTTTTATATATGTCTTTTGGTAAACAGTGTGGATGTACCAATTTTAATCCGACCAACAATGAACATATTAAGATCCTTATTGATCCATACCCTCTCCAACACTTGGTATTATCAGACCTCTTAATTTTTATTCCAATTGAAAGGATGTTAAATGGTATCTCATTGTGGTACTGTCATATGTTTATTTGCTGTCCAAGTATGGTCTACAATGGTCAATGGTGTGATAGGGATCAGCCCACCAGGGGACTATGAGGATTTAATGAAGCACAGTATGTTTACAAAGCCTCTCCCAATTCGGCCCGTGTCATTATTTTATTCTCCTCTGGGTTCTCAGTACCCAGCACAGTGTCTGGTGCTTAGTCATTATCATCGTTGTCATCATCATAAAAACAACAGTAATAATAGATAACATTTACTGAGTGCTTCCTAAATGCCAGGTGCTAGGCTAACGCTTTTGCTTTTGTCATCTCATTTAATCATCATAGAAACTCTGTGAGGTAAGTTACTCCATTTTATAGATGGGGAACTGAAATTAAGTATCTTCCCTGGAGTCACACAAGTAGTAAATGATGGAACCAGGATCTGAACCCTGACATATGACATGAAAGCCCGTAACCACTATATTGTCCTCTACCCCACCAGTTGCCACCAAGTCAGCTGTACTCATGGAGACCCCACTTGTGTCAGAGTAGAACTGTGCTCCATAGGATTTTCAATGGCTGGTTTTTTTGGAAGTAGATCACCAGACCTTTCTTCCAAGGTGCCTCTGGGTGGACTCGAACCTCTAACCTTTGGGTTAGCAGCCTAATGACTTACCCATTTGCGCCAGCCAGGAACTTCTACTATGTTGTAGGTATCCAATAAATATTTAAATGACGTATCTTTACCTACACATAACCAGAGGCAGGGTCAAATATCATGGCACTTTTGCTGTTTATCTCTTATCAAATGTATTTAAAAACACGCCTACATTTCTGGTTACAAACAAAACTTAATGGATTTTTATAATTTTACTCTAGTCCCATGTGACTCATTTAATTTATGATTTCTAGGCAAACATCATGCATGCTTGAGAACTCTTTCACTGTGAGAGAGATTGAAGCTACAAATCTGTTCTCCATTGTCATGAAATGTTTATGAATTTCTCCCTCACCAACAATCCCCCTAACCCTGCTCTATTTTTCTTTTATCCATCACACTTATCATCTCTAATATACCATGTAATTTACTTATTGTTGTGTATTATTGATCCATAAGGGCAGGCATATTTGTCTGCTTATTTGTCTGTGTGTGTTTTTGGTTGGTTTAGTTCTTATATATCCCAAGTGCCTATAACCATGTGTGGCACAAAGAAGTTGCTCAACAAATATTTGTTGTATGAATGGAATACCTGCTTGCTTGCAGGAATGAATGAATGATTGAATGAACCCTTGAATACTGCATTGAGCAGTTAATGACGTTTGACTATATTACTTTAATTTTGTGGTTTTATTGTTTTATTTTGGAGCCAATTATTTCTTCAGTTTTCAAACATTTCTGTAGCCCGTTGAAAAGCTGGGGAGCCTCAGATTTTGTGTCTCTAATTCCTAACAGGTAAAAGAATCCTGACCTCAAGACAATGTTGTGTTGCCTTTTTGTTTCTTGCTAAAAAACCAACAACATCAACAATCAGCAGCCTGGCTGAAATGTGACTCCAGCAATGAGGCAAACCAAAACCCACTGCCGCTGAGTTGATTCCGACTCATAGTGACCCTACAGGACAGAGCAGAACTTCCCCATAGGGTTTCCAAGGCTGTAAAGCTTTAAGGAAGCAGACTGCCACATTTCTCCCATGGAGCGGCTGGTGGGTTCAAACCGCTGGCCTTTTGGTTAGCACTTTAACCACTGCGCCACCAGGGCTCCTAGCAATAAGGCAGGAGGCATTAAAAACAAACAAAAGCCTCCTGGAACCTTTCATACAGTAATGTTTCCCCTGCTTCTATCTATTTACATTTGGTGTCCAGGCCCAATGCACCCCATTCCATGTGCAAATATATCTGGCATTTGTATAATAGACCCTTCACCCCTGGCCGTTATTCTTATTTCCAAACTGGGGTGCACTGGATAAATGCAAGAATCAGGAACCATCCCTCCTACTCAAGCGTCTGTGACTCAGTCCTCATAGCTGGGCCAACAAGTAATTATAGCTTCCCTCTGCGGTGTACAGGGCAGGAGGCTGATTTAATAAAGGAAGCCTGCTGTCTGTCTCCAGCCTGCCTCTGACTCGTGGAACTAGGGAGTCCTAGAGCGCTACCCACAGAGGGTGGTGAGCAGCTGGGGGGCGGAAGGTGAGGGTGGCCAGCAAGCAAGGGCTAGGTCCACAGCCCCGATGAATGAGGAAACTCTCTGTTTGGCCGGGAGGAACCTGCAGCAGGAGCCAGAGGAAGTGAGGCCCATCCCGAGCAGCCGCTGGCCCATAACAGCAGCCACTGCTGGACCCTTGAAAGGAGGCCCCCGCTGTGCAGAGATGTAAAATCAAATGGGTTAGTAATTTTCATATTCAAAATTAATTGGGGGAAAAAATCTAATTGCCTCTAACAGGGATGGCTGCCTTCGTATGATAGATCACCGGCTCTGGTTTCTTTCTTTTCAGGCTGGGTCGGTGGGTTCGGGAGTGATGAGCTTTTTGTGAATTTGGTTTCCCACTTTGGCAGGGGAGGCAGCTAATTAGGTCTCTGCAGCCCTAGAGATGGGTGTCCCTGGGAGTGGCTTCAGCTACACCGAAGGTGACAGCTCACTCTGGTGTGGCTTCAGATTCTACCTTAGATAGGTCACCAAAAAACCAAACCAAACCATTGCCATCGAGTTGATTCCAACTCATAGCGATCCTATAGGACGAGTAGAACTGCCCCACAGGGTTTCCAAGGAGCAGCTGGGGGATTCGAACTGCCGACCTTTTGGCTAGCAGCTGAGCTCTTAACCACTGTGCCACTAGGGCTCCAGATAGGTTACCAGAGGTCACTGTATCCTTCCTGCTGCCTCCTGCAGCCTCTTTCTCCTCCCCTGACAATCAGCCAGAGGAGAGGACTTGACTTCCCCAGCCATGTGGGCCAGGAGATTCCTGCTCCCACCCTGTGTCCCTTCCCACTGAGTCACGCACTTCCCAGTCAGGTGATCCTCCCCCAGGCCCTCCAGAGAGCACCTTGACCTATATTCTGAACCTTCCATTAGAGCCGAATCTAATTGTCCTCAGAGAGGGCCCGCCAGGCCAGTGGGCACAGTGCCCAGCCTTCTGCGCTGCTGGCAGCCCCAGGCTCCAGACACGGTGCCCGGTCGGCGGGAGGGGTCCTCCCACCCTGAGAGCAGAGAGGCCTGAAAATGGAAAGTTAGGAAGCTGTGTGCAGGGCGGGGGAGGAGCAGTGGCGAGTTGAGTCAGCTGGGAAATCTGACAGCCACTGGGTCCTCCCCTCCCTGGTCTCCTGTCTGCTTGGGCGGAGCAGGCTGCTGAGGAGGGACGGTGGGGGCAGATTCGATGCAGGCCTTCAGGCCGCCCTGCTTGTGGCTGGGTGATCTTGCTGCCCAGGAGAAGGGAAGATGTGAGAAAACACGCGAATAATGGGATATGAACCTAGATGACTCATCAGGATCATCCAAGCCAAGGAAACCTCCCCTCTGCAAGGAACAAGTTCCCATCCCCAAATTACCCACACAACGGCCTCTACTTATTTTGTCTGTGGGTTCTTTGTGCAGTTGCTCCCTGTGCTGGCTTTGTGTCCTCGAATGTGAGGGTGGCTGGGGGTGTGGAGGGGTGGCGGTGCTGTGGGAAAGCGAATTGAAAGGGAAGTGTTCAGAATCACACTTCAAGTCTTGTCCTTAGGCATCAGGCCTGTAAAAAAGTGGTATTAACTAAAGATCACAGTCCCAACTGAATTAGAAGGGGCTCTGGATTTAGCTTTACCAGTTAGTTCTGTGGCCTTGGCAAGTGACCATAGGCCTCAGTCTCCAATCTGTAATATGGGGATTTTTATAAAACTATAGTATATCAGATGACGTCAGCATTAAATCAGGTGATGTGTGTAGAAATGCATTAATTATACATGTTGGTAGCGGCGGTGGAGTTGATTCTGACTCATGGTGACCCCGTGTGTGTCAGAGTAGAACTGTGCTCCATAGGGTTTTCAAGGCTGTGACCTTTCAGAAGCAGATCGCCAGGCCTGTCTTCTGAGGTGCGTCTGGGTGGATTCAAATCTGCAACCTTTTGGCTAGTAGTTGAGTGCTGAACTGTTTTCACCACCCAGGGACTTCTAATTACACATAATTATGTAATATTATTTTCTCTAGATTATTAAATAACTCCCCTCCCATGGGAGGATTATTTTGTTTGTTGAATGTGCCCATCATAGAAAAGCCTGCTTGGGATGTGTTTGCAAACGTAAATAGAAAACTGCAGCCTCGGGCTACGTTATGGTCTACCATCCAACAGGCAGTACCACATAGCATGCACAACACACCACCCACAGGTTAGCTGTACATTGTTTTATTCCTTTATATCAAGGAAAGCTGTGTGTTTATCAGAATTTGGATAAAAATCTGCAGATTGGCGTAACATCTGGATTAAATTAGGATTATGAAGTTTCTGCCTGGCACAGAGTGGATACTGGAGGGTAGGATGGCTGTCAGTTAGATGGATGGAAGTAAAGAAGGGAAGAAGAAAGGCAGGGAGGGAGGGAGACAGGAAATTAGACACTAGGAGCAGTACTGAGTTTAGCAGGAAGCAAGTTACGCTTAAGCTTTAGGGCCTTTCCCTTGCACGGGTCCCTTTCAAGGCCTTGTGCCTACTTTTAAATTCATAATGATGTATTCCTTTTCCTTAAGAGTGCTCCCAATATTGGATACCCAGTTTGGGCCCCCTCGAACCTTTATCTGCCTCTGTATAGGAAATCTCTGAAACACCTATTCCTTGCTCTTTTTTAAGATTAGTAAGCACAAAAATGCAAGCGGTGCATGGGATGTGGCATTTCCAAGTGGTCTCCACCGTCAACTCCAAATCCTGAATTTGCAGAAAGACCCACATGTAGGCGAGGCAAGGACAGCACTGTAAGGAATGAGATATGAAAAGAGGGCAGAGGTCAGGAATGTGCAGAATTGCTGGGCCAATTCCAATTGTCTTCTGGAATCCACCCTGGCACTTCCAGGGCTGTTCAGTTTCCAGAAGATTTGAATCTGGACGATGTTGGTTGAACTGCACGGGGCAGTGGAGATACACTCACTGGCAATCAGGAACTTTCTCACTAGTCCTGGCTGGTCCTCGCTGCTCCTCTCTCCCTAACTAGCTGTGTGACCTCAATAGAGACACTTAACCTTTCTGGGCATAAATTAAGATAAGTGGAGGTGATTTCAGAGCCCCTTGCTTAAGCTTCAGAGTGCAGGGACCAAAACTGCCTTGCTCACCACGGTATTGCCATTGTTGAGTACAATGTTTAGTAATAACAACAACAACAACAAACTCATTGCCATCAAGTCTAGTCGATTCCAACTCATAGCAACCCTAAAAGACAGAATAAAACTGCCCCGTAGTGTATCCAAAGCTGTAAATCTTTACGGAAGCAGGTTGCCACATCTTTCTCCTGTGGAGAGGCTGGGGGTTCGAAACTGCCAACCTTTCAGTTAGCAGCCAAGTGCTTAGCCACTGTGCCATATTATTATTAACAGCAAAAATTTATAAAGTTGTTATAGGTGACTGAACTGAAGTACAGAGCTATTACATAAACGTCCTCATATCACCCAGCAAACAAGTGGCAGAGCCAGGATTCCAACCCAAGCAGTCTGGCCCCAGAGTCCCCCTTCTTAACCGCTATACTCTATATCCTCAATAAAAAATGTAATTAATAGACTCTTTTTTAAAACAGTTTTAGATTTACATAAAAATTGAGCAGCTAGTACATAGAGTTTGATGAATATGCGAATCGATGAATAAAGTGTCCCTAGATTGAGACCATGTTTTATTACTCAAGGTATATAGGAAGGGAACTCATACTTGAAAGCTCTCAATGTGCCCGGCACACATACACACATACACACACACGCACACACACTCACACATATAAAATGGAGCCCTGGTGGCACAGTGGTTAAGAGCTATGGCTGCTAACCAAAAGGTAGGCAGTTCAAATCCACCAGCTGCTCCTTGGAAACCCTGTGGGGTAGTTCTACCCTGCCCTGTAGGGTTGCTCTGAGTTGGAATTAACTCAACAGCAACCGGTTTGGTTTATATATATGGAGCTCTGGTGGCACAGTGGTTAAGAGCTACAGCTGCTAACCAGAAAGTGAGCAGTTCAAATCCAACAGCAGCTCCTTGGAAACCCTATGGGGCAGTCCTGCTCTGTCCTATAGGGTCGCTATGAGTCAGAATCAACTCAACAGCAACTTGTTTTTTTTAAAAAATGTATATATGTGTGTTTGTATATGTATATGTGTATGTGTGTGTGTGTGTGTGTGTGTGTGTATATATATATGCATATATATAAAGTTACTTTGCTTAATTCTCATAGCCATCTTGTTAAGTAGGTAGCATTAACCTGATTTTGCAGTGAGGAAACTAAGGGTCAGAGAGGCTAAGGTACTTACTGTAGGTCACACAGCACATGAGAGGGTAGGGCTAAAATTTAAGTTCTGATCTGCCTGGTCCTAAAGATCACGTTTGCTCCTCTGATTCTTACTTTCCTAATTATCATCAAAAGGGTATTTTTTGTCTTGTATTTGCTAGCCTAGTATTCATCTCTAATGTCTTAGAGTTTTGAAAATGCTTTTGTATCCATTTTTACCTGTTGGTTCTCATGATAGTCCAGGAAGGGAGGTGAGGCAGCTATTATGACTCCATTTTATAGAGGAAGCTACTCAGGCTTACAAAGTTAAGGTCATATGACAAGTATGGGGATAGAGTCAAGACTGAAACACAAATATGTTGATTCCTACTGCTTGCCCCTGCCTCCTAACCAAAGTACTGCTCCATTATAAACCTCATTCTACGTGACAAGGCCTGCACAGAGGCTATACGTGTTTGCTATGAGACCTCAAGGCGCTGCCTCCTTGCAGGGATGGGCCAAGGGAATTTTTTCAAAATCTAAGTTTTGACCACATTTCCCTGCTTGCCTAAATGTTTGGCATTTTATCTGCTCTGCTGCCAAAGTGTGAAAGAAAAGGGTAAATTGTGACATTTCCCTCCCCCTATATTTTTAACCAACGGAGCAGGGAGTTGCCACGTGTAGTTAGTGAAGACTGTGTGTTAGATTCTGATGGCACAGTTAGAAACAGCATTGCCCTCGGCTTTCAGGCCAATATAAGTATACCTCTGAAACTAGCAAATTATGCTTCGCACTTGCTCTTCCTGGAACCAGCCAACTCACTACCCTAGCGCAGAGGTTCTGTTTTTACACCCAGAAACGGTGCAAGAATGTTACAGTGAACTCCCGTCTGTATACTTCCTAGACGAAGAAGGGCTTAATTGCTTTCTTTAATGTCATTTTATTTCTTTTAAAATGTATTGAGTAGGCAGTACATTTATTTGGTTCAAAGTTCAAAAGGATGTATAGTGAAGAACTTCCCTGAACCCATGTCTCAATCACCCAGTGCCCCTTCCCAGAAGAAGCCAATGATTTCAGTTTCTTATGTCCCTTTCCAGAGGTAGTTCAAGTGTATACAAGAAAATATATTTGTATGTATTCTTATTTTGCCTTTTTTTTTTAATAGTAACGTGCTATATTATTCCCCATCTTGGTTTTATCATTTGAAGACCATTCTAATTCAGTTCAAAAGCATGTCTCTTTTTAAAAATGATTTCACTGTATTCCATCGTATGACTGTTGCATAATTTGATTAATCAGTCTCCTAAGATGGTCACTTTAGATTGTTTCCAAACTTTTGCTATTATTAACAGTACTTCCACGAATAACCTTGAACTTGTGTTATTCTGTAGGGTAGTTTGCAACTTTTACTGACTGGAATTGTGGATCTACTATAAGACTATGTCCAGGAGATTTCATAAGTACAGGTACTTAGAAGGAGGGTTCATTCTTTGTCTCTGTTCTACACTCTTTTGATCTGTGGGTCAGTAACCTAATCGTACATGCCCTGGGTCTTAAATTTTCCCTGGTGATATCTCTGTCTGTTCACAAGAGTGATAAGAACTCTTCTGAATACGTTATTTTCTTGTGCTGAAATGGTCTGGTTCTCACTGTTCTCTGGTGCCTCATCTCTGCTCAGCACAGTGGCCAGACAGTTAGTTCGACAGAGATGGCACATGTGTTGCCACCATGACTATAAACTGGGCTGGGACTCGTCAGTCAATTTGGGCTCTAACCTCAGTGCCAGGTTAGAACACTTGAACCAGAGGTTAGACTCCATGGTGTTTGTATTTGGGAAATGAAGAGTTTCCCAAGTGTGCTGTTTGGAGAATTCAAAAAAGTATGGTAAGAAGGCATAAACACCAACAAAAGAACGATAAATAGCTCTTTCCCAAAAACAGCTGGAAGGCAGTGCTACAAAGTTAAGTAGCCAGGAACATCCTCTGCTTTTTCAAATTGGGTCTTAATACATATATTTAGTAGGACACATTTCGGATAAAGAACTGAACACCATCATTGTTAGCTCAGAGGAAAAGAAAAAAGGGTTCATAATCTAGTTAAAAGATGAAACACACACACACACATATACCGTATACATGGTATGGTTATTCTGTAACATTTAAAAAAAAAAAAAAAGTCATCCCATTCAGCATCCTGCTTCCCAGATGGGCTCTACTACATCCATTCTAGATTTTTTTAAAAAAGAGGAAGAATGTATCTCATCCTTGAAAATATTTGAGAAAGAAAATGTGTATGCTAACTGCAAAAGTGTGTTGTTACCTGCCATCAAGTTGGCCCCCAACTCATGGCAACCCCATGCACAATGGAACAAAATGCTACACAGTCCTGCACCATCCCTATGATCGGGGGTGAACTGGACTGTTGCGATCCATAGAGTTTTCGTTGGCTGATTTTTGGAAGTAGATCACCAGCCCTTTCCTCCTCATGCACTGTAGTCTAGAAGCTCCACTGAAACCTGTTCAGCATTATACCAACTTGCAAGCCTCCACTGACAGATGGGTGGTGACTGTGCATGGGGTGCATTAGACTGGGAATTGAACCCAGGTCTTCTGCATGGAAGGCAAGAATTCTACCACTGAACCCCCACTGCCCCCATTGTAGCCCTATGAGTCTACAGTTAATTTAACAACCCTCAGAAAATAAATGAGTCAGGAAGGCAGCCCTGAAAGTTTCCTTCTTAGTCACTGGAGGAAAGCAGCATTATCTATGATGGCATTTGGCTCACCGTTTGAAATTAGACTGTATCTGTATCTCCCCTGTATCTCCCTCCTAAGTGTACCTTTGGTCCTACCAGTTCAATTCCCTAAAATGGTTCTATAGACATAAGCTTTAGACCAGGAGTCATAATTATGGACAAGCAGGTATAAGGCAATAGGGATTGGTGGGGACTGTGATAAACTGGAGAGTACATACCTCTACTCAGCTCCTGCTGATTGTTATCAGTTGGGTATGTTGGTTGCTAGAATGTCTCATTTTTCAATAGAAGCTGGGAATCCAAATTATTGGGCAAAATCTGATTTTTAAAGGTTGGCAACTAATTCAAGACGGTTAAGTACAATGTAGAGGCCAATTTATATCTCTGACATAAACAAATACTTTTGGTACAACGTGGAACATAAGAAAGATAGGAAAAAGAGGGACGTCCAGTCAACTTGACAGTTTGAGAAGGTTTTTAAGACAGTTGACCCCTGCCAGGTTGACCTCTTTGCCAAGGTTGTGCCTCATCTATTTAACCAATATTTTATTTTTGGAGAAACTAGTGGTGTCTGAATAGTTTTCGTAGAGTGGGGAAAACTGCTGAACTGACAGGTGACAGGCCTGGGTTCTAGTCTTGATTCTCCCACAAATTCACTGTGCAACCTTGGGTAAATCCCTCAACCTCTCTGAACTTGAATTCTTTCATCTGAAAAATGAAGGGGCTGGACTCAAGGGTTTTCAAAATGTGCCCGGAAGTCTTCAGAGTGCCTGCAAGGGGTGGGGGATCCCAGGGTTTGCAGACGGGCAGCTCAGCTTTTGTTCTGTTTTCTATTTGGGGCTTCTGCTTTTCTCTTTTACATCTTGGGCTTCTGCCAAAAAACAAAAAACTCTTTGAAGAAAGGTTTTTCCTGCTTTCAGAAAAGTTTGAAAACCACTGGATTAGTTGATCAGTTCTATGTAATGTGTTATTAGCCGAGGTTTGTAAACGCAGTGAAGCCTGCAGCTAAACTAAATGGTAAGTCTTTTCTCCATTAGCCTGTTATTGCTGCTTGTCTGCTTACAGTTTCCCCTACTCCCATCCAAAGACATAAATCAAATGAACAAGTAGCCAGCAAATATAGGAAGACTCTGACACATTACCCAGTTCAGTAGCTTCTTTGGGGGGAGTTCCCTTTCTTTCTTTTTTTTTGGTGAATAGATGTGTTCTTGTGATATATTGGTCATATGCAATGTAGTCATATTTGCTACTAAAAAAAAAAACTTTTCATGGTTCATATTGGCTAAAATATATCGATATTTCACAGTGATCTGCAACTTCCTGTGCTGTGCAACTCAAACAAGTCTGAAAATCAATGAACTGGCTTTTAAAAATTAGCTATAACTTACTGATAACTTAAATATGTGCTGACTTTATGTATATCACGTCTAAACTTCAAATTATTCACCCAGCAAAGAAGATAGATTAAAAAAACAAACAGAAAAACCACTAAGGCTGGGTGAGGTTGAAGACTTGCCTCAACCACACAGGATTCCAACCTATTGCTGCCCCAGTGTATTTCCTCTCAACCAGACAGTCTCTAAGGTTACTTCTAAGCCTTAGAAGTCAGGAGGCACAAGTTCCAGTTTTAACCTGACCTGTGATCAACTGCAAAACTGCTTTCAACTTTCCAGATCCTCTTATCTACTGAAAACCTTGAATGGAAGCTTGTTAACTCACAGCTGTTCAAGTTTGTTGCTTTCATCTTAACTGATAAGAAGGACTCTGAATGTATTAGTCCAGCCCTGGTGGTGCAGTGGTTAAGCACTCGGCTGCTAACGGAAAGGTCAGTGGTTTGAACCCACCAGCAACTCCGCGGGAGAAAGATGTGGCAGTCTGCTTCTCTAAAGATTTACAGCCTTGGCAACCCTATGGGGCAGTTCTCCTCTGTTCTGTAGGGTCGCTATGAGTCGGAATCGACTCAGCGGCAGTGGGTTTGGGTTTTGGGTTTGGATGGCTTGGACATCTTCAGTGAGAAATGAAAGGACTTTAGATCTGGGTGTGGAAACAAACTTTGGGGTGAATAAGTGGTTTGTAAATGTTATTTCTGCGCTTGGCTGAGCTGGGTTTCTCGTGCTGCAAAGGAAATTGTTTTCTCTGTTTTGTTTTTCAATTGTGGTAAATACATATATAACAAAACATTTGACATTTCAACAATCTTCCCATGTATCGTTTAGTGACATTGTGTTCGTCACGTTTTTCAACCGTCACCCTTACCCCTTCCCAAATTATACCATCACCCTTAACAGAAGCTCAGTGTCCCCTAAGCATCGAGTCTTCCTTTCTCCCTCATACCCACCCTGGCAACCACTAATAAACTGTGGTCTGTATACACTTGCCTATTCTAGATATTTCATGTAAGTAGGATCATACCATACGTGTCCTTTTGTGACTGACTTATTTCAGTCTGCACAGTGTTTTCAAGGTTCACCGATATTGAAGCATGTATCAGGACTTCCTTTCTCTTTATGTCTGAGTAATACTCCATTGTATGTGTCTACAGCATTTTGTTTATTCATTCATCTGTGGATGGACATTTAGGCTGTTTCTAGTTGTTGGCTATTGTGAATAGTGCTGGAATGAACATTGGTTTACAAGTATCGGTTTGCATTCCTGCTTTCACTTCCTTTGGGTATAGACCTAGGAGTGGAATTGCTGGATCATATGGTAATTCTGTGTGTAACTTTTTGAGGAACCTCCAAACTGTTTTCCACAGTGGCTGTCCCATTTTACAACCCCAGTAGAAATACCGTTCTAGTCTGAGGAGTTCAGTTCCCCTAGTGGTGGCTATATGCTGAGAGTATGTCACAAAGCAAGTATTGATTGTGGACAGTTTTTTTGTTCAGCACTTTGCTTGGCACATAGGATATCCTAGGTCAATATTTCTAATTACTGTAACCACCGAAATTGGTTACAGAGACTGGTAGTTTACGTTTGCACGTTGTAGCATTTTCAGAGAATGTTTGTGAATATCATCTATAAGAAACAAGGGACATGAGGGAGGCAGCATAGGGGTTGTGATTCTCATTTCAGTAGACAAGAAAAATCGACCATTCAGTTGGCAAATGGTAGAACCTGGACTACAACTCAGATATTTCCACTGCTAGTCTTGTGTCCTCTCCATTTTACGACAGTTGTTTGAGTTTTCTAAATGGAAGGAGAAAAATGGATTCTAGTTGACTTTTAGCGTGAGCCTGGTTTTTGTTAGCATTTCTGATGCCGATTTTGAAAAAGACAGTTTACTAACTGCATTGCTTGAGGAAAACATTGTTTTTCCTTAAGAGAAAATGAGAGGTCCCAGTTATAAATAATGCCTTTAAGTTTAGACTTTGCCATAACAGAAAAAATGAACAAGCGTTTCTGAAGCCACCACAACTGGGTCTCTGATTCTCGTAGGGAAGAGGATGGAATTTGGACGCTGTCTTCTGTGTATTGTTTTTTGTTTGCTTTGTTGCTCGAGTTCATTATTTAACATCATCATTATCATTCTTGCCTCTGACTTCTACAGCCAAATGAAGGGATTTGTTGATTACTTTCTTTTAAAAGGAGCCCTGGTGGCACAGTGGTTGATAGCTAGGCCGCTAACCAAAACGTTAGCAGTTCAAATCCACCAACTGCTCCTGGAAATCCTATGGGGCAGTTCTGCTCTGTCCTAAGCAGGGTTGCTATGAGTCAGAATTGATTCAAGGGCAATGGGTTTTCTTTTAAGAAGGGAAAGAAAAGTGTGCCGGAACTTTCCCTCTTTAGATTGAGGTTTTCAGGGCAGGTATTAACAGGTGAACCTAGGTTACTTGGACACCTTTTCTCTTTCCTGAGAGGCTGATTTTTTATCTAGGTTGTGCCTGGTTCTGCCCCTTTGTAATAGTGAGGCAGGTGTTTAGAAGCCACAAGAGTGGTCTGAAGAACACTTTGGGGTGCTCTAGACCTAGGGGACA
Source organism: Trichechus manatus latirostris (assembly GCF_000243295.1). Classification (NCBI taxonomy): domain Eukaryota; kingdom Metazoa; phylum Chordata; class Mammalia; order Sirenia; family Trichechidae; genus Trichechus; species Trichechus manatus. The sequence continues at coordinate 14,968,035 of NW_004443950.1, read as the reverse complement.
TAGGAAAGACTTACCTGGAGGATAAGAACTTGGTGATCAGGTGATGATTCAGTTCTGTGTCACTTAGAGCAGTGCTGTTCCACTTTGTTGCACAATCAGTCACACGAAGCGCTTTTAAAAAATTCTGATGCCTGAGATCCCTAGGTCTGAGCAGAGGCTGAGCAACGGTAACTTTTACATTTCTCTGGTGATTCTAATGTGTGGTCAAGTTGAGAACCTCAGATAGAGGCTTCCAGTGTCTTGTTCAAAATCAGATAGGATAACCCCAAATGACAGCAGCTCTTTTTGCCAGAATATTACATAAACGTTAGGTAAACATTTCATTCAGCATCAAACACACATTTATTGAACACCTGTGTTTGAGGTGCTGGGAAAACCCCAAGGAACAAAGACTGAGTCTGTTTCTGCCTCAAGATGCTTCCTTTCTAGTGGGTAGAAACAAATACACAAACAGGACTCTGAAGAGTGTTAAGAAGGAAACCCTCTAGCTGATTGGGGGTCAAGGAAGGCCTCTCTGAGGAGCCATTCCTTTACTCACTTATTCGTCATTATTATTTGTGTGTGTGTGAAAATATACACAACAAAACACACAGCACTTCAGCAATTTCTACATGTATAATTCAGTGACAAGTTGTGCCACCTTTCTCCTTAACTTTTTTCTAAACTGTCTCACCATCGTTATCACAAACTCACTGCCCCCCTAAGCTTCTCATCTATCTTTTCAAGTTGCTGTTGTCAATCAGAACACAAATAGATAATTCTTTTAAAAAATATCATGTGTAATGCAGACTTTCTTTTCTAATTAGGCTAAACTATATTTGGTTCAAAGATGACTTCAGGAGATAGTTTCTGTTCAAGGTTTAAAGATTTCCTCACGGTAATAGTTTCAGGTGGCCATCGGCCTCAATGGCTCCAGAAAGTTCTCAGGAGCCACTTTTGCAAGACCTGAAGGAAGAGAAGGAGCAGCTGTACCAAGAGCCAATGATAAGGCAGAAGGAATACCAAGTCAGAAAGCCCTGAGACCAGAAGGGTGGTGTCTCTGGGGAACAGAAAAGACTCCAGTCACTTTCAAAAACCTAGAAAGAGGGGTGGCAGATAGTGAGCAAGTACCAGCCTGACAGTTGTTACAATTTATACTCTGCAAAGGAAACACAAAGAGAAGCATCCTCAAGGAGCCAGGGTACTATGTGCTAAGACAAAGAGGAGTCCATATCATTAGCCAAATATTGCTAAGGATGGTCTGATAGTGAGGAAAAATAGTTAAGCAACCCTAAATGACACTGAGATAAATAATAAAGACGAAAACATTCCATCAATTGCATATTTGATATCCAGAGGATCTCGCCTAATTCTTTAGTCTTTTATCCTGTGGCTAGTCATCACTTGGTTGACGTTCAACCGTTTCAGGAGATAGCATATGATCAAGACTGATGGTACTGAAGGAAGAAGTCCAAGCTGCACTGAAGGCATTGGCAAAAAAAAAAAAAAGGCTCCAGGAATTGATAGAATCCAAATTGAGATGTTTCAGCAAATGAATGCAGCACTGGAAGTGCTCACTCGTCTATGCCAGGAATTTGGAAGACAGCTACCTGGCCAACCAAAAATGGAAGAGATCCATATTTGTGCCCATTCCAAAGAAAAGTGATCCAACAGAATGCAGAAATTATCGAAAAATATCATTGATATCACATGCAAGTAAAACTTTGCTGAAGATAACTCAAAAACAGTTAAAGCAGTACATTGACAGAGAACTGCCAGTAATTCAAGCTCGATTTAGAAGAGGATGTAGAACAAGAGATATCATTGCTTATGTCAGATGGATCTTGGCTGAAAGCAGAGAATACCAGAAAGATGTTTACCTGTGTTTTATTGACTATGCAAAGGCATTCTACTCTGTGGATCATAACCAATTATGGGTAACATTGCGAAGAATGGGAATTCCAGAGCACTTAATTGTGCTCATGAGCAACCTGTACATAGACCAAGAGGCAGTCGTTCCAACAGAACAAGGGGATACTGCATGGTTTAAAATCAGAAAAGGTGTGCGTCAGGGTTGTAGCCTTTCACCATACTTATTCAATCTGTATGTTGAGCACATAATCTGAGAAGGCAGACTATATGAAAAAGAAGTGGCATCAAGATTGGAGGAAGACTCATTGCAGATGACACAACCTTGCTTGCTGAAAGCAAAGAGGACTTGAAGATCAAAGACTACAGCCTTTAGTATGGATTACACCTCAACATAAAGAAAACAAAAATCCTTACTACTGGACCAATAAGCAATATCATGATAAACGGAGAAAAGATTGAAGTTGTCAAGGATTTCATTTTACTTGGATCCATGATCAATGCCCATGGAAGCAGCAATCAAGAAATCAGATGATGTATTGCGTTGGGAAAATCTGCTGCAAAAGACCTCTTTAAAGTGTTAAAAAGCAAAGATGTCACTTTGAGGACTAAGGTGTGCCTGACCCAAGCCATGGTATTTTCAGTCGCCTTATATGCAATGTTACACATCATATGTTATGATCCACACAGTCAAATGCCCTTGCATAGTCAATAAAACACAGGTAAACATCTTTCTGGCTGAACAATGAATCAGGAAGACCAAAGAAGAACTGATGTCTTTAAATTATGGTGTTGGTGAAGAATATTGAATATACCACAGAATGCCAGAAGAACAAACAAATATATCTTGGAAAAAATATAGCCAGAATGTTCCTTGGAAGCAAGGATGGCGAGACTTTGTCTTACGTTCTTTGGACATGTTATCAGGAGGGAAGGACATCATGCTTGGTTGAGTAGAAGGTCAGTGAAAAAGAGGAAGACCCTCAATGAGATGGATTGCCACAGTGGCGGCAACAATGGGCTCAAACATAGCAACAATTTTTTTTTTTAATTTGCTTTAAGTGAAAATTTATAGTTCAAGTTAGTTTCTCATATAAAAATTTATACACACATCGTTATGTGACCATAGTTGCTCTCCCTGTAATGTGACAGCATACTCCTCTTTTCCACCTTGACCTTCCCGTGTCCATTCAACCAGCTCCTGTCCCTTTTTGCCTTCTCATCTTGCTTCTAGATAGGAGGTGCCCATTTAGTCTCATGTATCTACTTGCGCTAAGAAGCAGTCTCTTCACAAGTATCATTTTATATCTTATAGTCCAGTCTAATCACATAGCAACAATTATGAGGACGGCACAGAACCAGGCGGTGTTTTGTTCTGTTGTACATAGGGTCACTATGAGCCAGAAACCGACTTGACAGCACCTAACAATAACAAACCATCACTTGAGTATAGGCTTTATCTGGATTATCAGTGTGACAGAACTGGCCCCATTTTAGAAGACATTCAGTTCTCTGACATACTATTATTGAGGTATCTACCTAACCAAACTTTCTGGAAGGTAGAATCTTCGTCAAGTATTATTAATGTTGAAGAAATCAAATATGTACCTGTGTAGGGCCTAAATATTTCTATGAATGTCTTATTTTAAGAAACACAGACTTAGCCCCCTTCATTGTTTCCACACAAGACTTCTTAAATTATGCAAAGCTAATGGCTGCTTAACATCCACACCCTCTCCTCACTTATTGACATGCTTAGGTTCCAAAGGCCAGGTTGCTATGTGAATTAGTGTTATGCAAAAATGGAGGATGACCACATCAGATCACAAAATGGTTATGACTACATCATTACACAACTGCCAAATTACATCATTACATAACTGCCAAAGCACAGAGAATTGTGGCCCAGCCAAGTTGACATATAACATTAACCATCAAAGCCAGCGTTACTCTCACCTTGAACCTCACTATTTGTTACTGCTAGAGGTACGTTGTTAATGCACAAAATAGTTGAATAGTAGATTTTTACTATTGTCATAAATGTGAAATGTTGGATAACAAGATAGTTGATAAGTGAGGAGAAGGTTTATTGGTAAGTAGAGAAAAAAGCTACACTGAATTATTTTTGGAAAAAATTTCTCAAGTCCCACTGCTCATAAATTAAAAAAATTTTCCTATCATATAACCTAGAATTAATTTTTATGGCTGGCACGTGGTTACTCATCCATAAACAAACCACAGAATTCAGTGCAAAGAAAGCAACTATAGGGAGGTGGGGCCAAGATGGCGGAATAGTCAGACGCTTCCGGTGGACCCTCTTACAACAAAGACATGAAAAAACAAGTGATTCTATTATATATGGCAATCTGGGAGCACTGAAAATCAAAGGCAGAGGTGAGGAACTGGACTGAGTGGCAGGGGGAGGGAGTGACTGTTGGGAAACAGCGAGGAGTTGCCAGACCTGACCTGGCGAGAGCCTGAGCCCTTCAGGTCTGATCAGCTCAGGTGAACAGTGAGTCAGGCAAGCAGCCGTGCCTGGGAGGTGCATTTTCCACACTGGGAGAGACCCAGCCACTGAGAGTCTACACGGCCACCCAGAACCAGTGAGAGACAGCCCTCATCGGTGAAAGAGGATCAAAAATACCCCCTTAGAGAAAAACCTCTATCCCATTTACCACCCTGCTCCCTGCTCTGCACTGCGTCCTGGACTGGCTTCAGCAATTGGCGAGTCCCCTGGGCTGGGAGTAGGATCTGTCACATTCCAGGAGCCATTCTCCCTGCCTTGGAGAGTGAACAAATTAACAAACAAGGGAAAAAATAAACTACTGGCTCCCCTAAGCCTGGAACCCAGGGTAGGCACAGCTCCTTTGCCCAGGCACAGGCATAAGGGATCCACAGACTTTGAGTGCCTTTCCCCCGGCATAGACTTATGTGGGCCCATCTTAACAGCGTAGGCCCTCATTACTGCATTACAACAGGGTATATACTGGAACTCTAACTTCAACAGTTTCAGCTGTGAAGTGGCAGATTCTTGACATTTAACACTGTTCTGCCATTAAGCAGAGCCTTCACCTACCCACATCAGGGGCCTGAGGACTGGTGACTCCACCCACACCACCTAGCCACCTGGGATCGGGGCCCATGAATAAGATGTGCCCTGCAGTCCTTACAGCCAACAGCATTATTAGGTGCTCATAGTCTGGTGGCAAAACCCACCCACCTACGCACTCTAAGGAACAGGGACACGCCTTCCTCCTGGCCACTAGGAGGTGGCCATCAGCCCCCTGCCTTGCTCAGAGTGTGTCCACCTGCTGCAGCCAGGTGCCTGTGCCTACACCAATCACCCATGCCTGTCTAGGACTGGAAGTGAGAGCCTACACCACACACTTGGTGGCTATCTACCTGGGTACCTGAGCTGAACCCATACAGGAGGAGTGGGCGGACTCCTGAGCTTACATACCTAGTAACAGATCTAACCACCTGGTGACAGGACATTAGAGCTTCAAAGGTGCCAATAATCAAACTAGCTCATACGAGCAGCCCATTTGGGCATATCAAAACAAAATAAGAAGCTAGGACATAGTAAGCAAACGTAAAATAAGTAAATATAATAACCTATTGATGGCTCAAAGACAACAGTCAGTATCAAAGCACATAAAGAGGCAATCGATGATGGCTTCAGCAAGCTCCCAAAATAATGAATCTAGAAATTTTCCAGAGGAGGAAAATTTCTTGGAATTACCAGAGGTAAAATACAAAAGATTAGTATACAAAACTTTTCAAGATATTAGGAAGGAAATTAAGCAAAACACAGAAGATGCAATAGAGGAAATTAAAAAGATTAGAGAAGAGCATAATGACAAATTTAACAGGCTGCAAGAATCCATAGAGAGACAGCAATCATGAATCCAGAAGATTGACAATAAAATTTCAGAATTCGACAACTCAGTAGAAAGTCATAGGAGCAGAATTGAGGCAATGGAAGTCAGAATTAGAGAGACTGAAGATAAAGCACTTGACACCAACTTATATGAGGAAAAATCAGATAAAAGGATTTTAAAAAATGAAGAAACTCTAATTATGTGGGACTCTATCAAGAGGAATAACCTACGAATGATAGGGGTATGAGAATGGGGCGGGGGTGGTGGTGGTGGATAACAGAAAATACAGAGAGAATTGTTG
>NW_004443950.1:14960681-14961905 GCF_000243295.1 Trichechus manatus latirostris | reverse complement strand
CAGGATACAAGATAAACATACAAAAATCAGTTGGATTCCTTTACATCAACAAAGAGAACCTCAAAGAGGAAATCACCAAACCAATACCATTTACAAGGGCCCCTAAGAAGATACAATACTTAGGAATAAATCTAACCAGAGACATAAAAGACCTATACAATGAAAACTACAAGACACTACTGTAAGAAACCAAAAGAGACCTGCATAAGTGGAAAAACATACCTTGCTCCTGGATAGGTAGACTCAACATTGCGAAAATGTCAATTCTACCCAAAGCAATCTACAGATACAATGCAATCCCAATCCAAATTCCACCGGCATTTTTTAATGAGATGGAGAAACAAATCACCAACTTCATATGGAAAGGGAGGAGGCCCCGAATAAGTATAAGCATTACTCAAGAAGAACAAAGTGGTAGGCCTCACACTACCTGATTTTAGAACTTATTATACTGCCATGGTAGTCAAAACAGCCTGGTACTGGTACAACAATAGATACATAGACCAGTGGAACAGAATTGAGAATCCAGACATAAATTCATCCACCTATGAGCAGCTGATATTTGACAAAGGCTCAAAGTCCGTTAATTGGGGAAAAGACAGTCTCTTTAACACATGGTGCTGGCATAACTGGATATCCATCTGCAAAAATTGAAACAAGACCCATACCTCACACCATGCACAAAAACTAACTCAAAACGGATTAAAGACTTAAATATAAAATCAAAAAAGATAAAGATCATGGAAGAAAAAATAGGGACAACGCTAGGAGCCCTAATACATGGCATAAACAGAATACGAACCATAAGTAACAATGCACAAGCACCAGAGACTAGATAACTGGGAGCTCCTAAAAATCCAACACTTAACGCTCATCAAAAGACTTCACCAAAAGAGTCAAAAGACAACCTACAGACTGGGAAAAAAATTTTGGCTACAACAAATCTGATCAGCATTTAATCTCTAAAATCTACAAGATACTGCAAAACCTCAACAAAAAGACAAAAAACGTAGTTAAAAAATGGGCAAAGGATATGAATAGGCACTTTGCCAAAGAAAATATTCAGGCGGCTAACAGACACATGAAGAAATGCTCACCATCATTAGCCATTAGAGAAATGCAGATCAAAACTATAATGAGATATCATCTCACCCCAACAAGGCTAGCATTAATCCAAAACACACAAAATAATAAATGCTAGAGAGGTTGTGGAGAGACTGGAAC
>NW_004443950.1:14832171-14959784 GCF_000243295.1 Trichechus manatus latirostris | reverse complement strand
CTGCCCTGACAGGGAACACAACAGAGAGTCCCGGATGGAGCAGGAGAAAGGTGGGGTACAGAACTCAAATTCTAGTAAAAAGACCAGACTTAATGATCTAACTGAGACTGGAGGAACCCTGGAAAGCATGGCCCCTGGTTTCTCTATCAGCCCAGAACTAAAACAATTTCCGAGGCCAACTCTTCAGACGGATTGGGCTGGACTGTGGGCATAAAGTGATACTCGTGAGGAGTGTGCCTCTTAGCTCAAGTGGATACAAGAGGCTAAACACGCAGTTTCTGTCCAGAGGTGAGATGGGAAGGCAGAGAGGGTTGGGAGCTGGTTGAATGGACATGGGGAATCAGGGGTGGATAGGAGGAGTGTGCTGTCACAGTATGGGGAGAGCAGTTAGGGTCACATAACAATGTATGGGTAAATTTTTGTAAGGGAAAAAATTTAAAAAAAAGAAAGCAAGTATAGTTAGCATGCATGTTCACCCAAGAATTCAAATAATCCCTGAATGTTTTTATGATAATGATGTCTTGATAAAATAGGAGTGCTTCAAAACCTGATCTTAATAAGAAAGATAGGCCTTGTTAAGAAATCCATATGAGGCAAGAAAAAACTCAGCTAGTTATAGAAAATTCAAGACGGTGGTAATTGTTCAAGAAAAGATTTGTTTCATTCCTGGCAATAATAATATGAGCTTTGTAAAGTCTTCCGAAGACCTAAGTAGGGGTGTGAAACCAGTTCAGTGGGATCATGGCAAGATGGTAACCAAACTATTTTCATGGCTGTAATAAAATGTATGAGAAAAAAACAAATCAAGAAGTAGTCAAAGGAAATCTGGTGCTATTTTCTTTCTTTTGAAGCTTAAACAAGACAAGATGGATTTAAATTGCACCAGGATGGGCTGTATTTGATTCCCGTAATGCCTATAATGCCTATAAAGCAAACCAGTTGATCAGAAAAATATATGTTTACAGTTTTTATCAGCCCCTAGGCTAAGTGGTCTAGATCATATGTGCTTTTTAATGCACACCCATTATAATACTTAACATTAGTTAAGTAATACCAAAATAAATAAATACCCACTCATTCATTATTTTTATTTATTTCAGAGTCCTTGGGTGGTACAAATGGATAACACACTCAGGTGCTAACCAAGAGGCTGGATGTTCAAGTCCACCCAGAGGCACCTCAGAAGAAAGGCCTGGCAATCTACTTCCAAAAAATCAACCATTGAAAACCCTATGGCGCACAGTTCTACTCTGACACACGTGGGGTTGCCATATGAGCCAGAATTGACTCAACAGCCACTGGTTTTGTTTATCTGTTTATTTATTCACTTCACAAAATAGTTTTGCCAGGAGGCCAAAGGACCATGTTTATTTTATTTATTGTTGTATTCCCAGCACCTAGCACTGTGCCTGACACATCACAGACACTCTTTAAGTCTTTGTTGAATGAGTTTATTTTTTAAAATAGTAGCCACATCTCATGCATTTGATCCCTGCAAACTTGATTTAGGTGCAGCTTCTCCAAGAGTGCTTCTATTCTCCAGAGTAAAGTAGATGCACAAAGACGGAATGAGATGCTCAGTGACGTCTTATCAAGGAAAACAGCAGCATCTTTTTTTCCTGAAGACCTTTTAAGATTAGGGCAAGCAACTGTTTGTACAAGCAGAACAGTGGAATCTTTGAACTGTCAAGGAGGGTCGCGCTTTGAAGTAATATTCCTGCCTGAAAGCAGGGGATAAACTAGACAGAACTTAGACTCTCTAAGATCTGCCCCTGATTAATGGGCCTAAGAGTCTGAAGAGCAGCTGCCTGGCTGGTTGCATCGTTTGGATGTTGTTATTATCAGCAGCCTCTAGATTTGAAAACAGTACTGAGCATGTGTTTAAATGGTCTTAGAAGTGCTTTAAGCTCCAGCTGCCTGCCTACCTAGCCCTCTTTTCTATTTGCCTGAACAAGAGTCTGTAAAAGAAGGCTAAAGAGCTTTCTATGATATCTTTCAGTCCTGTTCTAAAAAGAACCTTGTTCTTCACTGAGTTAAGGAAATTTCACAATTCCCAGGGGCTAACGTGAAGTTAGTTTGTACTCAGTGCTGAACCAACTAAAGTTCCTTTCATATTCTTTTTCCAGAGTGGAGAAGTGTCTGAGCTCTTCAAGCTACTATTCATTACTGCAGGAAGGTAGAAATCATGTTATATGCTATCATATTTTTATAATAGAATAGGGCATAAAATATTCAAATTATGAGTCTACATAAAATGTGTAAAAGATTAAAAAAGCATACCTTAACGTTTGTCTGTACTTAGCTTTGGTCTGTGAATGTTTTCTTTAGTGCCTCAACCTGTGAATGAATGTCAATAAATATGAGGAGATATTTCATATATATATATATACATTTCATTACATATATACACACCTATATATTTATTCCATATTTATTATGTATTTATTATTATTTATATGGGAATAATGATTTCTTCCTCTGTAGCTGACACAGCACCCAGTATAGTACACATACATGGTATAGGTATTTAAATGCATGTAAATTAATGGTAAATTATACCAAAGTTACAAAACCAGTCAGCCCAATGTGAGAAATAACAGTGCCAATATAACAATCTTTGGATTAAAAAAAAACAATTTGCTGCTGAGCTGATTTTATAGATATAAGAGAAATAAATCTGTTCTGCTTGTCTCAACATGTGTTCATATAGATATGTTTGGTTTACATGTATATAACACTATAACTAAGTTGGAAGAGGCCAGGCATCACTTTTTTTAAACAGCTTTATTGAGCTATAATTCACATTTCATAAAATTCACCAATTTTATGTATGTACAAAATTTATTTTGTACAAATGTGCAGAAAGTGTATATTTCTGTGGTTTTCAGTATATTCAGAGTTATACAAGCATCACCACAATCTAATTTTAGTACATTTTCATCAACTGAAAAAGAAAACCTGTACCCATTCTTCACCACCACTACCACCTCCAGCTCTAGGCAACCATGAATCTACTTCTATCTTGATAGATTTGCCTGTTCTGGGTATTTCCAAGAAATGGAGTCATACAATTGTGTCCTTTGTATCCGGCTTCTTTTACTCAGCATTATGTGTTCAAGGTTCACCTATGTATCAGCACTTAATCCTTTTTACAGCTAAATAATATTCCATTGTGGGGATAGTCCACTTTTGTTTATCCATTCATCAGTTGATGGATATTTGGGTTGTTTCCACTTTTTGGCTATTATGAATGATACTGCTATGAGCATGCATGTGCGAGTTTTTGTATGGACATATGTTTTCATGTCTCTTGGAGTATATACCTAAGAGTATATATCAACTGTGTTTAACTGTTTGAACAACTGGCAAACTATTTTCTAGTATAGCTGCACCATTTTACATTCTCATCAGCAATGAGGGTCCAGTTTCTCTACATCCTTGTCAATACTTGTTATTGTCCTCTTTTTGATTATAGCCATCCTAGTGCGGTATTGATTGGCATTTTCCTAATGATGAATGATGTTGAGTATCTTTTTATGTGCTTATTAGCCATTTGTATATCTTCTTTGGAGAAATGTCTATTCACATACTTTGCCTATTTTTAAACTGGGTTATTTGTATTTTTATTGTTGAGTTGTAAGAATTCTTTGTATATTCTGGATACTAAACCCAAATATATGATTTGTGGGTATTTTCTCTTATTCTGTGGGTTGTTTTTTCATTTCCTTTATGGTGTCCTTTGAAGCACAGAGTTGTTGTTGTTATTTTTAATGAAGTCCATTGTATCTAATTTTTTCTTTGGATGCTTGTGCAAAAGTTTTTGGTTTTAATGAAGTCTAATTTACCTAATTTTTTCTTTTGTTGCTTATGTTTTTAGTGTCATATCTAACAAACTATTGCCAAACTTGAGGTCATAAAGATTTCTTCTAAATTTCATAGTTTTAGTTCTTACATTTAGGTTTATGATCTCTTTTAAGTTGTGTGTGTGTGTGTGTGTGTGTGTGTGTGTGTGTGTATGATGTGAGGTAGGTATTCAGCTTTATTCTCTTGCATGTGTCTAGTCAATTATCCTCACACAATTTGTTGAAAATCATCAGACTTTCCTGATTTAAATGCTTTGGCACCCTTGTCAAAAATCAATTGACCATAAATGTAAAAGCTTATTTCTGGACTCTCAATTCTGTTCCATTCATCTGTATATCTATCCTTATGCCAGTACCACATTGTCTTGATTACTGTATCTTTGTAGTAAGTTTTTAAGTTGGGAAGTATTAATCCTCCAACTTTGTTCTTTTGTAAGATTGTTTTGACTGTTCTGTGAGCATCCCTCTTGCAGGTCTTCCTGGGTCACAGTCTAATCCTCAGTTTTACAGTTTTAGGACCTTGATTGTGTCTGTTTCCCCTGAAGTGAACAGGTACTAAGGCATTGATTTATATTCCTCAAACTTGCAAGAAAATGCCAAATTTGATGTATATGTTGTAAAATATTCCTTTTGAGAGACCTGAACAAAAATGCCTAGGGAGGGAATTCCCCCTTCCAAGGTGCCAAATTAGTTATTAAAAGATTGCTTTACTAAACATGGAATTGGAAACTAAGGTTGAAGAGAGGCAATATAGCATAATAGTTAAGAGCTGTAGGCTTTGGGGCAGGCCAGAGAATTCTAGGTCTGAATCCTATTTGTGCCACTCAATGGCTGTGTAGCCAAGGCAAAGTTTTAGACCCTTTTCGTCTGTAGAATGGTAATAATAACCTCTTCCTCTCAAGGTGGTTGTGGAGGTAAAATGAAATAACAGATATAAACACCTAACACAGTGCCTGAGGCTAGTTAACTTTCAGTAAATGTTACCTATCGGATACGCTTGTAGGATGTTTCATTCAGGCTTAGGAAACCACTCTCTGCCATAGCACAGATTTTCTGGTGACCTAAATCATTGTGTCCACAGATACAAGCCCTTTTGCTTTGAAAAATGTTGAGTAGGAATGGAGCCATTCTAACTCTGGAATGGGATCAGGGGACCCGAAGAGCATAGCCAATACTTGGTTCTTGACATTTCATTGCCTGATGCGAATGCTGGGCCAGAGTCACCAGATTTTGTTGTTGATAATGTTGATTCTCGATAATTTCAGTTGTGGATGATAATAGTTACTGACCTTGCCCCTAAATTCTGGGATTCACAGGTGTCCTCTGCAATAACTTTTCCAGAGTCTACAATACAGAAATCTCAGTAACCCAGAACACCAGTAAGATCTAAGTAAAAACCAGTCACTGAGCACTCAAAAAATAGATGTCACAACAACACATGTACTTAACTCACAGGAGGACACCACAGAAACTCCTTACTCTAAAACCTGAGAATCTAAATAAAAGTTTATCTGTGTCTAAATTTGTAATAGAATAGAACCATCAAAAAAAGTAGGAAAGAAAGGTGTTATGTAGAAGAATGGAGAAGTGTCTGCCTAGTACTGAGGAAGAAGACATACAAAACAGACATAAATTTAAAAAAATTAAAAACAGCATTCTTGAAGCCATTTAGTTTAGATCTATACAGATCTGTATACTTTTGATGCCCCTTAATCATCAATAGGAGCCCTGGTGGCACAGTGGTTAAGAGCTATAGCAGCTAATCAAAAGGTCAGCAGTTTGAATCCACCAGTCCCTCCTTGGAAACCCTATGGGGCAGCTTTACTCTGTCCTATAGGGTCACTATGAGTCAGAATGGACTCAGTGGCAATGAGTTTGGTTGGTTTTGGAAACACCAAAAAAAGCCTAATTTTCAGAGGGCTGTATTCAAGAAAACATGAGTTTTCCATCTTATATGCTGAGGGCTGGAAAGTTTTGTAATTTAGCTAAAGTTTATTTACATGGGTATATCTTATTTTCCTATGATGCCAGATAAAATGAGATGTCATGGCCTTAAATTCAACTCAACAGGTTGAATTTGCAAACTAAAGCAGTATTCCAATAGCTAGTGTAGGGAGCTCAAAGATTTAACTGTTTCTGTGCATTCTTATCCTGGTGGGTGGTGTTATTAAGTATCCTTAAGGAGAATCAACTTGTAATTCTAACTTCTCTCTCTGTAGGGGTTTTCTCTCAGCCCCTTAGATATCTCAGCTAAACAGAGCTGTGCTGATCTACTCTGGAGGGCCTTCATGAGGAATATAAATAAGACAATTGATTGGCAACTGGCAGTAGGTATACCGCCATTCCACTGTCAGGCAAAAACAAGCAGAGTGGCATTGCTCTGTACTCTTTGGGGGAAACAAAAATTCGAGAGATATCTCTCCGTTGTAGGTTGAATACTAAACATCATTCACGGACATGGGAAATCGGGTGGAAAGGAGGAGTGTACTCTCACAATATAGGGAGAGCAATTAGGGTCATATAACAATGTATGTATAAATTTTTGTATAATAGGCTAACTTGAAATACAAACTTTCGCTTAAACTACAATAAACAAAAAAGAAAAATAAAAAATAAATATCATTTACACTGGATTTGACATGGCCAGAGTTTTGAACAAGCACCAAGGTAGGCTGACTGAAATGCAAATATTCCATTATTTTGTCTATCTCACATTTTAATGCGGATTTTTCATCATTTAATTAGGTGTAAAGCCACCTCGGGGCCTGAAACAGAGACCCATAGAATTTTAGCGCTGGAAGGCTCTTAGAAAACTTGCTCGGCCATTTCATTTTACAGAAGGGGAAAACTGAGACCCAGGGACACGGAGTGATTTACTGTGGGTCATTCAGTTAATTAGTGACGAAGAGGAAACCCAGGTGCCCCGACGCCAGTGGTTTTCCCGTGCACCCCCTCTTAAGCCAATGTCGTCCTGTCCTCCTGTTTTTCTCTTTTCGTTTGTTCTTGCTTTCCCTGCGTAACTGTGCAATAATTTAGAACGTGGGCTGAAGGTCGGGAAGACTAGGTTTCAGCCGCAGCTCTCCACCGCTTGAGGTGCGCGCTTGTTCCAGATCCGGATTTGGGCCTGGGTCTCTCCGTAGCCTGCCGCCTCTCCTACAGCAGGTGCTCAGCACCTGGCCTGAGTCGTTGCACCGTCGCGGTAGGGCTCTCCTTGCTCCCGGTTTCACCGCACAGGCGTGACACCCAGGTCTCCGTGCGAAAGGAGAACGTGGGTCCGAACCCACGGTCGTTTGCAGAGGGAGGATCTGGAAACCCTCGTCGTCCCTCAGCGGACCCGGAGATGCCCCGCGTGTGAGTGACCTCGGCCCCGACCTCACCACTGGTCAGCCGGCGGCCGGGACGTGCCTGCCGGGCGTGCCCGCCGGGCCTGACGTGGCGGCGGAGCCGCGGGGAGGGCCGTGGAGGGGAGAGGCCGCCGAGAGGGCGCGGTCTGACGTGGCGATCGCGGCGGGGCGGCGAGTGGAGCTCGGGACACTGCACTGCCCCGCGCTCCGGCCAGAGGGCGCCCGGCCCCAACCCTTCCCCGCCCCGAGGCCGCCCCGGGCTCCAGAAGTAACCGCACCAGCGATTGGGTCGAAGCGCAGCGGGGCCATGTTGGAGCAGGGCGGTGACCCCGCCTTTCCCCGCTCTCCGCCCTGGTTCGGGCCGGGCCGTGAGGGAAGGGGAGCGGCGTGGGGGATCCTCCCTCCCCGGTGGCCAGACGCGACCGGAGCGGCGGCGGGAGCTGCAGCGGCCACAGCCGCCTCCTCCGCTCCCGGGCCAATCAGCGGCGCGGGCACAAATATGCAAATACCGCGCCGGTGCTGCCGGAGTGCCGCTCGCAGGGGCTGGTGGGGTCGCGCTGGGGGAGTGAACTGGGCCAATCAGGCGGGTGCGTGGCGGCGCGGGGGAGGCGGTGCCCCTGCACTCCTCCCTCCTCTCCCTCCCGGCCCCGCGCTGACAGGGGGGCCTGGCCGCATCGCCGGTAAGTGCCGCCGCTGCCACCCGCCGCCTCAGGCGTGGGGAGGAAGCCCCGGGGCACCACGGGGCAGTGGCTGCTGCTCAACTGGTGGGGAGGGTTGGGGTGGGTCTGTCAGCCGGCTGGTCGCCTCAGGCCGCCCCCACCCGGCCAGCCGCGCGTGTCAGTCTCGGTCGAGGCAGGGGGCGGCGGGGGCGCCTCAGTCATGGCGAAGCCCGAGAGCCAGCGAGCGGCGGTGAGTACGTGCCGCCGCCGCCGCTCGGCCGGGGGAGGGGGTCGGGGCAGGCCCGACCGCGCGGCCGCCTGAGGTGAGGGGCCCCGGGACGACGGGCGCGCGGGGAGGCGGGAGAGGGGGCGCCTCCCGCACGTGCGGCCCAGCCAGCCCGCGACCCGCCCCGCGCCTGTCATGGCTGCGGGCTGCTGCCCCCGCCCCCTAGCCCGCAGACCCCGGGTCGGGACCCGGCCGCCGCGCCTGTTGCGTCGGAGGGGGCGAGGGCAGGGTGGGCAGGGCGTGGGTGAAGTGGTCCGAGGGGCCGCGGGCTGCGCGCGTTTCCCCGTCGCGCGTGAGGTCGGGGCCTCCCCTCTGCTCGGTTCCCTCCGGGGGTCGGGCTTTCCTCCATCCAGCAGCCTCTCCCCCGCCCGCCCGCTTTCTCGCCTCCGTGACTCATGACAGGGCGTCCCGCGCGAGCGCCGGGTGTCCCCGAGCCCGGGACGCTGCCGGCGCTTTTCCCGGCCCTGCCTCTCGGGTTACGACCGCGCTGTCTTCCCCGTCATCCCTCGCCCCGAGGGGCAGCCCCTCGGGCCTCCCACGTCTGCGGCGTGGCCCGGACCCCGCCAGCTCCCGTCCATGTCCGGTCGCCGCCGCAACTGCTGCTTTCTTGGTCTCTGGGTGTGGGACGTGATGGGTGGTTCCGGGGCTCTCTCCGTGGACATGCATCCCAAAGCCAAGCACGGCCCGGAAAGCTGGTGTCTTACTGGCCTATTGCAGTCGGCAGTTCTGGGTGGTTTCTCTTCGTGTTTTCTTTTTTTTTTCCCTTGGCGGTGGGGGGTGTTGTTTTGCTTTTTTTTTTTTTTTTTTTTAAATAAAACTTTTCAGAACAAAGTAGACAAGAATTTGTTTTAAGTTGTGATATTAACAATGCTACACAGTTACTTTCTTGAAAGCCTGGGATTTGACACTGTTAAGACTTTATCCATTTATGTGAAATACTGATACCTCAGAATTCCCCCGTATTAAATAAAGTTTATCTTCATTAATAAAAACCACTGTCTATCACAATTTAGTTTCTCAGTTTTGCATGCTGCTTCTCACCTTTTCCTTTTCTCTAATTCCAAACTCTCCAGTTCTACTTAACCAGCTATGATCGTTAACAGAAAAGAGGGCATATCTTGTGTAATGTTGCTCTCTACAGAACTCTGTACATAACCGTACAGGTACTTTTAAAAGAACCATTGAATGTCCCAACGCGTACACAGAAGGTGAATTTAAGGGGTGATTCCCCATTTTTTTTTTCTTTTGCTATGCAAAAGGTGATTATGGTGTTTCTTCCCTTTTGTGGTGTTCACAGAAATTGATTTTAAATGCAACTCTTTGCCAACAGCAGGCAGCAC
Organism: Trichechus manatus latirostris; assembly: GCF_000243295.1. Lineage (NCBI taxonomy): Eukaryota > Metazoa > Chordata > Mammalia > Sirenia > Trichechidae > Trichechus > Trichechus manatus. The sequence continues at coordinate 14,950,292 of NW_004443950.1, read as the reverse complement.
AGAACCTTACATATGATAGATATGTATTTGATAAATATTTATTAAATGAGAAACATATATTGTTCCAAGCAAGTTAAACCTCTTACATATTATTTTCCAAGATTTTTTTTTTTCTGCTTCTATTTAACAGTTTATATTAACTGCAGTGTACTACAAAGTACTGGCAGGTCTCAATCCTTGGGGAGTTTCTATAAACTACAAACCATATAATACAGACATGAAAATGCACTGGATAGAAAAGGGATTGCTTCCCAGATTTGGTTAAGGTATCTTTGTCATCCCTGAATGTTTCAAGGAAAAAGCAGATATTGTAGAGTGGAAACAATAAAACAAACTAAAACCAAAAAACTTGTGATTGATTGATTGACAGGGAGAAGATGATGTCCTAAGGGCACAGGAAATAGCATTAGAAATAAACACTGCGCTGGTTATTACTACCCTCTTCTGACTTGTTAAAGATTAGTAGTTAAGAGAGAGGGAGAAAAGAATGCCCTGGGGTGGGGGGTGGGGGGTTGGTAGAGGCTCTTTCAGAAGTTCTGTAGAATACAAGGGGGTACATTGGCTGGAGAGAAACAAGACTTTGTCCCTTAACTAGCTGTGTAACTATAGCCAAGTTTCTTAACCTCTGGTAGCCTTAGTTTTCTACTTTGAAAGTTCTCTCCAGATTTATAATTTTATGATTCTAAGTGTCCCGTGAGATGATATTTATACTCTGAAATACAAAAATTGTATTTGGATTTTGAGTGTTTAAGAAAGACAAGTTTTGCAAGAAATAGTGAAATAGTTGGCTGTTTGTGAAAAGAGCATTTTTAAAAGAAAAATCTCAAGTGGGCAGGTATGAATAAAGGTAAGAAAACAGTGCTGTCATTGGAAAAAGCCCGTGACAGAAAAGATTAATGAAATCATAGAATTTTAACTTGAAAGTATTATTAGGAACTATTAACTTCAAATCCTTGTCTGATGCAGCTGTATGCATTAAAGAATGCCAGTGAAGAAAATCATCTCTTGTCATTGTAGTCCTCAGGGATTTCTCCTTCCCTTGAGATAATAGCATTATTATTTGTCTTCCTTATTTGACATATGTACAACTTCCTGACTTTCCCTCTATTGTATTGTATTGCGTTTAAATTTTCAACATTTTTTGCTTCTCCCTTTTAGAAACAGTTGCAAAGCTGATGAAGTGGCAATGGGAGATGCAGAGAAGGGGAAGCCACTTTGAGTTGTAATTTATTCTCTGGACTCCAGTTCATTCACATTCATTCGTTTATTAAACAGATTTATTAAGTACATACTGTCCATTAGCCCTGCCTTCATGAAACCTACAGTCTGATACAGTAGACAGATAATAAACAAGTAAACGAACAAATGCAAAATTGCAATTTGTGATAAATTCAATGAAGGAAAGGAACAGAGTGCTATGAGAGAAAAACGTAGAGGCTTGTGGATAATGTCAGACAAGGCCTATTTCAGGTAGTGACATTTAAGTCAAAATCTAAAGAATAAGGAGAAAGGTAGAGTGGGAGAGTTTCCTGGCAGAGAGTAAAATGAAGGCTATGAAGCAAGAACTTAATATGTTGGAAGAAATGGAAGAAGTCCAGGGTGGCAGGAGCTTACTAATAGAGAGGCAAACTATGCAACATGAAATCAGAGAGGTAGGCAGAGATCAGTTAAAAAGTTTTGAGATTTACTAGGAAAATTGCAAAGTCAGTGAAAATTTTAAAGCAGAGTTGTAATATATGCTTTCATTCAAATTTTAAAAATACCACTTTGAGAATGGATTGAAGAAAGGCAAGAGTGGAAACATACTGTATTGTAGTTGTCCAGGTAAGATGTGATGGTAGCCAGTAGAAGGAATATATATATATAAATAAATTGACCACTCAATGGATTGAATGTTGGGGGTGGGGAGGTGGGAGAAAGGTGTAAAAAATGACTTCTGGTTTCCTAGGTTGAAGAGCTAGATAGTTGGGTGATCTACTGAGATGAAGATAAGGGGAAGATAAGGGTGTCCAAAAATCAAGTTTTGTACACCATCCCCAGACAGATGCTTCACAAAGTGGGGACTGCTGTTATCTGAATGATAGGTGTCTCTGTCAGGACAGATTTAACCATGTGTGTGACACTGTATGATGACATGCTTCATAGTATGTGCTTTGAGAGAAAGGAGTAAGCGTATTTATGTTAGATTTTGTAATGGAAAATCTGGTAACTGAAATGATGTTACTTTTTAACAGTGCATTTTAGTGTTTGAAAGTTTATTTGTGGAATATTTTTGGATTGCAGTAGATATGAAGATTTGAGGAAAATAACTCTAATATAGCATTAGATGCTTAATAATTTTGGGTGGTGGTGCACAATACAAAGGTCTTATAGTCTTGATAGTCTCAGGACAGGAGCACTCTTCCGTATTAGCCAAATAGCTGTCCAGTAATGGTGATTGTTGTAATTTGGCATTATTAAGTGAAGTTAATCAAGTAAATAGTACTTTTTTTACTATAAAACTTCTGTAAATCAGTAGTTTTAAAGATTGTTATTGCTATAAAGGGATGTAATTTGAAACTTGAAAAAATCTTGTCCATCATTTCAGTTTAGCTCACTTGACTACACAACAGCAGTTGAAAGTATATTAAATTTTATTCTATTGGAAATCGATGGCTGTGCTTCTGAAAGATAACTGCTAATCTTGTGCTTTTATAATAGGAAGGAGAAAAGTCAAATTTTCATATATATTGCATAAAGTTTGTTTTATCTTAAAATTTCGTGCTTTATCACAGATTAAGTAAATTAAAAATTATTCTTTTTTTCATGGAATGAGCTGACTGGAATTCAATATATTTTTCTATTGTGAGTTTACCTTTACAATGATCTTTTAAAATGCTATTAAGTATTTATTCATTAAAAAAATTTCTTCGATTCAAGGAACTGGCCAACTTTACCTAAGACAAATCTGGGAATTTAGGATTATAGGTCTGGAGCATTTATTTAGTCTGTTTTACAGGTAAAGAAACCAAGGTACAGGGATACTAAGTAGCCTGAGGTTTCATAGTATTAGAGAATACTTTATTTCAGGGGTTCCATAATTTAGTTAATTCACTACATATCCAAATATATGAATATACTGTTAGTTCTGCTTAGTGACTGTGTGTTGAAATCAGAGTTATTGAATTTCTTTCAGAGACCCTATATTCATAAGGTGCTTGGCATTTTTGGGGGAAGGGAGTGGCATATACTCTAAATGTTTTTTTTGTTTGTTTGTTTTTACAAAATATAAACCTCTGAAACTACCACCCAGGTCAAGAAATAGAATGTTATCAGCACCCCCAGAAACTCCCCTCATGCTCCCTCCAATTACCACTCCCTTTCTAACCTCCCAGAGGTAACCATTAACGTGCCTTCTAAAACCATAGATTAGTTTTGCCCGTTATTGAACTCTATGTAAATGGGATCAAATAGTATGTATTCTTTTGCTTCGTGTTACGTCTCTGAGACTAGTATGTGTTGTTCCATGCAGCAGTAGTTCACTCGTTCTCATTGCTGTCAATTCTAATACATGAATATAGTACTATTGATGGACATTTGGATTGTTTTCAGCTTTGAGCGATTATGAATAGTGGTGATGTGAACATATCTGTGTGTGTCTTTTGGTGCACACCTACACACTTTTCTGTTGAATATTCTAGGAGTGGAATAGGTGGTCATAGGTATGCATATGTTCAGTTTTAGCAATAATGTCGTATAATTTCCCAAATTTGTTGTGTCAGTTTATACTCCTCTTAGCAGTATGTGAGTGTGCCAGTTACTCCACTTTCATTTATGTGGTTTGATTAAAATATGGCTATTTTTGAAAAAATCTTTGTGATTTTTTTTAATCTTCTAAGACAAATATCTGATGCAGAATAGCTATACCTAAATGAGATATAGACAAAGGAATTTGAAATAAAAATATAAAAATTTGTAGTTCAAATTGGTTTTGGATTATAGCAAATTCAGGCAGAACACGTTCTGTGTTCTCGATGTTATAGTTGAATGACAATTGACACTGCCTTTTTTTATTCTTAAAGTTTAGTTTTTAAAATAGAATGAATAGTATATCACTTTAGGGATATGATTTGTGAAAGATGAAAAAAATGCATGTGTATATATATATATATATATATATACACACACACATATAGTATAATCGAAGAAATCTTGAAGGAGCTAGAAGAACCTTTAACTAAAGAGAATTTGAAAGCCATTAGGTGAGGTGTGCAGTATACTTTGAAATAAGATCCTGGGGAAATAGGGCAGAAATGTATTACAAAGATCTATATTATCTCTGAGATGAATAGACATGTGTCAGAAATGACCACAGTTCCCAGTGCTACTGATACGGATAAACATGCATAAATAGGGACCAAGCTATTGTTTTCTTAATATACTTTAGGTCAGAGACTTCAAGGATGGCACCCATATGCTCTTTGGTCTCAATAAAGTAGTGGAAAATTGGGTTTTATATTTTTATTTTATACAAGTTGTTCTAAGAAAAATGTAATTGAATTTCTCAAGAATTTAAATGTGAAATGCCATCTTAGAGGATATATTAAGGAAGACGTGTCAAGGTTTGACTGAATTTGAAATGTTAAGTGAATGCATTTGGTAGAACTGAAATCACTGCATAGAGACTACATGAATCAGAAAAGCTAGGAAAGAAAATCCAAGATAGTACAGTGTCGTAGAAGCTAAGTGAATTTCCAGAAAGCCAAAGGGTTAATTGAACTGATTTCAGCACACATTTAAACAGCTTTTATATGGGCCAAGCAGAGCAGAAGCTGGCACCTGAGATGAATAAGCCATAATCCCTGTCCTTAAAGCACTCAAAGCCTAAGTAGCATATTATCAGTGGGAAATCACAGATGATTGGAGGTTTCACATAGAAGATAGCATTTGTGTGTAGCCTCTGTTGTCACAGTGGTTACATAGCAAGTATTTTTTAGCGATCAAAGACAAGGATTGAGAGAGTATTGGATTTGTCTAGGAGATTATTGGTCACCTTTGAAAGTATAGTTGCAGTAATTTTGTGGGGCAGAAACTAAAGTACTAGAAGTTAACAGGCCAATGGGTATTTAGAAGATGGAGGCAGTTGGAGTGGATCACTTATTTTTTGATATTTGGTATTGAGAAAACTAGAAATAGGATGATAGCTACATACAGTAAGATCAAAATAATGTTATTTGGCTTGTATGTTTTTGTTAAAGCAAGGTCAAACTGATGAAGCTCAAAGTTAGAAGAGAAGGAGGCAATTGCAAGGGGATAATTAAAGATCTTAGAAAGAGATGGCATGTGTGTTGGTGAAGTCCCTTTGAAAGGCTGGATGGAATGGTATTAGGTGAAGATTTATCTTTGGAGAAGATTGGAGAAGAGACATGCTTCGTCTTCTGAGAATAGAAGAAAAAAAGGATAAATGCAAAGACAGGCATATGCTTCTGAAAAGATGATTGGTGAATTTTAACTGGAAAACCTCAGAAGTGTAAGAGAGAAGATTATCCTTGTGTGAGAATGGGAAGTTAGGATTGAAGATTTGAGGAGAGAAAATATAAAATATCTACAAAAAGATATCAGCCTAGAAGCATAGAGAAATGAATTTAACAATTTCTAAGCAGAGGCAAGGGCCACATTGAAGGTAAAGTATATAAATTAGTATTAACCTACATTAAAAAGGCGCCAAAAACAAAACAAAAAAACCAAATCCATTGGCGTCGAGTCGATTTCGACTCAGTGACCCTAAGAACAGAGTAGAACTGTCCCATAGGGCTTCCAAGGAGCAGCTGATGGATTCGAATTGCCGACCTTTTTGGTTAGCAGCCAAGCTCTTAACCTCTGTGCCACCAGGCTCCAGTAAGGTGCCAGGCATATAATAAATATACAAAGTATTCACAGATGTTAATTGAGTTGAATTTAATTGGACTGAGGCCTGGAGACAAAATTAAGGTAGTGAGAGTAATACAACATGGTTGGTTGAGTGAGTGTAAGGATCACAAGGGTATTGAAGGGGATGGGAGGTAGGCCCTTCCGAAGACAGAAGAGAGGTGATGAAGATGACGGATATACGAAGGAAAGCTATATTTATTAAGTTCTTACTATATTTTAGGAACTTTGAATGTATTCTTTCTAAACTCTGCAGCAGTCCTGCAAGGAATACAGTGATGATCAACCTGAGTCTCAGTATGTTTCAAACTTTTCAAAATTTGATATTTATATCAATTTCCTGTTTTTAATATTAAAATAATTGAAAATTATTTAACTATAGAATATATACTGGTACTTAATTTGGTTATGCGTGTGATTGATGCCGAAGACTACTTCAGTGTAAACAAATTAATGTATCTGACCTGACTCAGTAGCAACTAAGAAACATTTATTTTCAGCTTCAGCCAAAAATTCTGTATGCTCAAATCAGTTTTTACCATGAGTAGAGATGATTGTGTTGTGAACATTTCCCTTTCTGTGAGATGCAGAGTAAGACTGAATTAAGTGTGAATGCCAGCAAAGTAATTGAATTTAGTAAATGGCTATCTGCAGAGGGAGATGTTAATAACAAGCATTGGATGAGTGCTATTTAGATTAGAAGTTTTCAATTCTTTTAAACCAAGGAGTCCTTTGTTTTTTAAAATATCCTGCTCTGAAAGCTCAATTTGTAAAATAAATAAAAGCAGAATATTCAGGGTGAAATCTTTTATTAGGGAGAGAGAGGGAAGAGGAGGCCTAAGTCCTCTCTTTTTCAGTGACTAAAGATTCCCCAGCATTCCAAGGAGCACAGTTTGAACGCACTGAGTGCTTCCAAAAAAAAAAACAAAAACCCACACCCATTGCTGTTGAGTCAATTCCGACTCATAGCAATCTTATAGGACAGAGTATAAGTGCCTCATAGTGTTTCCAAGGCTGTAATCTTTACAGAAGCAGACTGCAATATCTTTCTGTGTCAGAGTAGCTGGTAAGTTTGAACTGCTGACCTTTCAGTTGGCAGTCCAGTACTTAATCATTGGGCAACCAGGGCTCCTACTGAGTGCTTACACAGTGCTTTATATAGATTATTTTAATGATACTTCTGTGACACTAGGACTGTTACAATCCCCATTTTACAGATGATGAAACGGAGGTGATTAAGTTACTTATCTAGGATCATATAGCTAATAAGTGATGAAGCCAAGATTCCAACCTTGCCAGTCTGTTTCTAAACCTGTACTTTTAACCACTGTGCTATAGGGTTGCTTATAGAATCACCTGTCAATGAAAGTAGGTTTCTTTCATTGAGGGATAGCTGGGAATTAAACTTTAAATTGAATCACTCATAAAAAAATGAAATGAAATATGTATCATCAAAATGATTGCTTAAAGTATTGCTTAAAAAAATCCTTTTGAATCTCAGCTTTTGGAATAACTATTAAGGTTTGAAGAGTTTTGTTATATTTTATGTTACAGCATTATTGAATTCCTGAAAGCATTTGTTATTTGCTATGTGCCTAGTAGATGTTAGGGTTATCAAGATGAATGAGAACCAATCTTGAAAGGTACAGCATACAAAGAATGAGTGTGTGTGTGTGTGTGTGGTGTGTGTGTGTAAAGGCTTCTTAGAGGTGGTTGTACTTGAGCATTGCTTTATCAAATGGAGAAAGATTGGAGGGGGACAAGGTTATAGGCTTAAAGAACTTCCTGTACTCATTAATGGAGGTTTGAGAAAGTTTGGTGAATACAAGCAACATTTCAGCGTGATTGAAGCGTAGATTACCTGTGGGGGAATAGAAGGAAATAAGGCTAGAGGGGCATTGATATCTTTAGAAGAGGAATAAAATAAGCAAGTATATATGTTGGGAGGACAGAGATAAATTTAGGTATATAATGATACTGTTGATTAGTTTAACTATTTTAAAAAGTTGGAAAATAAGTACAATCAGATGGAATAAGCTTGGATGTTGGTAATTTTTCAGCACACCAACCAAGAATCTTGATCCATGTTCCTAGTTCTACAATGAGAAGAATATGTATATTTATTGAGTCTGTACTGTGTTTTAGGACTTTGAATATATTCTTTCTAAATTCTGCAACAAACCTGCCATGTAGATGGTCAGATGAAGAAAAAGGCTCTGACAGGTTCCAAGAAACGCTCAAGGTTACACAGCCAAGAGATGGCAGTTAGAATTTGAACCCACGTCTCAACTTCTTCAACTATGCTATTGCTGCTTTATATCTGCCAGATATTTTTGTAGTTGATTGGTGGATCTGATTTATTTTCAAATGAAACAGTTGAATGTATAAATAATACTGTTAGATTAATCAGAAAAGTGCCAAGGATACATTGAGCAGAGTTAAGGATGAGATTTAATTGAGCGTTGTTGTTAGGTGCCCTGAAGTTGGTTCTGACTCAGAACAACCCTTTGTACAACAGAACGAAACACTGCCAGGTCCTGCACCATCCTCACAATTGTTGTTATGCTTGAGCCCATTATTGCAGCCACTGTGTCAGTCCATCTCGTTGAGGGTCTTCCTCTTTTTCACTGTCCCTCTATTTTACCAAGTGTGATGTCCTTCTCCAGGGACTGGTTCCTCCTGATAACAAGTCCAAAGTATGTGAGACGAAGTCTTGCCATCCTTGCTTCTAAGAAGCATGCTGGCTGTACTTCTTCCAAGACAGATTTGTTCATTCTTCTGACAGTCCATAGTATATTCAGTATTCTTCGCTAACACCATAATACCGTCCTATAAGGTTGCTATGAGTTGGAATCAACTCGATGACACACAGCAACAGCAGGGGATATATCAAATGAAAATTTCAGACCTCCTAGAACCTCTGTTTTACTGGAGACATAAGCTTTAAATAAGATAAATAAGTAAACTATATAGAATGTTGGAATCTTGGTGGTGCTGTGGTTAAGAGCTACAGTTGCTAATGAAAAGGTCACCAGTTTGAATCCACCAGCTGCTCCTTGGATATCCTATAGGGCAGTTCTACTCTGTCCTGTTGGGTTGCTATGAGTCGGAATCAGCTCGACGGCAACGAGTTTGATTTTGGTTATACACAATATTAGCTGGTTCTAATGTCACACACAAGTAAAATTTTGCTGAAGATCATTCAAAAGCAGTTGCAGCAGTACATCAACAGGGAACTGTCAGAAATTTCAAGTGGGCTTCAGAAGAGAATGTGGAACAAGGGATATCATTGCTGATGTCAGATGGATCTTGGCTGAAAGCAGAGAATACCAGAAAGATGTTTACCTGTGTTTTATTGACTGTGCAAAGGCATCTGACTGTGTGGATCATAACAAATTGTGGATAACATTGTGAAGATTGGAAATTCCAGGACACTTAATTGTGCTCATGAGGAACTTGTACATAGACCAAGAGGCAGTTGTTCTAACATAACAAGGGGATCCGGCGTAGTTTAACGTCAGGAAAGGTGTGTGTCACGGTTGTATTCTTTCACCATACTTATTCAATCTGTATGCTGAGCAGATAATCCAAGAAGCTGGCTTGTATGAAGAATAAGCATCAAGAATTGGAGGAAGACTTATTAACAACCTGCAGTATGCAGATGACATAACCTTGCTTGCCTAAAATGAAGAGGACTTAAAGCACTTACTGATGAATATCAAAGACCACGGCCTTCAGTATGGATTACACCTCAACATAAAGAAAATAAAAATCCTCACAACTGGACCAATAAGCAACATCACGATAAACAGAGAAAAGGTTGAAGTTGTCAATAATTTCATTTTACTTGGATCAACAGTCAACGCCCATCGAAGCAGTAGTCAAGAAATAAAATGACACATTGCATTGGGCAAATCTGCTGCAAAAGATCTCTTTAAAGTGTTACAGAGGAAAGATGTCACTTTAGGAATTAAGGTGCTCCTGACCCAAGCCATGGTATTTTCAGTTCCTCATATGCATGAGAAAGCTGGACAATGAAAAAGGAATACCGGAAAAGAATTGATGCCTTTGAGTTATGGTGTTGGTGAGGAATATTGAATATACCATGGATAGCCAGAAGAATGAACAGATCTGTCTTGGAAGAAGGACAGCCAGAATGCGCATTAGAAGGGAGGATGGCGAGACTTTGTCTCACATACTTTGGGCATGTTAACAGAAGGGACCAGTCCCTGGAGAAGGACATCATGTTTGGTAAAGTAGAGGGTCAGTGGAAAAGAGGAAGACATTCAACAAGATGGACTGACTTAGTGGCTGCAACAAAGGGCTCAAGCATAGCAACATTGTAAAGATGGCGCTGGATCGTGCAGTGTTTTGTTGTAAGTAGGGTCACTATGAGTTGGAACAAACTCAATGACACCTAACAACAACAAGCAGAAAAAGCAGGGAAGAGGAATGTGAAGTGTTGGGGGGGAAATGATGACATTTTAGGTAAGATGGTTAGGAAAGGCCTCGCTGAGAAAGTTACTTTTGAGAAAACAGCTGAACAAAATGACGGAACCAGCCTTCTGAGGGAAGAGCACACACAGCAGAGGGAACTGCAAAGACCTTCAGGTAGAAGCATGCCTGGATTTTTGAGGGACCTTTGTGGCTGAAGCAAGGAGGAAGAGTAGTAGGAGATTAGGTCAGAGAGTTGTTGAGGTGGGTGTGAAGGGCTGTAGTATAGGAATTTACAAGTCATAGTAAGGATTTCAGCTTTTAATTGAGATGACGAGTAACCTGAAATGGCCTGCATTTTAATAAAATCTTGCTGGCTGCTGTGCTGAAGTAGGGCAAAGTCAGTAGCAGGGAGCTGCCTATTAGGTATCCAAGTCAAGTAGTTTGTTAAGTATTCTTGGGCCTGGAGTTAAGAGAGAGGTCTAGCCATAGATATAAATTTGGGAGTACTAACATATAGGTATTTAAAGCCATGAGACTGGATAAAATCACCTTGGAAGTGGGTATAGAAGGAAAAGAGAAGAGTTTGGAGCACTCCAACATATAGAGATTGGAATCTGTAAAAGAGACAGAATGAACAGTCTAAAAAGTAGTGGAGAAACCAGTGTTTCTGTAGTATCTGTAAACCAAGTGAGGTTGTGTTTCTAGGAGTGTGTGATAACTGTGCCAAATAATGCTGATAGGTAATGGTAGATGAGACTGAAAAAATGATCCTTAGATTTAGTGATGTGGAGGTCACTATGCCCTTGATCAGAACAGTTTGGTGAGGTGTGATGGGAGTAGAACTTGCTTTCAAGAGAGAATGGCAGGAAATAAATTGAGAACAACAAATGTAAACAACTTTTTCAAGTTTTGTTGTAAAGAGGAAGAAAGAAATGAGAAGGAAGTTGGAGTGAGAAATTGGGTCAAGGGGATTTTTTTAAGATGGGAGGAAGAATTTATTTTCTGCTTATGGGAATAATCTAGTAGAATGAGAAAGATCAGGAGACTCAGGAAAGAGGCAAGAATTACTGGATCAATGTCCTTGTGCCGGTGGGAGTGGGAAGGAGATTATTAACATTTTACTGCTTGTTTTGTTATAAAAATCAAACATTTTGTAACTTAAAAAAAATCTAAAATGGTAGGAGGAAATGAGAAAAAAAGTAATAGTCTCTATAATTTCCATATTTATTTGTGATGTGGTTTAGTGAAGTTGTTCAGAAATACTTCGGCTTGTGAGTAGGAAACTCAGTTATCCTCGGATGTGAATATCTGTATCCTAGCAAGTAAGGTCCCCAGGAGAGGACAGAAAAGCAGATTTAGAAGTAAATATAAAAACCTGGATGGAAGGAGTACAGATGCTTGCCTGCTTTAATCCTTATTAGATACAAGACTCAGCGATCCTTGTAACCTATTAAAGAGACAATGTTGAATCCATATTAATTTAATACACTCTTTCAATTAAAATTTGCTGTCTAAAAGTCTCTCGGCTTCCTACCTTAAAAAATAAAATTTTAGATACCCTAGCACTAACTTTCAGAACTCAACTTTCACTATTATTCTACTAGTATTTCCTCAGTTCGTGTGACATTCTAAAGCAAACTTGTCCCAAGTCTAACATCACTTGCTGTTATTAGTGATAATAAAAACATCTTGCATTTATATAGAAAGTATTTTAATATGCATTATATCACTTAGTCATCATATCAAGTATGTAAGATAGACAGAGGGTATTTTATGATTCTTTGCGTTTTCATTTTTTTAAGCCCCTAATAATAAGGAACTCAGTGGATGAAAGGAAGCATCTCCTCGAGTTTCTTAATCATTTGTAACAGAGTCAGTAGGGATCATTTTAAATTTTTGATTGAACTTTTAAATTTTGATAGATAAAATTAACACACTAGCTTACTTCCAAAATAATTTTTTTCATGGATCATTTTTTAAATGTTTAGAGTGTTTATTTAAAAAATTTATGAGTATGATTTCTGCTTACTTTACTAGCTTATTTAAACATTGCTATAGTCACAAAATTGTATTGGATTGATAAAATATCTTAATTGACAAGACTAAGACTTCTACTATAACTTGACCAAATCTTTCAAAGTAAATTCGCCTACTTTTTTTTTCTCAGAAAAATCTACCTTGTAAATGCTTGCCAAGTAAAATTAGTTGATAATTAGATTAAAGAAAATAGAATTTTAAATGACCACTATCACCTTTATCCTTACCTAAGAGCTATAACAGAAAATTAGAACTTTTAAAATAATTCTGCCCGTGATTTCCTTCTTCTTTTTTTAAACGGCTTTGTTGTTATTTGTCGTTGAGTTGATTCCAACTCATGGCGACCCCATGTGTGCAGAGTAGAACTGCTCTATAGGGTTTTCAAAGCTGTGACCTTTCAGAAGCAGATTGCCAGGCCTGTCCTCCAAGTTGCCTCTGGGTGAGTTTGAACCACCGACCTTTTGGCTAGTAATTGAGTGCTTAACCATTTGCCCATTTTTGTTTTAGAGTGTTTGTATTTTCTTTTTGATTTATAGGAAATCTTGATGTTTTAGGAAATAAGCACTTCATGAATGAGTGAGTTGCAAATATTTTTTCCCAGTTTGCCATTTCTCTTTTGTAATCTAATCTCAGAATCTTTTCATAAAGTTTGTTAATTTAATTTATATAATCTAATTTATGAATTTTTAATGACATCTGAATGTTTATTCCATGCATAGAAACCAAGGTACCCATTTCCATGTTTTCTTCTAGTATTTTCATGGTTCCATTTTTGTTATTAACGTCTTTGATCCATTTGAAATTTATCTTGGTTTAAGAAACTAGTTATGGGTCTATTTTTTTCCAGATAATCAGTTTATTTATTTTATAGTCCATCTTTTCACCGTTTTGAAATACTGAATTCCTACATATGTTTAGATCTATTGTTAGACTTTGTGCTTTGTACTATTTGTCTGGTTTCTCATGTCCCACTATGACAGTGTTTTGACACATGAAATTTTATAATGCTTCAATATTTGGTAGTGTTAGTCTTTCCCTGTTTTTCTTCTCTTTCAGATCTTTTCTGTCTTTGCTTTTTGTTTATTTTTTTCTGTATTAACTGTAGAACCACCTTGTCTAACTCTAAAATGTTGGAATTTTTATTGAGACCACATTAATTTCATAAATTAATATAAGGAGAGTTCACATATTTGTAATATTGAGTTTTCTTTTCAAGAACATGGCATATAATGAATTTGAATTAGTTGCCAACATTTAAAAATCAGGAAAATTCTCATAAAAATTTGGATTTCCAGCTCCTCTTTGAAAATTAGAACCAACAATCCACTGAAGGTGACTATTGGCTGCCCCCTTTAGGTGAGCCTTGTATTTTCTAGCTAGCCACAGTTCTCTCTTGGTCACTTCCCTCATGTATGTTACCTGCCTGGTCTCTGTAGAATTTGCAACCCAGATGTACTTGAGAGAGTTGGTTATCTGTGCTAAAAACAGGACTTCATAGTTAGAACTAATCAGATCTGATCCATTGTATCATCCTCTTCTGATTGTTTTGTATCTTGGTTCTGTTAATTATTCTTTTGTCTTTCCAATTTAAAATCACCTGTTAAGCAAACTTTCTATACCTTCATTTAAGTCTGATATTGAACAGGACAGGCTGAGGACAGAAATTCTGCATTACACCACTAGAGAGTTAATTACAGTGAAACCTGTGAGAGCAGAAGTCAATGGGACTGCCACGTCTTTCTGGGTCTTTCAGGTTTTCAGCCCTTGATAGGGTATAGTCTAACCAGTTTTCTATCACTCATTTTAGTGGAAAATATTTGAGTTTTCCTTCTCTGACAGGTTTCCACCTTACCCAGGTTCTGGCTTTTGCAGGTTTTACTGTAGTGCTACTTGGATATGGCAATTCAACTAGTTACTAGTATATTGTCACATAACTTTATTAGCATTAAGCTAGTAAACCTTGTCAAATACTGAACTATCTACTAGTCGTATACTTAGAAACCTTGTAGGAACCCTCAGGAGATGAGTAATTTTGGGCCAATAGCTGAGACTTTAAACATTTAACCTTTTATTTTGGCCACTTTGAGTATAATTTTTCACATTTGAATAAACTGGCAATATTTAGCCTGTAGCGTGGTATAAAGAAGCTTTAGGGGAAACATAAGTCTTCAAGAATTTAAATGTTTGTGTAAAAAAGAGGAATGTATTTTTTTTTTAAGAAACGATCTCAAAGGGGACACTTACAAAGCCAGGGGGGAAATTAACTTGATGTAAAGAAGAACTTTCTAACAGGTATTCAAGTATAGTTTGAATGTATTTATAGGAGCTATTTCTAGAATTTTGGAAACCCCGGTGGCGTAGTGGTTAAGCGCTATGGCTGCTAACCAAAAAGTCAGTGGTTCGAATCCACCAGGCGCTCCTTGGAAACCATATGGCACAATTCTGCTCTGTCCTGTAGGGTTGCTATGAGTTGGAATCGACTCAATGGCACTGGGTTATTTCTAGAATTTAACGGACCAATCTTTAAAAAAAACAAAGAAATGGTGAGCTGACTTAAGTTTTCCAGCTTTTTATTTTGCTTTGTATATAGAGATATTATTTAAAATGACTAATACCCCTATCATTATCATTTTATTAAAAAAATGTTTCTGGGGTACAATTTTAGTATTGTTCACTGTCATTGGAAGTGTTGCTATTGGCTACCTAAAAAATATTTTAAATGTTAATAGCCACCAGTGAGAATAATTTCACCATAGTAAATAATGTTAGTCAACTGTTAAGCCAGAAAGGAAATTTGAATCAGTGAAATAGCTCCTCATTGTCTCTAGGATAAAGTCTGGATTTCTTAACATGACTGGTAGACACCCTGAGATCTGGCCCTGCTTACACCTCTAGACTTCTCTCTCTAGTCTCTCTGGCTACTTGGCAATACTACACTATTGAGTAGTTTCTGAAATGCCATGTCCCGCTTTATCTCTGGGCATTTCTACACTGTTCCCACTGTACTCTTGCCAGTTTTAGGTACAATGGAAGGCAGTAAGCAATTGTAAAAGCACCATTTAGTACTCTAACAGGTGTTACAGCTTACTGGTGGAGACAGTATTTTGCTTTTATTTAGCACTTTATAATTCACCTTTGAAGTAGACAGTACTGTAGTGAGTAGATCAGGTTTTTGTTGTTATTTTCTTTAATGTACTAAAACAAAAGTTATATGATGATCTCAAGGTCACACAGTTAGAAGGTGGTCGAGCCAAGGCTCAGGTCTAGTTTTTTGTTTGTTTGTTTGTTTTATTTAAATTTAATGTAGTCTTTCATTCATTTAACAAAATTTATTGTGCCTATTACTTTCCATTGCTTTATTTTCCCCTTTTCTGCTTTTGTATGTCCTCAATGGCCATACTGTTCCTTAAACACATACTTCCTTGCTTCCATTCCTTTACTTCTTCTGAATCTTTTTCCTGGACTTCCCTTTCCAGCCCCTTTATGAGGACCACCTGAAGTACTGCTGTTGGAATACTTTTCTGAATAACTTGCTGAGGATGCACTCTTCCCTTTGTAAATCACCTTATAGATGAACTTGTGTCTCTCTTGGACCACATTTACTATACTTTGTTCTGTATAATGTGATTTTCTTATGCCTCTCTTCCCTTTAGATTCCTCATCATCTTGCAGGCAGGGACTTTTGTAGTCCCTGCACACGTGCTTTGGATGTAATGGACTGTCCATAAATATTTGCTCAATTAAGTAGTAAGTTAAAATTAGACTGAGATGTGATTTTTATTTATTTACTTTTTTTTATTAACTGGGAAAATGGTATAGATGTTTGCTAGAATAAAGACAGTAAATCTTAAAGAAAAATTGTGTTTATTGTAGAATAAACTGTTTCATTCAGAAAACATGTTTTATTGTTGTTTTCTGGGCATTTTTAGATTTTCTGCGCATTTTTTCATAGTTCACCTTTAGTCCCTATTTTCATAATTAAGGTTGACTACTGTCTTGGAGCCCTGGTGATGCAGTGGTTAAGAGCTTGGCTGCTAACCAAAAGGTCGGCAGTTTGAATCCACCAGCTGCTCCTTGGAAACCCTATGGGGCATTTCTACACCATCCTACAGCGTCTGAGTCGGAATCGACTTGACGGCAACGGGTTTGGTTTTTGGTTTACCTACATATGAAATATGTATCTTCTTAATACTAGTATTGGTATCTATATTTATTTTCTTCACCATTAGGTGTTCCTTTATGCTTACCTTTATCGAACCACAAATAACATGTATTGGTAATGCTCCATTTACTTGTCTGTAACCCTCTTCAGAGGTCAGTTGTTATTCATCATTGTAGTGCTTAGAAGTTGCCTATCAATAAATGTTTATTGGATGAATGAATGAATAGCAAAATTGTTTTCTTGATCAAAATTTCTACGTTTCCTAGGGTTATATAAATGTAGAAAACACTCTCCTTTAACATAATCCACCAAAATGTGTAAAAATTTAAAGAGTATATCAGTTCTTCTCTATATGAGATATTCTTACTTATGGAATATAAGAAACTTGTTTCCAGGGTAGTCTTCTAAAAATTCTGTAGCTACTTTTTAAGGGTAAAACAAGTAAACAAGCCTATAATAAAATCCGTATAAATTTAGAAAAGTTTTATATTTATATTTTAAGTTCACTACTATCACAATAAATAGGAATGTGTGAACTAATGTCATATCATTCAGATTATCTGCTTTCAACATTCACTTGAGCAGTGATTTCTATAGTTCAGGGTTAAGAACTGTTAACCTGATACATTCGAAATACTCAAGAAATTAATTAGTTCTAAGATGCATATTTTTTCACTTTTAGTTTCTCTGAAATTGGGATGGGTCTCAGTCAGTGTCTACCAGGTGGCTGTTACGGAGTAGTTGTCATTGCCTGTGTGTACACAAACTTTGTCATAGCGATTTATATTGCTGTCACCTTGGTTGGGCAATGTACATTGTTGGTACTACACATGTTTAATTGCCATTTAAAATGTCTTTGAAAAGATTACACTGTTATTCAGAATTTAACTGAAAAGTTACTGAGTATGCAGAAAGGCAAAGAAACAAAGCAGCAGAACATAAATTTGATATTAGTGAAACAAATATATGTTGCTGAAGAAATGACAGCAATTCCACATTTTCTTCCAAAGCAACAATCAGGTGTTTTATGGACCAATCAAAATATCTCAAGGTAGAAGAAATTTTTAAATCCTTTGGGGTAATTCTGAGTCTGAATACATTTTTTTTTTTTTTATAATCACATTTTTTTTTTTTTTTTTTAATATTTTATTGTACTTCAGGTGAAGGCTTACAGAACAAATAGTTTCTCATGAAACAGTAGTACACATGTTGTTTTATGACATTGGTTAACAACCCCACAACATATTAACCCTCTAAATTCTCAACCTTTTTTTTTTTTTTTTTGGTGAAAATACGCATAGCCAAAGATATACCATTTCAAAAATTTCTACATACACAGTTCAGTGACATTGACTACGCTCTTCCAATTGTGCTGTTATTCTCACTTAAGATGAAGGCTTACAGAACAAAATAGTTTCTCATTTAACAGTTACTACAAATGTTGCCCTATGACAATGGTTAACAATCTCACAACACATCAGCAGTACCCTTACTCAATCTTGTGTTCCCTATCACCAGCTTCCTTGTCCCCTTCTGCCTTCTGGCCCTTGTCACTGGACTCCTGTACCTCGTTACTCTCATTTGGTTTTACGGGGCTGTCCACTCCCAGGCTGAACAGTGAACCTCGGAGGTAACTTCACCACTGAGCTAAAAGGGTGTCTGGGGGCCATACTCGAGGTTTCTCCAGTCTCCTTTAGGCCAGTAAATCTGGTCTTTTTTTTTTTTGTGAGTTAGAATTATGCTCTACATCCTTCTCCAGCTCTGTCCAGAACCCTCCGTTGTGATCCTGGTCAGAGCAGTCGGTGGTGGTAGCCGGGCACCATCTAGCTGTACTGGACTCAGTCCGGTGGAGGCCTTGGTAGTTGTGGACAGTTAGTCCTTCGGACTAATCTTTTCCTTGTATCCTGTTCTCTTCATTCTCCCTTGCTCCCGAAGGGATGAGACCAGTGGAGTATCTTAGATGGCTGCTCACAGGCTTAAGTCTAAATACATTTTAAAGTTGTTTTGTTAATTATAAAATAAAAATTCTAAGTGATATAGTTTCATAGTTTAATGTGCAAAATTTTTTTTCTTCATATTATGTCAACTATGGTATACCTTCTAATTGATGACATATTGGATTTGGTAACTTCTGTTGTATTTTTTTTTTATGTTCCACTTGATAATGATACAGCCATATAAAAACATAAGACATTGCTTTCTTGATTAATGGCTTAGGTATACCTAGATGTTCCCTAGTCTGAAGCTGAATGTAAGGTATGTTCCAGAGAAGTTACTTAACCTACCTTATTTGTTGGCCAATTCTTTGTTCAATACAGACTGTATAGCTCTGTATATGCTTGGACTCACAATTGTAAAGTAATTCTGGAAAAATAATTTCTTGTTTTTTATTTTACTAATACTAAAATCTCATATATTTATTAAAGCACTTAGGTGCCATTATGATTGATAGTAAGTCAGTCTCTAGGTAAAATTAATACAGATTTTGGTAGTTTTTATTTTGCAGAATTAAAAAAAAGTATTTCTGTATTTAAATTGGGAACAGACATTTTGTTTATGAAATTTATATTTCCTAACATGGACCTCCCAAAGTAGAAGCTTTGTGAAAGTTTTGAAGGCCTTTGCTAATCTTCAGCTAAACTAATATGTAGAGAGGCAAGAACCTCCATTTGTGGTTCTCTATGCAATGCATTGGGGACAGAACCACAAATGACCTTTGTTAAAAATATTTGGAATGATACAAGCCTGTAATAATAATGGTCACCTATTTCATATTAGCAAGTAACCTATTAGATCCTTTACACACACACACACACACACACACATATACACACACATAAATATATTATTTTTTCCTCTGGAAACTGTTAAAAGACCAGTGTTTTGCTTAGCTCATGGTAGTGTTTGTTTTTGCCTGAGTATTATTCTCAGGACACATTTATTTTGCACAGTATAAAAATATAATAGGCAACATTGTATATTCCAAATCATTTAGTAGAGGGGACTCAAGGATAGAGAAATGAATACAGATGTTCACAGGAATGTGCTTGCTTTTGCTTCATGGATATCCAAATCAGTTGACGATCAGGAAGAATATCTTCCATGAACAAGAGGACCATGGAAGAACTATACAGAGAAATCCCCAACATACTACATGTCTGTGATGTTAGCTGACTATGCACCAGATGACTAACTTTTATCTCATTCTGGGTTAGCTTATCATGACCTCATGCATTTGCTCCTCTTGAGGGATTTCCCTGTATACCCTATGAACTACTAGATTTATTTGCTGAAGAGGTCTTGAGCTAATGATCCCAGTGAATTTACTAAGCTGAGAGGATCTGATGTCAGCTATCTTAACAAGACATAACTTAGAAGTATAGTACATGTCTTAGTCATTTAGTGCTGCTACAACAGAAATACCACAAGTGGTTGGTTTTACTGAAGAGAAGTTTATTTCCTCATAGTCAAAGTAGGCTAAAAGTCCAAATTGAGGGTGTCAGCTCCAGGGGAAGGCTTTCTCTCTCTCAGCCTTCTCATCAGTGTTCCTCCAGACTAGGAGCTTCTCAGCGCAGGTACCTCTGTCCAAAGGACGTGCTCTGCTCCCGGCACTGCTTTCTTGATGGTATGAGGTCCTCCTGTCTCACTGCTCACTCCTGTCTTTTATATCTCGAGAGATTGCCTCAGGACACAATCCAGTCTTGTAGATCCAGTCCTGCCTTACTAACACAACTGCCACCCATCCTCCCTCATTAACATCATAGAGGCAGGTTTACAACATACAGGAAAATCAACAGTACCAGGAATCATGGCCTAGCCAAATTGATACACACATTTTTGGGGAGACATAATTCAAACCATGACAGTATGTATATATTTAATACATTGACTAGAGCTGCTGGGGAGTGATGGTCATTTAATGGTAAGGTTTAGTCTGACATACTAGTCTCAGGTCTACTCTACATTCTTTTATTATAATATACAGACTTCAGAATGAAGTAATGTGCATTATTATTTCTAAATGCATAGTTACGTCCTGCACGATCCTTTTTTTTTTTTTTCCTTTGTAAGGAACATTAATGAACTGTTTGCAATGAATTATTCTACAACATAAAATACTATACGCTGAGATTTATGTTTTTTAAGCCATAAACCATATATAAATGTTGGATATAGAATTTTAAGGAGTACTCATTATTAAATTTAAATTGCTTTTTTTCCCCTTATTTTTTCTAGAATTTTGACACTTCATGACATGTCATTATCTAGAGCAATAATGAACATTGGCCTGTTTTGGATTAGTTGATGACCTTCGGAAATGATCCAGTATCTGCTGCAGAGAAGCTGAATATACTCCATTTGGAGTGAACAGCCCAGATTGTTAACTGAAGTTTCAAGATGACAGATCCAATGATGGACTTTTTTGATGACGCCAATCTTTTTGGTGAGACCTTAGAAGGTTTGTCAGATGATGCATTTGTACAACCAGGACCTGTTTCACTAGTTGATGAATTGAACTTGGGTGCAGAATTTGAACCTTTGCACATAGACTCACTGAACCATGTTCAGGGTACTCCAACACATCAGAAGATGACTGATTTTGAACAGTTAAATCAGTTTGATTCACTGAAATTTCATCAGGTTAATCAGTCTTTCGGTAGCCCAGCTGAACACGTGTTATCTCCACACTCTCAGTTTAATTGCTCTCCGATCCACCCCCAAAACCAATCCAATGGTTTGTTTCCGGATGTAGCAGATGGCAGTCCAATGTGGGGCCATCACACAGCCACTAGCATTTCAAATCTAAATGGGTCACCGTTTCACCAACAAGGACATTCACACTCTATGCATCAAAATAAAAGCTTTGTGGCACACCATGACTTTGCCTTATTTCAGGCCAATGAACAACAAACACAGTGTACGTCACTACGCTTACAACAAAACAGAAATAATCTTAACCCAGGGCAAAATTCTCTTAGCCAGTCTAAAAATTTTATGGATGTTAGTGTTTCTGGTCCACATAGAGTCAGTGTTAACCACCCACCACAAATTACTAATGCATCTACTTCACAACAGTCTCTTTCGATGCAGCAATTTTCTCAAACGTCAAATCCTTCAATCCACTTCCTCAAGTGTAGCAATCATCAAGAAGGAAATTTTAATGGACCTTCTCCAAATATGACTTCTTGTTCTGTTAGTAATTCACAGCAGTTTTCTTCACATTATTCCTTTTCCAGTAATCATTTATCATCAAACAGTCTTCTTCAGTCCTCTGCAGTTCTTGCTTCTAATCATACAAATCAGACTTTATCTGATTTTACTGGAAATAATTCTTTTTCACCTCAAAGGGGAATCAAGCAAGAATCCACTCAGCATATCCTAAACCCCAATACATCGTTGAATTCTAATAATTTCCAAATGTTACATTCGTCACATCCTCAGGGTAATTATAGCAGTTCAAAGTTATCTCCTGTGCACATGAACTTCCCAGATCCTGTTGACTCAGGAACTCAAATGGGCCATTTCAATGATCGTGTAGAAACTAATGGCTTTTCATCTTTAGAAGAGAATTTACTTCATCAAGTGGAGTCTCAAACCGAGCCGTTCACAGGACTTGACCCAGAGGACCTTCTTCAGGAGGGTCTGCTTCCCCAATATGATGAGTCAACATTTGGGCAAGATAGTTCAAGTCATGTCTTAGATCATCACCTTGATCAGCAGTTTACTTCACATCTTGTAACACGGCCTTCGGATATGGCTCAAGCTCAGTTGCAAAGTCATGCTCAGAGCTGGCATTCATCACTTTCTAATCATCAGCACTTACATGACAGAAATCACCTGTGTTTACAGCGACAGGTATGTAGCTCTTTGCTTTTATTTTGGTCATTTGGGGTAGGGTGGGCCTTAGTTACTGAGTTAATTGTATATGAGAAATAGTCAAGATTTCTAAAACTCAGCAATTTATTAAGTGAATATGCATATTTTGACAGATTTACATTGCTTTAACAGTCTTACATTTGAAAGTGATTCATTGATGTGCTCAAAGCAGTAGACTAATTTTTATGTTTAGAAAATCATAAGGTTTTAAGACCTCTTGTAACTTTTAATTGTAAGTGCCGTTATTAGAAAGATATTTTATCAAAAACGAACAAAACTTAAACAATCATCATAATTAAAAGGCAGACAACAGGTTAGGAAATTTTTATTGCAAATATGATGGACACAGTTAATATTCTTATGAAAAGCTCATATAAATTGATAAGCAAAAATTTAAGACCTCAACTGATAATGAACATAAGCTGAAAATTCATAAAAGAGGAAATACAACTAGTAAAAGAGAATAATGTGCAACCTTAGTGATACAAATGCAATTTGAAACATTTCACTTTTACCTACTTTTTTTTTTTTAAATGTTAATGCTTAATGCTGACAACCGTACAGTGAAATTGGTTATTTCCATGACTTTGTTAATTGACACAAATATTTTGGAAAGCAATTCGGTGGTATATTTAGGAGTATAAAAATACTTCATTACAATAATCTCAACATCACAAAAGTAATATGCTCAAAGACGTTTATCTTACTATATTTATGAGGGGCAACTGGAATCAACATAGCTTATTATCATATACATATTATATATCCATAATGCCTATTATAGGCATTGAAAAGACTTTGAAGACTAACACTGAGAAAATGTTAATGATGGGGGAAAAGCATAATTCAAAATTAAGATCATAGTAAAGTAAAATTATTAAGAATACAGAGTCTGAAACCAGACTAATTGGACTAGAATCTTAACTCCTGTCACTTATCAGCTGTGAGACTTTGGGCTAGTTACATAACTTCTCTTTGCTGCATTTTCCTCTTCTTTAAAATGGGGAATAATAATAGGATCTATGTAATAGGGTTTTGGAGTCCCTGGGTGATGTAAACAGTTAATGCATAGGCTGCTAACTAAAAGGTTGGAGGTTCGAGTCCAGCCAGAGATGTCTCAGGAGAAAGGTCTGGCAGTCTACTTCCAAAAAAATCTTCCATTGGAAACCCTATGGATCGCAGTTCTATTCTGACATGCACGGGGTTGCCGTGAGTTGGAGTTGACTCGATGGCAGGTGGTTACTGGTTAATAGGGCTTTGGTAAAGATTAAATGAGTTATAACATGAAAAAGTGCTTAGAACTATGCCTAGTATACAAACCAAAAAACCAAACTCATTGCCATCAAGTCGATTGCAACTCATAGTAACCCTACAAGACAGAGTAGAACTGCCCCGTAGGGTTTCCAAGGAGTGGCTGGTGGATTTGAACTGCCGACCTTTTGGTTAGCAGCTGTAGCTCTTAATCACTGCACCACCAGGGCTCCTGCCTAGTGTATAGTAAGTACTTAATAAATGTTTTTATAATTATACTTTTTTCTGTAGCAGTATGAAAAAGCACTGGAAGGAAATAGGTCATTTTAGTGCAGTGCAATTACACTTTACTTTCTACAGTTTTTTGTCTTGTGAGTATATTATTTTTATAAGGAAAAATGTACTTAATGTAATATGACATTTTTCTGAAATCCTGTTGTTAAATTAAAGATTCAGGAAGTTGCTTCAATACCCTGGTTACCTGTGAGATATGGTAGACAGTGAAATATACCACAGTTCTTGAAATTAAGTATTTGGGGACCAGTTTTCATTTCAGAGTCTTGAAGTATTTGACAAAGATTAAAGTTCTATCTTTTCCATTGGGTTGATTTTAGTATTGTTTAAAATGATATTCTTAGTACATTTTTGAACTCGCTAGACAGACGTAGAGATATTTAAAAGGCACTTGTAAACTCTCCCCCTTGCTTTTCTATGTGGCATGAGTTGAGTATCATGATTCTGCTCCCTCTGCTGGAGGAGGGGCAAGCATCTTAGTCAGAATGACTCCGGGGAAAACATCCACTGATTGAATCTAAGTTATCTATCCACGTTGTATGTCGTTTGACTAACTACTTTGTATGAAGTATAATTGAAGTAATGGAGCCTGTGGCTTATTAACTTCTTAATTTAATTTTTCTAAGGTTTTGCCATCATTTTAATTTTTTTTTTTTTTTAATTCATGTTTTTCTAAACATATTTCCCTAGCTTTATAGATTTGGAATAAATGGAGGGAAATTATTAAGTACTAAAGTAGTCCCTAGGAGCACTGGTGATGCAGTGGTTAAGTACTTGGCTGCTAACTGAAAGGTCAGTGGTTCAGCCTTTTCTCAGCGGGAGAAAAGACCTGGGGATCTGCTCCCGTAAGGATTACAGCTTGGGGAACCCTGTGGGGCAGTTCTGTGGCACATTGGGTCACTAGGAGATGGAACACCATACAGATAGCATTCCGTCTGAGAGGAATTTGTTTCAGTACCAGCATGAGCAACCTTTCATAAGTTATCTTATTCTACACTGATAAATTAATAAGTTTTTAAGTCTACTTACCCTTTTGCTTCAAGGTTTTTAGCTTACTTCTTGCTATTTTTGTTACATGTCCAAAAACTGATCAAAGGCCAGTCAGTTTTGGATACTTTTTGAGTTATTGGAAGTCTTTCCTCAAGTTTACTATTATTTCTTTTTTATATAGTAAGTCATGTGCTTCTTTATTAATACAATGAATAACAAAATCTAATGACTACCATGATTTAAAAATAATAATGTATGTAAACAATATTTTGTGATATCTACAACAACTGTTATGTGATTTCTTCTATTGGTGGCAAAGTCATGGACTCTGTGAATAGCTGTATATATTATTTTTAATTTTGAAAAATTTCAAACCCACAGGAAAGTTGAAAGAATAATAAAATGAACATCACTGTCACTGTCCCAATCACTAGCTGTTGTTAACCTTTCCACCCTACTCAAATCTTTCATTTCTCTCTCTCTCTGTCTCTCTCTCTCTCTTTCTCTCTCTCACGTGTTTTGCCAAACTATCCAAAAACAGTTTGCAGACATGGTGACATTTTATCCTGAGTACTTTAGCCTGTGTCTTCCCCTGTGTTATTATTATTTTTAATAAATTTTTTTGTTGTTGTTGAGAATATACATAGCAAAACATACACCAGTTTAGCAATTTCTGCATGTACAATTCAGTGACATTGATTTCATATTCTTTGAGTTGTACAACCATTCTTACTCTCCTTTTCTGAGTTTTTCTTCTCCTATTAATATAACCTCACTGCCCCCTAATATTCCTGTTGAGTGGATTCTGACTCATGGTGACCCCATGTGTGTCAGAGTAGAGCTATGCTCCATAGGGTTTTCAATGGCTGATTTTTCGAGCCTTTCTTCAAGGTACTTCTGGGTAGATTCGAACCTCCAACCTTTTGACTATTAGCTGAGCACATTAACTGTTTGTGCCACCCAGGGACCTAGATTAGTGTCTGATTAATTGGGTCACTACGAGTCGGAATCGACTCGATGGCAATGGGTTTGGTTTTGGATGTTTTATTATAGCCTAGTCAAGTAGATACATAAAACTACCCATCACCGAGGTCTTACATGTTCACATTTTTGATAGTGAGTTACTTTCTCCTAAGTAAGAATCTGTTAGAACACATTAGATATTTGAAAATTTTCTTAAGTAGACACATAGCTAATTTTGTATGTACGTTATTATAAAAAAGAGTGGGAAACCTATATAAAACTAGAGCAATGCATTTGCTGCGCTTTGCTCATACCCATTGAGCTGAGAAGATCCCAAGCTCTTTGCTACCCTTTTTATTTTTTTTACAGTGGAAACTTTTCTTGAGTCAAAAAATAACATATACACACAGTAAAAAGAAACTTTTCACACCACTTATGTCCTAGACAAAAAAAAAGAGGAAAAACTACCTAAGTAGTGATTAGATTGTCCAATTGAATAAGTTTTATGAAGTTACCATCTCTGTGTTTATAATGAATCAGAATTTGTTTAAATCATTATGCATTTGGCATGGTATTCCTTATCAGTAGTTTTAAAACTCTTAATTGTCTGACTAAGCCAAAGCACAAAATGGAAATAACTCTCCAGGAATTTCCCTTTTAGTTGCTTTGTTTCAGTTAAAGTGGACTAGTGTTTGGTTTTAACATTTCTGTCAAATCTTTTAGATTAGTATGTTC
This sequence comes from Trichechus manatus latirostris, assembly GCF_000243295.1. Classification (NCBI taxonomy): domain Eukaryota; kingdom Metazoa; phylum Chordata; class Mammalia; order Sirenia; family Trichechidae; genus Trichechus; species Trichechus manatus. Next base: position 14,923,639 of record NW_004443950.1, on the reverse strand, counting down.
TATTTTAACTGGAAAATTTGTGGAATGTTGGCTAGTTATGAAATATGATCTTAATTATTAAACTGTGTACTGTATTGTAGAAGTGTTGAGCTCCATACTGCCTGCCAGGAAACTGAGTAACAGAGACTCCAGTTGTTAACTGTAGCTCTAAGACTTGGCCTCCAGCATGCATACTTAAGGGTGAGAGGTGAACAGGAAGTGAATTCTAGGAGTGGGGAAGAAGCAGCAGCTGGTGAGAAATTTGTGGATTAGTGCAGTACATGAAGAGCACGTGAGATTGGAGCCAAACTACAAAGTAGTTTTAACAAAATTCTTTGTTGTTTTTAATTTTATTGGTGAAGTGCATTCCCAAATACCTTTAGTTATCATTATTAATGTCTAAAATTGGAAAATAATGTGAGAGTTAGGAACTACACAGCTACGAAATTTTATTACTATTATTACAACATAGGAAAAAAGCTATTTTGGAATACTTAAATATGGATGACCATTTTCTTTATATGGATAATTGAACTGAAATAATTTCAAATTAAGGAAATATTTTAATACAGTATGTTGTGGGTAATGTATGGAAAGAAGTAGTGAACACATAGGAAGCATGGACTGAAGTTTTCAGTTAAATAAAATCTGGTAATTTCCTATGCTCAACTATGCAAATAATACTTTCCACATTTACTATGCAAGTAATGCCTTATATATTATGAAAGGAGGAAAATCTTTGAGATTTTTTTCCTACATATTTTTATATACCTGAAAATAGTACAAGTTTACATTGACCATTTCTTAGAATCATAGCATTTTAGAGCTGAACAATTTTACTCTATCATATACAAAAAGTAAAAACAGGCTTAAAAATAATTCTGAATTAGCTAAAAAACAAAAACAAAAAACAGGCTTAGAGAGGTCATGAGTTGCTTGCTGTAACATAGCTAGTTAGCAGATTCCTTTTATAACAGTGTTTAAGGATGATCAGAAATGAGAGTGATACTACATTAAGGTCAGAAATGTACATTTTAAATGTGTTGTTTAGCAAAATACAATTATAATTGGTTGTCTTAAATTATTAAGAAATACTTTTAAAGTTTTTTTTTAATATGTAGCTTTTAATATGTCTGAAGTTTTTTAACTCAGTCTTTAATGTTAAAACGTACCCTTATTGTAGCTTCTGAAATGTAGGTATACATTGTATATATGTGAATGACAGTTTTATGTAACATCCTTGTTTTAGAAATGTTGCATTTTTACTGCTTTTATTTGTTCAGCATTTACTGGATGTCTACCATTTGTAAGAGATTCTGCTGGGCATTGAGGTTACAAAGATGAGTGAGATATGATCCTTGCTTTGTAAGAACGCAAATTGAAAATTAAATACTTTCCCACTGATCTATATTGTAATTTCAGAGGTGTTCTCTTTTAATTTATGATTCATTTTCAATCGACAGTGGTTTCTACCACTTTCCCTTAGCCCTCTAGCTGTGTGATTTGTAATGAGTGATTTAAACACAAAAAATTAATTTCCCTGCTGCAGTCTATTTAAAATAAGTGTTCCTTTGGGTTTCTAGTTTAGTTGTTTATTTCATGGTTTTGTGGCAATCTGTAATTGTTTGATTTTCTCTCTTTCCATATATATATGTGGCAATCTGTAATTGTTTGATTTTCTCTCTTTCCATACATATATATACTTCTTTCTTTTTTTTTAAATCTCTTCACCATTAGAACGGTAGCCCTTTGAGAGCAGGAACCTTGTCTGACTTGTTCAAAGTTGTTTCCCTAACAGTAGCATGAATAAATTTTGTTGACTGAATGAACGAATGTACAAATAAATGAACAAATGAATCAATGAAATTATATGTACTGGCAATCTTGTAAAGTAAAAATTTTATTGCTTAAGGGTTCAGATTTACAAGTTGAGATTTATCAGCAGTAGTCTTCTTCTTAAGTCAGACCCAGGCAACCACAAGTCTACTTTCTGTCTCCATGGATTTGTCTGTTCTAGACCCTTCATATAAACTAAATCATACAATATGTGGTCTTTTGTGATAGGCTTCTTTCACCTAGCATGATGTTTTCATGGTTCATTCACATTGTAGCATGTTATCAGTACTTCTTTTCTTTCTTATTGCCAAATATTCTATTGTATGGATATACCATACAATATGGATTAATCAGTTGATGGGCATTTGGGTTGTCTCCAACTTTTTGGCTATTATGAATAATACTGCTGTGAACATTCCAGTACAAGTTTTCATATCACTTTGGTATATTTCCAGGAATGAAACTGCTGGGTCATAGGAAACTTTATTTTTAACCTTTTGAGTAAATTCTGGACTGTTTTCCAAAGCATCTGCACCATTTTACATTCCCACCAGCAATGTATGAGGGTTCCAGTTTCTTTCTAGCACTTTTACTATCTGTCTTTTTTATTATACTATCCTAGTGGGTGTGAAGTGGTATTTCCTTGTGGTTTTGATTTGCATTTGGTGGTTACTGATGGCTAATGATGTTGAATATCTTTTCATATGCTTATTGGCCATTTGAATATCTTCTTAGGAGAAATGTCTATTTAGGTCTTTGCCCATTTTTTTTTTTAAATTGCACTTCAGGTGAAGGTTTACAGAACAAGCTAGTTTCTCATTAAACAGTACACATATTGTTCCACGACACTGGTTAACAAACTCAGGACATGTCAACACTCTCCCTTCTCGACTTCAGGCTCCCCACTACCAGCTTTCCTGTTCCCTCCCACCTTCTAGTCCCTGTTCCTGGGCTGTTTTGCCCCTTCAGTCTCGTTTTGCTCTACGGGCCTTCAGTCTTTGGCTAAAGGGTGAACCTCGGGAGTGACTTCATTACTGAGCTAAAAGGGTGTAAATGGTTGCATCATTTTGCATTCCCACCAGCAGTACATAAGAGTTCCAATCTCCCTGCAGCCTCTCCAACATTTGTTATTTCCTTTTTTTTTGATTCACGCCTGTAATCCTGGGGTGAGATGGTATCTCATTGTGATTTCGATTTCCATTTCTCTAAAGGCTAGTGATTGCGAGCATTTGCTCATGTGTTTTTTGGCCACTTGAATGTCTTCTTTGATGAAGTGTCTATTCATTTCCTTTGTCCATTTTTTAATTGGATTATTTGCCTTTTTGTTGTAGAGGTGTTGGATTTTCTTGTAGATTTTAGAGATTAGACCTTTGATTTGTAATAGCCAACAATTTTTTCTCAGTCTGTAGGTTATCTTTTTACTCTTTTGGTGAAATCTTTTGATGAACATAAGTGTTTAATTTTTAGAGGATCCCAGTTATCTAGTGTATCTTCTGGAGTTTGTGTGTTGTTGGTTATGGTTTGTATCCTGTTAATGCTGTGTATTAAGGCCTCTAGCATTGATCCTATCTTTTCTTCTATGAACTTTATAGTTTTAGGCTTTATATTTAGGTCTTTGATCCATTTTGAATTAGTTTTTGTGTATGGTGTGAAGTATGGGTACTGTTTCATTTTATTGCAGATGGACATCCAGTTTTGCCAGCACCATTTTGTTAAAAAGACTGTCTTTTCCCCATTTGATGGACTTTGGGCCCTTGTCAAAGATCAGGTGACAGTAGGTGGATGGTTTACATCTGGGTTCTCAATTCTGTTCCATTCGTCAGAGTGTCTATCGCTATACCAGTAGCGGGCTGTTTTGACTACAGTAGTGGTATAGTAGGTTCTGAGTCAGGTAGTGCGAGTCCTCCTACTTTATTATTCTTCAGTAGTGCTTTACTTATCTGGGGCTTCTTCCCTTTCCATATAAAGTTAATGATTAGTTTTTCCATCTTTTTAAAGAATGTTGTTGGTATTTGGATTGGGATTGCATTGAAACTGTAAATTGCTTTGGTTAGAGTTGTCATTTTTGCAATGTTGAGTCTACCTATCCATGAGTATGGTATGTTTTTCCATTTACGTAGATCTCTTTTGTTTTTTTGCAGTAGTGTTTTTGTAGTTTTCTTTGTATAGGTCTTTTATATCCCTGGTTAGATTTATTCCTAAGTATTTTATTTTTTTAGGGACTATTATTATAAATGGTATTGTTTTGTGATTTCCTTTTTGTTGTTCTGTTTATTGGTATATAGGATTCCAGTGGATTTTTGTATGTTTATCTTATATCCTGCAACTCTGCTGAATCTTTCTATTAGTTCCAGTCGTTTTCTCGTGGAGTTTTTTGGGTTTTCTATGTATAGTATCATATCATCCGCAAATAGCGACAGTCTTACGTCTTCATTACCAATTTGGATGCCCTTTATTTCTATTTCTTGCCTTATTGCTGTAGCTAGGACTTCCAGCACAGTCTTAAATAGGAGTGGTGATAGAGGGCATCCTTGTCTTGATCTTGTTCTCATGGGGAATGTTTTCAGCCTCTCTCCATAAAGAATGATGTTGGCCATTGGTTTTGCATAGATGCTGTTTATTGAGAAATTTCCCTTCTATACCTATTTTATTGAGAGTTTTTATCAGCAATGGGTGTTGGACTTTGTCCAATGTCTTTTTTCTGTCAATTGAGATGATCATGTGATTCTTTTTATTTATGTGGTGGATTATGTTGACTGATTTTCTAATGTGGAACCATCCTTGCATACCTGGTATGAACCCTACTTGGTTGTGGTGTATTATTTTTTTGATACGATGCTGAATTCTGTTGGCTAGAATTTTGTTGAGAATTTTTGCATCTGTATTCATGAGAGATATTGGCCTGTAATTTTCTTTTTTTGTGGTGTCTCTGCCTGGTTTTGGTATCAGGGTTATGCTGGCTTCATAGAATGAATTGAGGAGTGTCGTTTCCTTTTCTATGTTCTGAGATAGTTTGAGTAGTACTGGTGCAAGCTCTTCTCTGAATGTTTGGTAGAATTCTCCCATGAAGCCGTCTGGGCCAGGGCTGTGTTTTGTTGAGAGTTTTTTTAATTACCTTTTCAATCACTTCTCTTTGTTATGGGTTTGTTCAGATTTTCAATGTCATTTTGTGTTAGTTTGGGTAGATAGTATGTTTCTAGAAATTTTTCTTCTATAAGTTTTATAGTTTTAGCTATTAAATTTAAAAATTAATTTTGAACCAGTTTTTGATGCGGTGTGAGCTAGGAGTTTAATGTCATTCTTTTGTATGTGGCTGTCCGGTTGTCCCTATACCATTGTTGAAAGACTCATGGATTTATTTCTGGACTTTCAACTCTATTTCGTTGATCTGTATATCCAGCTCATCAATTTCTGCAAAGACACCATCTGAGATTTTTTATATGGGTTGAATTAAATCTGTAGATCAATTTGGGCATCCATCCATGAACATTGGCTGCCTTTTCATTTATTTAGGTCTTTAATTTCTTTCAACAATGTCTTGCAGTTTTCACAGTATAATTGTACACTTATTTTGTTAAATTTGTTCCTAAGTATTTTATTCTTTTGGATGTTATTGTAAATGGAATTATTTTCTAAATTTCATTTTCAGTTTATTGCTAGTGAATAGAAATGTAATTGATATTTGTATGTTGATCTCGTATACTAAAATGTTGCTGAACTTGTTTATTAGTTCTAATAGTTTTTTAGCAACTTCTTTATGATTTTTTACATACAAGATCATATCATCTGCAAATAGTTTTACTTCTTTTCCCTGGCTAGAATATCTAGTACAGTGTTGAATAGAAGTGGCAAGGGTAAATATCCTTGTCTTATTCCTGATATTAAGGGGAAGCATTGAATCTTTTACCACTAAGTATGGTGTTAGCTGTGGGTGTTTTTTATATGCCCTTTATCAGGTTGGGAGCCCTGGTGGCGCAGTGGTTAAGAGCTCAGCTGCTAAACAAAAGGTCAACAGTTCAAATCCACCAGCTGCTCCTTGGAAACCCAACGTGGCAGTTCTACCCTGTCCTATAGGGTCGCTATGAGTTGGAATCAACTCGACGGCAATGGGTTTTTTGTTTGTTCGTTTGTTTTGTTTTTTTAATCAGGTTAATTTGTTAAGTGTTTTTATCATGAAGGGACATTGAATTTTGTCAAATGCTTTTTCTGCATCTGCTGAAATGATCACATGTTTTTTATCCTTTATTCTATTGATACATTGCATTACATTAAGTGATTTCGGATATGAAATTAACCTTATATTCCTGGGATAAATCCCACTTGGTCATGATATATAATCCTCTTAATGTATTGCTGAATTTCATTTGTTACGATTTTGTTGAGGCTGTCTGTGTTTATAGTCATAAGAGGCATTGGTCTTTAGTTTGAATTCGTTATTTATACTAGTGTTTTTTTTTTTTTTTTTTTTTAATACATCATCTGGGATGCTTGCATTTAAACTGAGTGCTCAATTAGCACAATATGTTTACAGCCTTTTGTCAGAATGTAGTGTTTTTCATTCTGCAGTATTTTTCTATGTCTTATCTAGTGATGGGTAGGAGAGATGTAAATGAAGATGAACTTATTCCTTACTTAGGGTCAGTAAAATAGATTAAAACTTTATCAGTAGATTGTGACCTATGTCCAGGATTTTTTTTTTTTTTTATTACAGGTATATGCTTTAATATTAAATTTTTCATTACCTCATCTTCTTATTTAAAACTCTGTTGCCTATTCTAAAAGTGCCACATTGAACTGTGGTTTCTTCTCACCTCCTACCTCCTAAACACACACAGATCAGAACAGAACCAACAAACTTCTGGTATGCGTTGGTTCCGCACCTCATTCTCAAGGTCTCCGTTCTACATTGAAGGATGAATTACGATTAAATCCCTCTGGCCTCTAGAGATATAGCAGTTTACAGTATGGCTTTCTATCTGGGCAGTGGGGATGGGTGGGGACAAACCTAATTTCTTTTTCAACTTTTAAAGAACATTTTATACTTTAAAAGAAACTAAATGGCTTTAAAAAAAATACAGAAGAGTGTTTTTCTTTACACTCAGAGTCAAATGTTTCTCATAATTTTGCCCTAACTTATTCATTCAAGCTCTTTTTCTGCTAGTTCTCTATGGACTTCTCAGATTGTGCATTTGATATGTTAAATTTTAATCATGTTGCTGCAAGAAGGGGGAAATACAAGGCAGCATCTCATAATTTTATATGACTATAAATGTTTTACTGTCTCACAGTTTCTAAGAATACAGCTTGGGAAATTCCACTCTATATGAATCTTGTTGACTTGTTATTCTTTTGCCCATGCTTGTGTCTCTTCCCTGAATACCTCTCATTATCTTTTCATTATAAAAATTAACATATTCCTTGTTTCCTTGTCCTCTCTGATTCATAGTGATTTAGTTGTTCCCCCCAAACATCTGGTCATTTATTGCTTTGCTTTCTTTTCTCATATATTAAACATATTAAATATATATTTTATCTTTATGATAAGAAATCACCTTTTTTATGGGCAGTATTCAAAATCTCCTGTTCTTTTTTCTGTTCCCCAGAGTGTCTGTCATTACATGTTGTTGCATATGTAATATGTTCTTAGCAAATACAGAATTGTCTACCACTAAGCAATAGACTACCATAAATTATAGAAAGTAGGATAACGTAATCTAAATTTAGTTTGGAGTGAAATAATAAAACTAATAAAAGAAGGGAAATTATTAAAATGGAGAAGTCCGATTTAAACAATTATTTCTGTTATCTTTATATTCACCTAGTAAGTACATTTAAAAATTATTGTATTGAGGCATAATTTAGATACAATAAAACATATCCATTTTGAGTGTAATATGATGAGTTTTTGTCAAATGTGTACACCTGTGTAACCATTACCACAATCAAGATACAGAACATTTTATAACTCCCAAAAGTTTCCCTGTGTTCCTTTGTAGACAGTCATTTTCTCATCCCCAGATTCAGGTAATCACTGATCTGCTTTATGTCACTATGGTTAGTTTTTCCTGTTTTAGATTTTATGTAAATATAATCAGTCTTTTTTATGTACTCTTTTGTGTCTAGCTTTTTTCACTAAGCAAGTGTTTTTGAGATTCATCATCTCATTTCACTTGTCAGTAGTTCATTTCTTTTTTTAAAATTCAAGTATAATTTACATACAGTATAAAGTCACCTGTTTTTAATGCATAGTTTTGACAAACGTATACAGTTGGGTAACTACCACCTCTAATCAAGATGTAGCATAGCTCCATCACTCCCCAAAATTCCCTATACCGTTTTATAGTCAACTATCCCTCCAACGAGCAGCCTCTGGTGATCACTGATTTTCTGCTCCTATTCTTTTTCTTTTCTTTTTTTTAGAATGTCATATAAATGAAATAATATCATATATAACCTTTCGAGTCAGGCTTCTTTCGCTTAGTATGACGCATTTTAGATTTAGCCATGTTGTTGCATAAATAGATAAAGTTTGTTCCTTTTTATTACGGATTTGCATTCCGGGTTATGGATATACCATAATTTGTTCATCCATTTACCTCCTTTTTAAAAATAATTTATTTTATTTTTGTTGTTGAAAATATACACAGCAGAAAATACACCAGTTCAGCAGTTTTTATGTGTACAATTCAATGATATTGATTACATTTTTCAAGTTGTGCAACCATTTTCACCTCCTTTCCGGAATTGATTCTCCCCCATTAACCTAATCTCACTTCCCTCTGAGCTTCCTGTCTAACCTTTGAAGTTGCTGTTGTCAGTTTGAACCCACAATGACCCTAGAGGACAGAGTAAAACTGCCCCATAGGGTTTCCAAGGAGCGGCAGGTGGATTTGAACTGCTGACCTTTTGGTTAGCAGCCATATCACTTAACCTCTACGCCACCAGGGCCCCAACCTTTCAAGTTGCTGTTGTCCATTTGATCCCATATGGATAGTTCTTTAAAAGAGCACAATGTTGAAGGCAGACTTCTTTTCTAATTAAGAAGACTTCAGGGGATATTTTTGATTAAAGGTTTAAAGATTATCTCAGGGCAATAGTTTTGGGAGTTCATCCAGCCTCAGTGGCTCCGGAAAATCTGGATTCCATGAGAATTTGAAATTCTGTCTGCATTTTCACCCTTTTGATCAGGATTCTTGTATTGAATCTTTGATCAGAATGCCCAGTAATTGTAGCTGGGCGCTAACTATCCAGTTCTTCTGGTCTCATGGAGGCAATTAGCCATGCATTCCCTTTCTTCTTCCTATTCCTTACTCTTCGTCTTCCTCTTTTGATCCAGGCAAGTGGAGACCGATTGTTGGATAGCCTCTTGCAAGCTTTTAAGACCGGAGGCACTACACAACAAACTAGGAGGTCGAACAGAAGTACCTGATATTATTACCTCCTAAAACATGATATTAGGCCGGTTAACTGGGATGTCCCATGAAAACATGACTCAAAACCTCCAAACCAAGAAACCAAATCCCATGAGGTGTTTGGTAGTATATAAGCAGCTTCAGCAGTTATTTTTATGTGTGTGTGTATATATATATATCACACAACATTCGCCAATTCAACTTTTTACAGGTATACAACTTACTGACCTCAATTACATTAATTGGCTGTGCAGCCCTTACCGGTAATCAATATGAATTTTCCATCACCCTAAATAGAAGCTCAGTGTACCATAAGCAATGATTCCCCCACCCCCTGCCTTTTCCCTCCTCCCTCCTACCCCTGGTAACTACTAACAAGCTTTGGTCTCTTATAGTTGCCTGTTCTTCTCTCTCTCTCTATTTCTTTTTTTGAATATCTTATTGTGTGTTAGGTGAAAGTTACACAGCAAATTAATTTCCCATTTAATAATTCATATACAGCTTGTTTCGTGACATTGGTTGCAGTTTCTGCAATGTGTCAGCACTCTCCTCATTTTCACCTTGGGTTCCCTGTTGCCATTTGTCCAATTTCCCTGTCCCTCTCTGCATTCTCATTTTGCTCTTGGGCAAAAGTTGCCCTTTTGGTCTCATATAGTTGATTGTTTTAAGTAGCACATTCTTCACAGGTGTTATTGTTTATTTTATAGGCCAGTCTATTATATGGCTGAAAGGTGACCTCCAGGAGTGGTTTCAGTTCCAGGTTAAAAGGGTATCTTAGGGCTGTAGTTATCAGGGGTTCCTCCAGTCTCTGTCAGACTAGACAGTCTGGTCTTTTGTGTGAATTAGAACTTTGTTTCACATTTTTCTTGTCTTTTTATATAAGTGATGTTATACAATATTCATCCTTTTGTGATTGACTTATTTCACTCAACGTAATGTCTTCAAGCTACATTTATGTATCCATTTACCTCTTGATGGATATTTGTGTTGTTTCCAGTTTATGGCTATTATGAATACAGTCTCTGAACATTCACATTCAGCCTGTTTGTATAAATATATTTTTATTTCTTTGGGTTAAATATGTGGGAATGGGCTTGCTGTGTCATATGTTAAGTGTATTTTTAACTTCATGACAAATTGCCAGACTATTTTCAAAGTGGTTGTACCATTTTACAGTCATGTATGTTCCAGGTGCTCCCTCCTCTTCAACCCTTGGTTTTGTCAGTGTTTTTAATTTTAGCCATTTGAATGGATGTGTATTGGGTAGCATTACAGGTCCAATTTTTTTTATGAATAATGACATTGAACATCTTTCATGGGCCTATTAGCCAAAAATGCATGTCTTCTTTGTTAAGCATCTGTTCAGATCTTTTATACAGTCAGGCATGGAAGAGGTCAGTGTCACTGACAAGGCTGAGACCTGGAAAAAAGGTGTGTGTACTTGCTGTGTGTGTGTGTGTGTGTGTGTGTGTGTGTGTGTGTGTGTGTGTGTGAGAGAGAGAGAGAGAGAGAGAGAGAGAGAGTTTATGTCATACTGTGTTTGGGAGCGGGTAGGAAGAATGAGGTGGGAGTTGGAAAGCCCAGCAGTAGCTTATAGCAATCGTGTGGTATTAGGGAGGTCTAGTCACATATAGCAAGAGTCCTGAAAGCAGATAAGTAAGATATTAGCATCTAGAAATCTAGGAGTAGGCACTATTTAGAGACATAGATAACAGTCCTAGGACAGGACTTCAGTGACAGCTACTGGCATTAAGAGGAAGGAATATCAAGGCATTCACCTAGATTTAGAGGTCTAGTGGTATTAGCTTCTAAGTATAGGAATAGAGATCTGAAGAGCTAATCTTATTTTTTTTAGACAAGTTTCTTGAGATATAATTTATAGCAAGTAAAATTCTTTTTTTTTTATGTATAGTTATGTAACTTTTGACAAAGGTGCACAGTTTTGTAACCACACCACAATCAGATATAAAACATTACCATCATTCGAAAAAATTTCCTCATGCTGCTTGTCTCAACGCTTTCCCCCAATCCCAGACCGTAGAGTTTTAGTACAGTCTGGCTTCTTCTACTTAGCATAGTGTATTTGTTGTTGCATGTATTAGTAGTTTGTTTTTTCATGTTACTAAGTGGTATTCCATCGTATGAATATACCGCAGGTTATCTGTTCACTAGTTAAAGGAAATTTGGTTTGTTTTCAAGTTTTGACAATAATGAATAAAGCCTCTGTAAACATTTGTTTACAGGTTTTTGTGTTAACATGTGTTTTCATTTCTCTTGGGTAAATATATATAGAAGTGGGATGGTTGGGTCATATGTTAGGTGTATGTTTAACTTTATAAGAAACCATCAAACTATTCTTCAAAATGGCATTCCCACTTTGCATTCCCACCAGCAGTGTATGAGAGTTCCAGTTGCTCCGTATCCACATCAGTACTTGGTATTGTTAATATTTTTTAACCATCCTAGTAAGTATGTGGTGGTATCTCATTGTGGTTTGAATTTGCATTTCTGTAATGTCTAATAGGAGTCCTGGTGGCACAGTGGTTAAGAGCTTGGCTGCTAGCCCAAAGGTCGGCAGTTCGGAGCCACCAGCCACTCCTTTGAAACCCTATGGGGCCGTTCTGCTCTGCCCTATAGGGTCACTATGAGTCAGAATCGACTCAACGGCAACAGGTTTGTTTTAATGTCTAATGAAGGAGCCCTGGTGCACAGTGGTTAAGGTTAAGCACTCTGCTGCTAATTGAAAGGTTGGTGGTTTGAACCAGGGCTTCAAACCAGTTCTTCCCAGTTCACTCATGGCCGAGGAAGCAAAACTGGAACAAACCCGAATTGTTAAAATTTGGGTGAACCAGAACAGGAAAAATTACAGATTGAAGCCCTACTAAAAACTTAATTTCCCTCTTAGAAAACAGGACACTGTACGGGTTGTATAGCAACCAGATCTCTTGCCTGTGGGATTTTGCGCAGAGTCGGAAACAGTGATGCCCTGCTCGATGATGGTGGCTGACCACACTTGCTTTGAATGTGTGTCACTCTCCACAGTCATGCCAATAATCCAGTCTTACAAGTCAGGCTCCTGAAAGGGCTCACTGTGCCTCTTCCAAGTCTCCCATTCCAGGGCTTCGAACCTATAACTTTTCCTGTTCCGCATCACCCAAATTGTAAAAATTTGTGTCTGTTCCAGTTTTGCTTTGTTGACCGTGACTGAACCAGTTCAAACTGATTCAAAGCCCTTGTTTGAACCAACTTAGCAGCTCCACAGGAGAAAGACCTGGCAGTCTGCTTCTGTAAAGATTATGGCCTACTCTGTCACTTGGGATCAATATGAGTTGCAGATCAACTCAACAGCACCTAACAACAACGTCTAATTATATTGGGTATCTTTGCATGTGTTTATTTATCATTCATTTGTCTTGTTTGGTAGTGTCCAAATCTTTTGCCCATTTTTTAAATCGGATTATTTGTTTTCACATTTCTGAGTTTTGAGACTTCTTTAATATTAATCTTAACGACAGTAATTAATTAATCCTAACATTTACCAAGTGCTTATACATATCAGGTACTGTCAGGTATTTAAATTATGTCATTTAACCATCATAACAACCGTATTAGCTTAGGTACTGTGATTATTATCCACATTGTACAGATGATGAAACTGTGCCAAATACTGGCTAGGTTTTAGAAACAACAAATTTGAATATCATCTTGGCTTATGATACTATGGTAACATACTATGGTAATTATGGAGTCCTGTTGGCATGGTGGTTAAGAGATTGGCTGCTAACCAAAAGGTCGACAGTTCATATCCACCAGCTGCTCCTTGGAATCCCTTTGGGGCAGTTCTGCTCTGTCCTGTAGGGTCGCTGTGAGTTGGAATCGACTCGACGGCACCTAACAACAACAACGTGGTAATTATAACAGTAAAATTATTTATAGTAAACGAAAGGAAGTGATATCTCTACTGGGTTTTGAAAAGATATTTGCTGGGCTGTCTTTTGAAGAAAGGGCATTCTAGACAACTAGAACAGAAAATTTAAGTTCTGGGTATAATATGCCTAAGAAATTAAAAATAGTTTAGTATTGCTGGAATGTAAAGTAAAAGAGGCATTAGAGAATTGGAGACGTATTTGGAGAGAGAGATGGTGACCATGCTGCTCAGGCATGAAGCACTAAAATATTACAGACTTAAACATTGTTCCAGTTTTCTATCCTTCGCATTTTGATTATGACTTTAAAAAACTTCTTTTCCTTTCCACCTCCCTTTTCCCATCAATAATAACATTGGCTAATGCAATTCTCATGCCTCATTCAGCATCTTGTAGATCCTTCCTGGTCCTGGAGGAAATATGCAAAGTTATATTTCTATTTTATTGGTTTCTTTCTGAATGAAAAATTTGAAATATTGTGCTGTTATAATAAAGAAAAATAATTTCGTTTTAATATCAAGATATTGCATTAGGAGAACAGTTGGTCTTTTTCTCAAATACTGCAACATTCGTGAATTTTTGTTTTCTTAGATTAATGATGATAATAAGAGCAAGTAATTATCTTCAATTTGAGAGTTAAAATTTTTTAATGTAAATTTTATTGAAGTACAGTATAAATGCAAAAAGTTACACAAATCATAAATGAACAAGGAAGACCTAAGCTCTCTTTTTAATTTTTTATTTAAAAAAATTTTAATTGCTTTATTTTTTAAATTAAACTCTTTATTTTTAGACATAGTAATTGCAGATTCTCATGCAGTTGTAATAAATAATACTGCGAGATCCTGTGTATCCTTTATCCGGTTTCCTGCAGTAGGAGCATCTTGCAAAACTATAGTACCATATCACAGTCACGAAATCAAATTGATACAATTATCTACTGATCTTATTCAGATTTCCCCGATTCTTCATGTATTCTGTGCGTGTGTGCGTATTTAGTTATATGAGATTTTATCATATGTGTAGATACCCACCACCATAGTCAAAATACAGAACACGGATCCCTGGTGGTGTTAATTTATAACCACATCCAGCTCGCTCTCTTCCTTTTTCCCCTCATCCTTAACCCTTGGCAAACAAATCTTTTCTCTATATAATTTTATCATTTTAAGAATGTTATGCCAATGGAATCATATAGTATATATTCACCTAATTAGGTCAGGCTTGATTCTGATAATCTCTGAATCAGCCAAAGTCAAGTGATTAAAAAAAAACCAAAAAACCCATTGTCCTCAAGTCGATTCTGACTCATAGTGACTCTGTAGGACAGAGTAGAACTGCCCCATTGGGTTTCCACATCTTTTTCCTAAAGAGCTGCTGGTGAATTCGAATCGCTGACCTTTCTATTAGCAGCTGAGCATTTAACCACCGTGCCACCAGCTCCTTAGTGAACTGATTAACCCACTGCCATCGAATCGATTCCAACTCATAATGACCCTATGAGAGTAAAAAAAACCAAACCGATTGCCATTGAGTCGATCCTGACTCATAGCAACCCTGTACCAAACCAAAAACCAACCCATTGCCTCCGAGTTGATTCTGACTCATAACGACCCTATAGGACAGAGTAAAACTGCCCCTGTAGGGTTTCCAAGAATCAGCTGGTAGATTTGAGTGGCCGACCTTTTGGTTAGCAACCAGGCTCTTAACCACTATACAACCCTGTAGGACAGAGTAATCAAGCCAGTTATGCAACTACTTCGTTTATTTGCTTACACTGTTGCACTTTCACTTTCTCAAACCCAACCCGTTGCCTTGGAGTCGATTCCGACTCATAGCAATCCTATAGGACAGAGTAGAACTGCCCCATAGGGTTTCCAAGCAGCAGAGGGTATATTTGAACTGCCGACCTTTTGGTTAGCAGCCAAGATCTTATCTACTTTCTCAGGACCTATTAAAGCTCTAACAGGTATTTATCTATGGTTTTTGTTAGACTACCATCACAACCACCACCACACACTTTAATATCTGTCCCTTAGTCTAGGAAGGAGTAGGTGATGGTCATTTGCTATACCTCTTTGTAAAGGTTACTGATTCCTTATAGGGTGTCAGAAATATAATGCTTTAGAATCATAAATATAATGCTTTATAAACTTTGGATCATAAGTCACCTACACAGGAATGGTAGGAGACAACAGTGTTCAGCAAATTTTTTTTTCTTAAATTGATCCTCTGCTATTAATTCACAGTGATAGACAAGTACTTGTCTGTGCCAGAATTCTTTTATTTGCAAAATAAGGAAGAAGTAATACTTTTTTTCTCTTTAGCACATAAGAATGATGTCAGATCAAATAAGAAGATATAACAGAACTTGTGGAAACTTTGGAGAAAGTGGTTTGTGAATCAACATATTCAAGAGTGTTTTGTTGTTTTGTTAATCAGAATTTTTTTTTTTGTTCCTCTAATAAGCATGTGATGGATTATAGAGTAGTAATTTTTCTTAAGTTCTGGGAAGCCTTTATCCTATGAGAGTTATGGGAAGACAAAAATAATATAATTTATGAAGCACTTAATGATGTACCTTGTTCTTTTACATCTGTTTTTTCTTTTTAAATTTTCTTAATAGTCCTGAAGGTAGGAATTATGTTTCCCGTTTTACAAATGATACTTTACTGAACTGTTTAAAGTCACACAAGTAGAGAGATACTGAGCTGTAATTGGAAGCCAGCTCTGTGGGATCCCAAAGCCATGCTCCTTCCCTTATGCCATACCGCCTCTCAGTTTCCTTGTCTGTAAAATGGAGAGAATAATACCTATTTTACAAATTATAATGCCTGGCATAGAGTAGGTGTTCTTTGTTATTGTTGTTATTGATGATTCCAAATCATGACAACCTCCGAATGTACAGAGTAGAACTGCTCCATAGGGTTTTCAAGGCTGTTTTCAAGGCTTTCAGAAACAGATTGCCAGATGTGTCTTCCCAGGTGCCTCTAGGTGAGTTAGAACAGTCAGCCTTTTGGCTAGTGATTGAGCACTTACTCATTTGTGCGACCCAAGGACTCCAGTTGTTCAATACATGGTAGCTATTATTTTGTTGAAAACCGTTAAGTCTTTTTTAGTGTTTGTTTTTTCCCCTGAGAAGCATTTTAGAAAGGGCAGTGTGGAATTCATATTGTTTATCAAAACATTATGTATAAAATAATTTTGAGAATATAAAATAATTTTCATCTCACCTTTGATTTTTTTTTTTATGGGTGGTATTTTGAATTGTTGTATGGACAGTGCTTTACATTTTCAACTCCAATTATAAAACTCACTCTCTAATTTTTCTTTCTCTTTTTCTGCCTCTCTCTTGCCTTTCTCTCTCCCATATTTTCAAGCACTCAACTGACTGCTTTTCCACAGCCAATAAACATACCCAAGTACCTACAGATTTCCTTCATTGATTTAGAAGAGTATTTGATAATTACTCTACTACTTCTTTTCTTCCCATTTACTTCTTGCCCTACTGTAGTATGGCTTCCACCTCAACCACTCCATTAAACTATTCTTACCATGAGCTTGGAATATCTTGTGCTGCCAGAAAGTAAGAAGAAAGCATTTAAAATATGATGGGGATATATCAAGAGGAAACTTGAAGGAGCTCCCACTGGCCAAAGCTGGGACAATTTGAGCAACAAATGATAGTATTGGATTATAAACCATATAAATGTCCATGAGTCTATACTGATATAAATAAATAACTGAATTAATGAATACATACATAGGGGAGAAGAGACAGCTTTTTATAGTAGAATCCCAATTGAAAATGTAGAAGGAATGATGGAAGTAGAACATTACCATTAGGCAAACACCATGGTAATAATTGTTTGCAAGAACCATCAATGGATGTTAAAATTATTGGGGAAAAATATATGCAAAACAGGATATTTGTATAGTCTCAAAACATCTCCCCATAAAATATTTATTAATTACAAAAGGAGAAATAGTAACTTTACAGTAGAGAATCCTGGTAGATGATACTTTAACCAAAGTGATCAAAGTTAACGTTACCGGTGATAAGACATACTGACATCACGTACCCCTTATATGTTGCACTGAGAAGGACACATCACTTCTGTGGTATTTTTGCCAAAGATGCATAATCTTAATCTCATTATGAGAAAACATTGTTAGATGCCATCGAGTCGATTATGACTTATAGCAATCCCATGTGTTACAGAGTAAAACAGCTTAATAGGGTTTTCTTGGCTGTAATCTTACTGGAAGCAAATCACCAGGCCTTGTCTTCCACAGAACCCCTTAGACAAGTCCAAATTGGGGGACATTTTATAAATTGAGTGACCAGCACTCTTCAAAAGAGTGAAAGTCATTAAAGATAAAGAAAAACTGAAGAACTTCCACAGATTGGACAAGACTAAAGTGGCATGACAGCTAAAAGCAATGTGCGGTTCTTAATTTGATCTTGGACTAGAAAAAAAAACAAATTAGTGGGAAAACAGGCAAAATTCAAATAAGTCCATAGTTTGGTGAATAGTTTTGTATCAGTAGTAACTTCTTAGTTTTGATCATTGTACTATGTTTATATAAGATGTGAACATTAGGGGAAGCTGAGTAAAGGACGTGTGGGAACTCTTAAGTCTAAAATGATCTCAAAACAACAAAAAATTATAAGCAATCAAAACAAAGTTGTTACAGAGGCCAGTAACAGTTACCTAGTTGAAAAATCAATAGACCCTTCAGTCTTCATCTTACTTGACCTCAGTGTAAGTCCAGTTGAATCAGTGCTGTCTCATCATCCTTACTAATTCTGTACTAGTTCACGTTCTTACTTCCCTCCTAAACTATTGAATCATCTGCTGCCTGGATCTCTTCATCCATCCTCATTTGCCTTTAATACATCTTTCTCATTGTTTCTCATGGTTTCTAGGTATCTGGTTTTCAATAGGGCAGTCCATTACTTGTGATCTCTGCTTACCAGCCATCTCATTGATTCCCACTCATAGCAACCCCGTAGGGTTTCCGAGGCCGTAAATCTCCACGGAAGCAGACTGCCACATTTTTTTCCTGTGGAGCCGCTGATGGTTTTGAACCACCAACTTTGCAGTTGGCAGTCGATCACTTTAACCACTGCACCACCAGGGTTCCTGATCTCAGCTTCGGAATAAAAAATAAAATTCTAATACAATATTCTTACTTTTTAGGCATGAGTTGTACATAACTATGACAATTTTTTGCTTGGGTATGACACGAAGTCTTTATAGAGTGTCTTTGTGTGCGGAGCACAGGGATGGATAGGCCTAGTTCTAAATTCATATTAGTTCTGACCATTGCACAAACAGTGTGCAAGTGTGGATTTTGCCTTTTTTTCTTCTCACCCTACCTTGCTATGGCACAGTTGTCAGCAGTAAAGTATGTTGGTTGAGAGTATGAGCTCTGAATTCATGAGTTCTTCTGCTTGATAGCTCTTTAATTTAGGGCACACAGCAGGGAATAAGGAGGCACAAGGAAGACCCTAGGCCATAAAAGTTAAGGAGGCATTTGCATGAGTGCTTCCTTGAATTTTGCACTGTAGGCACCTTGCTTGCCTCACCCTAGTTCTGGCCCTGCTAGGGCAAGTAAGTTACTTCTTTGTGCCTCACTTTTCTCATCTGTAAAATGAGGATAATGTTTCCACTTCAAAGGGTAATTGTGAGGATTGAGTGCTTATTAACACAGCGCAGTGCCTGAAACTTAGTGAATAATCAGTAAATGATAGCTGTTTTTCTTTATCTCACTTCCATCTATATCATATCTTCTACCTCTCTTTTTTAAAGTAAGGAATATTATTCAGCTTCGTAAAAATTTCTGGCCATCTTAACTCAGTAATTCAAAAGAAGTGTATTTAGTTTTAAATTCTTTGACAAAAGTTGGTGAGTCTTTAAGAATAAAAGTTAGATTTGTATTACATGGTCAATAGATTTACCTCTGAACTATTATTGAATGCTGTACAAGATTCAGTTAATAACTAAAGATGTCATTTTCTTCTGAAATTTTACCATAAATGTTTTGAGTGCTTGGAAAAAGAACTCAGTGAGAAACTTTCTTTTTCTGATGTTGTTGTTGTTGTTAGTTGCCATCAAGTCGTTTCCAACTCATAGCGACCCTATGTACAGCAGAAGGAAACACTACCCGGTCCTGTACCATCCTCACAGTCGTTGTTATGCTTGAACCCATTGTTGCAGCCACTATTGCAGTCCATGTCGTTGAGGGTCTTCCTCTTTATCAGTGACCCTCTACTTCACCAAGCATGATGTCCTTCTCCAGGGACTGATCCTTCCTGATAATATGTCCAAAATATGTGAGATGTAGTCTCACCATCCTTGACTTCTAAGGAACATTCTGGTTGTACTTCTTCCAAGACAGATTTGTTCATTCTTTTGGCAGTCCCTGGTATATTCAATATTCTTTGCCAGCACAATTTGAAGGCATCAATTCTTCTTAGGTCTTCCTTATTCATTGTCCAGCTTTCGCATGCATATGAGGCAATTGAAAATACCATGGCTTGAATCAGGCACACCTTAGTGTTCAAGGTGACATCTTTGCTTTTTAACACTTTAAAGAGGTCTTTTGCAGCAGATTTGCCCAATACAATGTGTCCTTTTATTTCTTCACTGCTTCTTCCATGGGTGTTGATTCTGGATCCAAGTAAAATCCTCGACAACTTCAGCCTTTTCTCTGTTTATCCTGATGTTGCTTATTGGTCCAGTTGTGAGGATTTTTGTTTTCTTTATATTGAGGTATAATCCATACTGAAGACTGTGGTCTTTGATCTTCATCAGTAAGTGCTTCAAGTCCTCTTCACTTTCAGCAAGCAAGGTTGTGTCATCTGCATAACACAGGTTGTTAGTGAGTCTTCCTCCAATCGTGATGCCCTGTTATTATTCATATAGTCCAGCTTCTCAGATTATTTGCTCAGCATACAGATTGAATAAGTATGGTGAAAGGATACAACCCTGACACACATCTTTCCTGACTTCAGACCATGCAGTATCCCCTTGTTCTGTTTGAATGACTACCTCTTGGTCTATTTACAGGTTCCTAATGAGCACAATTAAGTGTTCTGGAATTCCCATTCTTTGCAATATTATCCGTAATTTGTTATGGTCCACGCAGTCAAATGCATTTGCATAGTCAATAAAACGCAGATAAACAAACATCTTTCTGGTATTCTCTGCTTTCAGCCAGGATTCATTCAACATCAGCAATGATATCCCTGGTTCCACGTCCTCTTCTGAATCCAGCTTGAATTTCTGGCAGTTCCCTGTTAATATACTGCTGCAGCCGATTTTGAATGATCTCAGCAAAGTTTACTTGTGTGTGACATTAATGACATTGTTCGATAATTTCCATATTTGGTTGGATCAGCTTTCTTGGGAATAGGCATAAATATGGATCTCTTCCAGTCAGTTGGCCAGGTAGCTGTCTTCCAAATTTCTTGGCATAGACGAGTGAGCACTTCAGTGCTGCATCCGTTTGTTGAAACATTTCAGTTGGTATTCTGTCAATTCCTGGGGCCTTGTTTTTTGTCAATGCCTTCGGTGCAGCTTGGACCTCTTCCTTCATTACCATCGGTTCCTGATCATATACTAACTCCTGAAATGGTTGAATGTCAACCAGGTCTTTTTGGTATAGTGACTCAGTGTATTCCTTCCATCTTCTTTTGATGTTTCCTGCATTCTTTAATATTTTCCCTGTAAAATCCTTCAATATTGTAACTTGAGGCTTGAATTTTTTCTTCAGTCCTTTCATCTTGAGAAATGTCAAACGGGTTTTTCCCTTTTGGTTTTCTAACTCCAGGTCTTTGCACGTTTCATTATAATACTTTACTTTGTCTTCTTGCGCTGCCCTTTGAAATCTTCTCTTCAGCTCTTTTACTTCATCATTTCTTCCATTCGCTTTAGCTACTCGATGTTCAAGAGCAAGTTTCAGAGTCTCTTCTGACATCCATTTTTGTCTTTTCTTTCTTTCCTGTCTTTTTAATAACCTTTTGCTTTCTTCATGTATGATGTCCTTGATGTCATTCCACATCTCGTGTGATCTTCGGTCATTAGTGTTCAACACGTCAAATCTGTTCTTGAGTTGGTCTCTAAATTCAGGTAAGATATACTCAGGGTCGTATTTTGGCTCTTGTGGACTTGTTCTAATTTTCTTTAGTTTCAACTTGAACTTGGATATGAGCAGTTGATGGTCTGTTCCGCAATCAGCCCCTGGCCTTGTTCTGACTGATGATATTGAGCTTTTCCATTGTCCCTTTTTCTGATAATGTAGTTCAATTATAGATATTTCATCATGGAAAAAGAATGCCTTCCAATTTTCTTTGTGGAAACTTGTACTTTGCTGCTTAATATTCCCTCTGCTATAGGAGTGATATCCTTTAGTATGTGAAAATGCTTTTCTAATACAGAAGTTGCTGCTTCCAAACTTGTTAAAACTGGTTGTATGTTGTTTTAATTCAAATACTATTAAGAAAACAGCAGTAATAATAACATCTAACATCTCTGTATGCCAGACACTGTGCTAAGCACTTTACAAGCATTATCTCTTCGTTCTTACAGCAACCCTATAAGGTAGGTACTGTTATTATCTCCACTTTACGGATGAGGAAGCTGGTACTCAGAGAAGTTCAGTAACTAGCCCAAGGTCGCATATCTAGTAAATGATGAAACCTGGGACTAGATCCTAGTGCTGGCTGATTCCAAAATTCCGTTCTTTTATTCACAAAATTATGCTGTGAATAGCTTTTAGTGTTATGAGTAATTTATGAACTGATGAATTCAACATATTTCACGTCGTCAGTAAGTAGTGGACTTTATATAAGGTTTTGTGGTTTGATGTTTTAAAAGTATACTTTTCACTTGTTTGGAAGCAAAAGATGAGCTTTAGAACAGTAAAGTGTTGAAAAAGTGACACTATTGTAGAATAGAAGGTAAAATATTACTTGTTTTCATATTATGCATGGCTTTTATTTAAAGCAAAAAATTTTTGTCACGTATTCTGGTATTTTTATTGAAACCACTTAGCAACTCTATTTCTAAGAATATGATCCTGTTACTTTTGCCTATATATATCATTTACTAATTCCCTAATTTCTTCAGCATAAAATGCATATATTTTAGCACAACCTATAGCACTCTTGATAGTCTAACCCCAGTTACCTTGTAGTCTTTATTGCTTATCTTTTTCCCACATGCACTCAGATTTCTTCTTATGTCCAAACTAGTACTTGTTATTCCCAGAATGTAACTATTCTAATTTTTTTTTTTTAATTATGTAACATTTCAAGTATACGCTAAAGTAGAATACCTATCACCCAGGTACAACAACCATCAATTTATGGCCACTATTTCATCTGTATCCCACTCCAGCTATCATGTGCACCCTCCCTTCATGAATTATTTTGTAACACATCTCAATCATGTTACTACCTCTGTAAGTATTTCAATATATATATATAAAAGGCAGAAATTTTTGTTTTTAAAACAGAACTGCAGACTCTATTCCACACTTAGAAAAATAACTGTAGTTTCTTCATAATCAAGTACCAGTCAGAGTTGAAAGTTCCCAGTTTAATAAGTATATTTTTGCAGTTGACTTTCTCAGGTCGATATCCATACGAGGGCCACACATGCGTTTGTTTGGTATGTCTCAGATTACATGTCTTGTTTTTTAATTTTTTCTTCTTTTTTTTCATTTTGGCATTCCAATTAGTCTTAAGTGTCTTTTAATCTATAGTTCTCTCTCTTTGTTTCTTGCAATTTCTTTGTTGAAGAAATTGAGTTATTTGTTTTTCTGGAGCCGTGGAAAGTGGGTGAACCTCTGAAACTGTTGCCCTGAGATAATCTTTAAACCTTAAACCAAAAACATCCTGAACAATAGTTTAGCATAACTAGTAAAAAAAGGTCTGCCTTGAGCATTATATACTTTTTTAAGAACTATCTATATGGGATCAAATGGACAACAGCAACTTGAAAGATACGAACTTTAGTGGGTAGTGAGATTATGTTAATGAGGGAGGAACAGCTCAGAAAAGGAGAGTTAAAATGGCTGCACAAGTCAAAGAGTGTAATCAGTGTCACTAAATTGTACATGCAGAAATTGTTGAATTGATGTATGCTTTGCTGGGTATATTCTCAACAATTTAGAAGAAAACAAAAAAAGAAATTGAGTCATTTGTCGTATAGAGCTTCCCACATTCTGGATTTTGCTGATTACATCCTGTGGTATCCATTGACATGTTCCTCTCTCACTTGTATTTTCTGTAAATTAAAATACAACTTTCGTTTAAAAACAAAAACTAAAAAACGTTTATGAACATCGTGATTTGCCAGGACTGCTTCTATATGAATGATTAAACTGAAGGTAATACTTCCAGTGTTTACCTTATCAATGTTAAAATCAAGATTATAACACTTTAATTAAAAAAAGAATGTCAGAGTTAGCTAAAAGTGGAAAACTAGATACTATTATAAGCTACAAGATGAAAATAAATCTTTTAATTTGTGAATGTGGTCGTTGACAGATTAAAGAATATGAAATGGAATAATTGCTTCACATTCTTCAAAAACTCTGAAAACAAATCTAAGGATAAACTCAGAAAAACAGTTTGACGGATTATCATTTGCTCTTGGATTGTTTTTTTTGTCCTCTAACTCTTTTCTCTTTTAAAAGCAAATTTTTATTGGTACCTTGGAAAAAAATTGTTATATGCAATAAATAAAAGCCAGAAAAAATTACCATACTGATGTTTGACACATATTACTAAAATTAACAGCGAATTCATTGTTTTTAGAAGGTTGATTTAATCTGAATACTTAAGTAAATAAATGCTATTCCTCTTATTTTTTTAAGATAAAGAGATTAAAAACTAGCACACTGACTTAACATCAGCAATTTAAGACAACCAAAAGGCCTTTTAGAAATTATCTTTGTAATACCAAATTACTAGGAGATACTTACTTCAGATACTCACTTTCCTTTCAACTGCAGAGATTTTAACTTTTTCGTCTCTTGGCTTCTATGATACCTCTCTCTCCTGATACTCATTTTGCCATTGTTGCAGTTTCTTTTTGTTTTCCTTCATTAGCTCCTCTTTATCTGCTAGCCCCTTAAACTTGATGTTTTTTTGGTTTCACTGTTTATCTTCTGTTATTCTGCATTGTCTCTCTAGGCAGTCAAATCTATTCTTGCTCAAGTCTTGCTGTCTCTATTCTGTTTTATATTCCATTCTATTGGAACCTCCATCTACCCAGTCCCCAAGGCCAAAAATCCCAGAATCCTCGCCTCTACTGAGTTGGAAGATTTTTAACTACAAGGCAGCCTTATCTGTATTGTTGAAAGTTCCTTGTTCTGTGTTTTATTCTTACTAAGGAATTACATCTGTGTTTATTATCTGAGACCTTTTATTCCTTCATATTGTTTTAAAAATTATGTCAAGTAGGACTTCATATAATGTGTTAATATTTCCACTGTTATCCGCAAAGTACCAAAAAAAACCCAAAACTATTGACTCACAGTGACCCTATAGGACAGAGTAGAATGGCCCTATAGGGTTTCCAAGGCCGTAATCTTTAGGGAAGCGGACTGCCACTTCTTTCTCCCACAAAGCAACTTGGTGGGTTTGAACTGCTGGCCTTTCGGTTAGCAGCTGAGCACATAACCACTGCACCACCATGGGTCCTCTATCCACATAGTAGTGATTCAGTAATTGTACTTATTGTATACAACTAAAATATTTGAAATGATGAATTCACCAATGTGAGTGGGTGAGTAGGTGGGAAAATTAACTCACTGAGAGGGAAGAGACCTGAATCACTGCTTTGATTTTAAAACCTCTAATTTCTTGCCCATCTACCTTTGTTTCTTTCCCTCATGAAGGAAAAACGGGAGTAACAAGTGGTGTGAAAACTTTAATTTCTAAGAGGTGTTAAGTGCATGTATAAGTACTAGATGCCATTCTTTTCTACTACTTTTTTTTTTTTTTTAGTACTAGTCTGGCCCCCCTGCATTATCGCATGACTTGTTCTCTTTGGTCATGACCTGTAGTTTCAAAAACGCTTACGCGATGAATCCTTGGGTCTCCCTCCAATACTTAAATATGATACCTGGAATCTCCTGTATATCCCTCTTAGTTGCTGTCAACGTAATCAAATGTATTACACATCATCTTTATGTTTTGCTCTAATTTTTCATCTTATGGATATTTGGATATGATATTTAATATATGTACCTTTTATATATCTTCATTTAGCGTACAGATTCTTGGGAAGCAAGACTATTGCCTTTTATATTTTTAATTTTCAATTAACTTTTATTTTGAAACTATCACAGTTTTCTCAACCACAAAAAGTTACAAGTATACTACAAAGAAATTCTTTTACCGTGGCCCATTTGAGAGTAGGTTGCAGACTTGAAGCTCCATCACCCCCAAAGACTTTATTATGTGTTTCCGCAGATAAGAACATTCTCCTACATAACCACAATGTAACCGTAACAAGTGGAAAATTAATACGGTAGTAGTTGTGGAGGAGGAAAACAAAATACAATTAAGAAGTAGATTTGCCAGAATTTGATGACTCCTTAGGGGGAAAAGGGATAGAAAAACCTTAACATTGAGATGAGTCTATCAATTACTTTTTTATATGTTTCCTTGTATGTGTGAATTGGGAAATGACCAACATTTTAAAATATTTAGTTGCTCAACACTCCAGTGTTGATATTCTGTGGGAGTATAGTTTTCGAATATTTTATTTTAATAACCAAAGAAATATTTGATCACAAATTCTCTATTGTGTACTGTTAAGATTTATAGTTAAACAATTTGGATTTTTGAGTCAGGTAATAACATCTAAAGAAAAACTTATTTAAGGCATAGGAGAAATGAGATATTTTGGAAATCACCCTAGGATCTGCGAATAGAGAGCATCAGTGAGTTAAGGGTAATGAAAGAAAGAAAGCAGCCAGGGTATCCATGTCTTAGATTTCAGCCCTGACCTCTCTCTGAGGATCCAGTACCAAACTTCCACCTGATAGAACTCTCCCTCTCAAACTCAGTATGAAAAGAATTTAACTTAACACACACACACCACCTACACCTATAGCTCTTCTGAACTGGGTTTCCTGTTTCTTTCACCTTCTCCTGTTCCAGTACTTAGTCTAGAATCTAAATACTGGCACTTCCTGCTTCTCAGCCACCCCTACCCATATCTAGTTGACGTCTATATTTTGGAAAGGGTACCTGAAAAACCTAAATTTCATATTAGCTTTATTTGTAACCGAGACTTTGCGAACGTCACTTAAACTTTCTTTTGTCTTCAAATTTTTTCTGTAAATTCTAGTATTTGAAATAAATGTGATACAATATAGTGGTTAAGAGCATGATCTCTATAATGAGGGCCCTTGCCCCTGTCTTTTAGTCCCTGTACCATCATTCAGTAGCTGTGTGATCTTGGGCAAGTCACTTCTCTATGCCTCAATATCCTCATCTATAAAATGAGGATAGCAGTAATGCATATCTCACAAGGATGTTTTGAAAATGAATTGAGTTAATGTATATAAAATATTAGGGACAGTTCCTGGTACATAGTAAGCACTAAATAAGTGTTAGTTATTATTATCATTATGATTTTATAAGTGTTGCTTTCTCAGGTCCCTTCTGTTATTTTGTAAGGTTGCTGTAATAGTGTCTTTCCCATTTGCCAGCCCCCTTATCTCCACTATCACTGTTATTTTCCTGTTATCACTCAGGATTAAATGAGTTATTATACGTAAAATGCTTAGAATTTTGCCTGGCACATACTTAGTAAACTCTCAGTGAATGTTAACTCTTATCATTGTTATTTTGATTTTTCTGTTGATGACCTCTCAGGTCAGTCAAATCTTTCCCTTCCGTTAGTGGTCTTGTGCTTTTCATCTCCCCTCCTGCTGTCCACATTGTTCTTTCTAGGACACTGTTCAGATAATGTATCTTCTCTCTTTTGAGACTTTTGGTGCCTGAAAGGGGGGCGGCGGGGGGCGGGGAGGGAGGAAACCAGGATTCTTTGGTAGAGACTTCAGATGATGGTATTAATGAGGTAAACTTGAATTAAATCTGAATTAGTAAAATTTTGTTTTAGTTATTTAAGGACATCGCTTAGTAGAATAATCCTAACTTTTTATAGAAGGAAAAGTTGTACTGCGGATTAGATTCTGGTGGACTTGCTATTTATTTATTTTCAGCAAGGGACTAATCCTAAAGTGTTACTTGAAAAACTCAATAGTTTGATTAAAATAGGATATAAGGGGTAAAGGTCAGGAGGGTTTTATTAATTTTTTTATGATAGGGAACTAAATATGAGTTCATCTGAGTTAAAATAAGTAGAAAGTTTAAATTAGATTAGTAATTCTTTATAGACAGCTCTCTTTTGTTCATTTCAAAATCTCAAACCTCTTTTTAGAATTTAAATGAAAATAGCTCCATTTCCCTATTTTTAAAGCACTGTTAGCTTTTTGTTAGGCGAATCATAAGAGACTTTATCTAATTTGTTAAAGAGAAGTCACCTGTTATGTGTTCATTTGCATGACCTGCTCTTTAACCCTTTAATTTGATCATCTCCAGCTATTTTTGTATTTTGGAGTATTACTGAGAAAAGTATTTTTTTTTCTAAAGAAATTGCATTAGGTTTTGTTTTTAATACGGATAGTCACATAAAGCCATTTCACCACAGTTTTAGTTTTTAGATGGTTTCTTTAAATCAGATTTTTTTGCATATTTTTAAAAAACTACTGCAGGAAATGGCAGAGTGAGAGTTAATGTGTTACATGGAGGGCAGAACAGTCCATCGGGGGTTAAATTGCAGAGTCTAATGGAATAATAACTGGTAGCACCATCTGCTGGCCTACTTCCGCAGAAGGAGTCAGTATTTTTAACGACATCTCTAATATTCATGCTGATGCATTTTGATGCTTTGTGCATTCATTTCTTTCTGTGCTTTGTTGGAATCTGGCTATCTGCTTACAGCTATTGAGGAAACTCAGCTTTTTAGGAGGGGTTTACAGCCTTCTTCATACCTGAATAGGATGAACAGTGGGCATAAACTTGCCAGGGCAGAAATGTGTTGATAAATCACAATGTGTATTTGTGGAGGGTTGTGCATCTCTTGGTTGCAGCTTGCTAAATAGGCCATTTAGGAATCTTCTTTCAATGCTTTTTTCTTGAGCACTGCCTGGGGTGGTGAAAAAGCAGAGGGCAAGCCTTTGTCTGACGCCAAAAATGTCTTCAGTGAAGAGGCCAAGAGGAAGGGTAAGTGAAAGCCTGAATGAGTGGGAGGAGGAGGGGTTCTTTGGGCTAAAAGGCTAATGGGATTGAATAACCTTCCTTATTACTGGCTGCTGCTGCGGGAGTCGTACTGCATCGCCATCTTGAGCTTGTTGCTGTTTTCTGGAGTCTTGGTTATTTGTTATAGCCTGTAGGCCTTAAGGTGGCATTTTAGAGAGCAATTCTAAACCCCCCCTTCCTTTCTCAGTGCTGGAGCACTGCTATGAAACCTTTGATGAGGCAGGTATAGAAAAGGTATCCAGTGAAGTACACTGGAATCGGCATGAAAATGTGTTTGGAAATTCCTGGTGTTTTTTTCCTTTGCCATAGTCAGAGGCATGTTTACGGGTAAGAGCATAACAAAACTGTGATCTAAGTATATGTGGATGAATGTGTGTTTAAGGAGAAAATTCTTTTAAAAATGTTGTTGATCTGCTTCCTGTGAGATTGCTAAAATATTAATAATTTTAACGTAAAACTATAAAACTTGGTTTTTTTTCCCAGAATTGCTTGAGCAAAATAGTTATGATATAGAAAGTGGGGGGAAAAACCCCACAGTTTAACTCTTTCATGGAAAAACTAAAACTTTCTCTAATATTAAGTATGGGAATGTCTGTTTACTAACTAGCTGTGTTACTGCATATACTGAACATTAAAATGGTTTAAATGATTTCAGGTTCCAGTCTCTTGTAAAAGTAGAGGCCTTTTCTTTTTTTCTAAAAATCCTAATGAACTGTGAAGAATAGTCATTCTAAATTAAAATTGCAATTTTAAAATTATTAATAATTTTCAGAGTTCTGGAAAGAGAAGACTTTTATAACAAACGTACATAATATTTATAGGACAAAATTTGAATCAACTAATTGACCAAGAATGCTGTGAAAATATCAGTGAATCTATATTATCCTATTTTAACCTCCATTTTAAAAAGTAGCAGTTGAGCTGCTTGTTTTATGCCTAACTAATTTCTAGAGTATTTTAATTTTAAATTTGTTTACAGCACTTACATACTTACTTGTGTAATTTTACTTCCCCATTTAAGCCTAATTTTAAGTTTTCAGATATTTGTCAGTTGTTTTAGATGTACCTTGGTATATTCTATAAAAAAATGTTTTGGTTTCTCTAGCCTCCATCTTCCAAGAAGAGTGATGGTTCTGGGACATATACTAAGTTGCAGAATACCCAGGTGAGGGTCATGTCTGAGAAGAAGCAGAGAAAAAAGATGGAATCAGAAAGCAAGCAAGAAAAGGCTAATCGTATAATATCAGAGGCCATAGCAAAAGCAAAGGAGCGTGGGGAACGCAATATTCCACGAGTAATGAGCCCTGAAAACTTTCCTAGTGCTTCAGTTGAAGGAAAAGAAGAAAAGAAAGGCAGAAGGATAAAATCCAAGCCGAAGGACAAAGAGAGCAAAAAAACAAAAGCTTGTTCCAAATTAAAAGAGAAGACAAAAATTGGGTAAGTTGGTTAAAAATTAAGTTCCTTTTAGTTTTTTTGTTAAAGTGGAAACTGCCTAACCTTCTACTTTTGATTTGTTCCCACTGTGGGGTTTTCAGTGGTTGGATATCATATGTACCATATTTCCTTTTTGAATGAATTAGGTAATATTCCAGGATATCTTAAGTTGTACTATTCTGTGAGCATAGATTTTTACACATTAATATTAGTAAAAAGAACTTAAAATAGGAAAATATTTTAGTATATGAAACAGAAAAAGGAAAAAAGCCAGCAAAATTACACCCATATTGCAGTGCCAGTGCCAAATCCACTTTCTTTACAGACTGTGCATTGAATTTCTTTGAAATTTCTTTACCTCTTAGTTGTATTTGTGCCTCATTGGGCACTTTATAGTTTGGAAACAAGAAATGCTGTATTTTCTTAAAAACCCACAACTTTGGACTAACTGAGATTGCAAGGAAACCAAGATCATTTAAGTCAACAGTAAGCAGCAGGTCCTTACTGATTTACTGCCATACGACCTTTCTGATTTACTCTATGTATTAGAGAGGTCAGGTGAGGATTAATGCTTCAAGAGAATTATAAGGATAAAGAATTGCTCTAGGATGATGCATTAATCCTAGGTATTTTTATTTGCTATCCAATGCATTTTTTAAAATACGATATAGCAAGAGTTATTATTGTGCTTTATATGTGTGTTTATTTTTGCATGCAAGGGTAAAAATAACCCAAGATAGAAATAGTTCAGATTTTTTTTTGCAGGATCATTTGTTCGTTTTCGGAGGTTTTTAAATGGAATTTAGGTAGTGTATCACCTAAGTTTTCTCCTTTTCACAAAAAATGCACAATAAAAAAATAGTTCCATGTTACAGAAATCTTCATTTGCCTAAGAAGTTATTGATGCATTATGTGGATATTTAGAACTAACACAGTTTTATAAATTGTGTTACAACAACCAAACTGAATTATTTTAAGTTTGCTGATGATGCCGTTCATTCAAACCATTAAATAATCGGGATTCTCTTACTATAATAGATCAGTAAATAGTATTATTAATTTTGCATTTTATTTGCAGATAACTAATGACATTTTAAAATTAAATTTCTACTCCCTTCATTTTCTAAAGGTTTCTGGTGTGAAAATACCTTACTTTTCCAAAATTTTGCCCAGTTTTAGTTTAGGAAACATCATGTTTAATCCTTGCTATGTTAAAAGTTAATAGAATTAAAGTTTTTCAATTTTAACTTGTTCAGAGATACAGGCAAAAATAGTGTACTGTTTGGAAAAGTAGCGTTTTGAAAACTAATGTAGAAAAGAAGAGAAAATTATTATAGAAACGTCAGAAGTTACAGTAACTTATTATTTGCTTTAAACTGTAGGTAGACTAGCTAGATGCAGAAGATACCAGAAGTGAATCTGGTTCAAGAAAAAACAGTGTACATAAGGGAAAATCAGGAATAATTAAATTATAATAGAGGGAAACATGGATTTTTGAAAAATGTGAATTAATATGGTAGGGAGTAGTAACATACTGCAGTGGGGTATCTTAATCATTCTGTGATATTTATATTTTTGTTAGGTAGATTATTAACAGACTACTTAAATATCGTATAGTATTCATCAATTTAGTATCTTTTTTTAAGAGGTAACATTTTCTAGAAAACAGAAAATAGATGAGAATTGTACTGGAAATTATATTTTTTCTATTTTGGCTAAATATATGGTGATGTATGGATAGAAAAAAATTTTCTTGAGAATATAGGGCTTTTTGATAGAGAAAATTATAAGTTGTAGGTAGGCAAGTAAAATTGAAGCTTACTGTTTGTTAATAAGCTTTTAGAGTAAGGCAGTAATTTCTTGAGCATCTTTATCAACCAAAGGGAAAAATTATCATCATGTTGGAGGAAAGTCATAGTTGTAATAAGTAAAATTCATATACAATCCAGAGCTCCAATATTAGCCAACTTCAATATCTTATTACCCTGCCTGTCAGCAAGTCTCTCTACTTTATCATTGTGAATTTACCATCATCAAATTTGAGTTTTTAAATTTTGTATTAAAAGTTATCAATTAAATAGTTTTCAGTTTCATCATTTTAAC
Source organism: Trichechus manatus latirostris (assembly GCF_000243295.1). NCBI lineage: Eukaryota > Metazoa > Chordata > Mammalia > Sirenia > Trichechidae > Trichechus > Trichechus manatus. Next base: position 14,891,594 of record NW_004443950.1, on the reverse strand, counting down.
TAGCAGTATTTTATGATATAGTAAACATTTTCTTAAAAAAATTATTTTCTATTTCAGAAGAATTGGGCTTTTGCTAATATCAAATTATTGATAGCTGATAATTTTGAAAGGAATGTATATTGGAACTTAACCACCAGTGGTGTGAAATATAAATTTAAAAAATAATTCAATTTGTAAGCAATAATTTATGGTTATGTATATTCAGAGTAGGTATCTGTTTTACTCACAGATACGATTTAACATAAACTAGGAAGACTAATCTGAAGAAAAATAATACTGTCTCTTCTTGCTAGTGTGCTGGAAACGTTTTCATTATTTATGTTGCTTTATTTAGATTTTTTTTTTAAATAATGTTTTATTGTGTTTTTTGTGAAAGTTTACATATAGATTGATTCTGTAAATAATACAAGGAATACAGTGTCCTTTTCAGAGCTTTTTCATATATAATCTCAGTTCTGTGAGTTAAATTGGGCATGCAGTATGATAATGTGGTTAAGTTCCTGGCCCTGGAGCCAATCACATTTGTTCAAGTCCGAGTTTTAACACATACAAGCAGTGTGACCTTGGGAAAATACTTAACCTGTCTAAGATTTAGTGTCTTTATATGTAAAATTGGGATACCGATACTATTTGCCTTGTAGTGTTGTTTTGAGGATGAAATGAGCTAATAACATTTAAAGCACATAGTACCTGGAAAGCACATGAAGTACCTGGAACACTTAATGCTCAATAAATGTTAGCCATTATTGTTTCTAAAACAAAAAACAAAAAAGATTATAGCACATAGCTATTTAAGGAAAAAACCAAGGCTAGGAGCCAGGCCTCTTCCTGTAAGTCTCAATTTTCATTCAACTGCCTAAGTTAAAGAACTTAAACAAACAAACCCAAACAGAAATAGTTGCTTCTTGTTAAAGGGATAATAGATTAATTTATTAATTGCCGTTTTCACATCAGCATGCTTCTGCTTATCAGGTTAGCTAGAGCAACAAGGACAGGTAAATTTTGTTTAAAATGTGCCTGGAGTTTGATGGGGCTTTCCACAGTTATATAGAAGGGAGTGCGTTCAAGTGGAAATGGCAGGTGTGAAATGAAGGGCGAGGTAGGACAGGAAAACAAACCTTTTTCCACTTTGACATTTTTCATAGAGTTAGTCTTAGCAATCAGGTTCTAAAACACTGCCATTAAAGTAGAATACAGATATCTCTTCAGTAATCGTTGGTACATGTTAGATGCTCCCTGAATATTTTATGGAAAGAATGAATGAAAAGAAGACCAAATATTAAATGATACCAAATGGTTTAATTTGATTTGTTAAATAGAAAACAGAAATGGTAAGCTAATCCTTTGTGAAACCACAGGAACATAAACTAATGTTCTAGTAATATTAGGTAGTTAGATTCTAAAATAAGCTAGCAAAATTCATCCTGGGACCTCCAATAGAATTTTCTTATGGCTCTATTAGATTTTAGAATATGTAATATGATTTCATATGAATGGATTGAAGCATTAAAAAAAATTTTTTTAAATTGACTTCTTTATGTTATAGAGTATGACTGACATAGCAAGAATGGTTTTGATAATCAAGAATGTTCTTTTGGCCCTAAAATTTTAATCAGCAGTAGCCCTTCATGATTAAACATAAGCTGTTTTTTTTTTTTTGCATTATTTATTAATTATTCTTTCTGTTTGTTACAAGAATACTAGTTGTCTTGTGCTCGAAGTAGCTTTCTCTTCAGTTAAAGCACAAAACATCTAAATTATGAGACATTTATCAAACTCAAGTAGAAATTAATTATAACTCATGTCATCAAGAAAAACAGAACATTAAATTAGATCTTGAAATTGTGTTTTGCCTTTTGTCTGCTCTTGTCTTTTTGAACCTCAAGAAAGAAAAAGGAAAGTAACTAATATTTATTAATTATTTATTATCTTGGAAAACCTGCTGGCGTAGTGGTTAAGTGCTACGGCTGCTAACCAAAAGGTCAGCAGTTCAAATCCACCAGGCACTCCTTGTAAACTCTGTCAGGCAGTTCTACTCTGTCCTGTAGGGTTGCTATGAGTCGGAATTGACTCGACCTCAACGAGTTTGGTTTTTGGTTTTGGATGCATGTATTAGTATATATGAATTTTTAAAAACAAAACTAACATAAATGTGTCCATATGTTTATAGAGACATATACATCTATTTAATACAATCTAAAGGAAAAATAAGATACATGAACAAAATCTGAGGGAAAAATAAAATGAATCATTAGAAAATAGGAATTACCACTTTATAGGTCATAATGTGAAGAGACAAATGAGCCCTAATTGTAAGTTTTCTAAATAACAGAAATTCAGTATCTGCTTCAATAAAATATAAATGTATTAATTATTTCTTTAATAATAAAAATACATAACAAGTTTATTCCAAGCAATTTTACAATTGCATTTTTTGTTTATCATATACCCCATTAGAAGTCTCTGTATATGTTCTATAATTTTTTAAAAACTAAAAAGGTTTTACTCATTTCACTGCTTATAGCTGAATTATAAAACTCAGTGAAAATCTGAAACATTTCCATCTGTAGAAAAAGAGTTGATAAATACATTATTTAATATTATTAATTTCAAATAAAATTTACAGTCCCATTTTACTAGTAGGTTTAATCATTAGCAAAAAGATGTGCTGTATTTCATTGATTCTAAGATGTCCTTATTATAGGATGTACCATTATTTATGTACCACTAAGGAAAAAATAATCTTGCCAGTTAAAACTGTTGCACTGATTGTTAGAAGAATTTAGATTTCAGAAGTAATATGTGAAGAAAATACACACTTTATAACCTCTGAAGTATGTGGATTTAATGTTTGTATTTTGCCAATCTTTTTAAACATAAACACCATTTTCTTTTATTTAAAAGAAGAAATACTAAGTTTTCAAGAATTAAAAGAAAACTGTGCTGATAAATACATGGACTCTCATTAATATTTGACTAATATTTACATTGTTAGTGATTATTTATATGAACAACTCAGTTAATTTAACTTTTTGGGGAAAAAAAGGATGCCAAACCTTAATCAGGAAGTAATAGTCCAAATCACCAAAAGCTTACAATACAATGTTACTTTCATATATTTAAGGATTACAGTTCTAACTGAAATAAAGAACCGTTTTGAAACTTGCTTGTTTTTCCCAGATGAATTTAAGCTGGGTTCTTAAGTTGAACTTTAAACTGGAATCATTTCACAGAGTTAAATGTTTCCATGAAAAGAAAAATTTGTATCTGATGACTTTAAAATAGCCCTAGTGCCTTTCACTTGGCTTCCAAAGAAAAAAATTATAATATGAAATAGTATTTTGCCTGTATTTCCTTCACGTATGATGAATTGGGTATATTAATTACAACAAATGGGCTAATTGAGTAAGATCCATTGTTAGTCCAATTATTGCAATGAGAGAATCAACAGGGGGCAATTACCGATTGACACAGTGTAGAATGCATCTTGTTACACAGCATCTACTAATAACGTGTGGGCAGGATTTAGAGTGCATAAATTATATCTGAAAATCAAATATAGACATGTCAAGTGTAAACAGTGCAGTTTTCTAGTACCTACACTTATCAAATGAATTAACATTTTACATTCAAACTTTAGTTTAAAATTGCCCTTAGCTGTCTGAAACAAGCCATGTTTTGATTTTAGTTGTTTAAATATCTGTTGCTGCAGTTTGCTAACAGTGATAAAAGATCCCTCTAATGCTTTAAAAAAAAAAAAAAAAAAAACTTGCAGGAAACCTTTATTGTTAATATATTTTGTATTACTTAGTTGCTTTTCTTTGGTGATATTTCTCTTCAGATTAACAAACGGTTTATTTCAAGAATGTATTTATAATGAAATTTTATTTTCCTTTATAATGAGATTTTATTTTAGAATCCATATGATAAACTCTTTGTAATCCATGGTGAAAGAAAGGAACACTTTGTGATAATTGGATATTTTGTTTAATTGATTAATTTTGTATTTATTTTTTTAATTTTAACATCTGATTTCCTGCAGAGAACATTTATGGCTATCAGTTGTCATTGTACAGGCAATAGAGAGTCCTGGTTGTTTGAAAGTCAGATAAACTTTAGCCTTGATAGTTTACTAAAAGATAATAATTTTGTTGTCATCATTGTTAGGTGCCATCAAGTCTGTTCTGACTCATAGAGACCCTGTGTACAACAGAACAAAACACTGCCCGGTCCTGCACCATCCTCACAATCATTACTATGTTTGAGCCCATTGTTGTGGCCACTGTGGCAATCCATCTCCTGGAGGGTCTTCCTCTTTTTCACTGACCCACTGCTTCACCAAGCTTGGTGTCCTTCTGCAGGTACTGGTCCCTCCTGATAACACGTCCAAAGTAGACAAAGTCTTGCCATCCTTGCTTCTAAAGAGCATTCTGGCTGTACTTTTTCAAAGACAGATTTATTCGTTCTTCTGGCAGTCTATGGTATATTCAGTATTCTTCGCCAGCATCATAATTCAAATGCATCAGTTCTTCTTTGGTCTTCCTTATTCATTGTCCAGCTTTCACATGCATATGAGGAGATTGAAAATACCACGGCTTGGGTCAGGCACATCTTAGTCCTCAAAGTGACATCTATGCTTTTTAACACTTTAAAGAGGTCTTTTGCAGCAGACTTACCCAATGCAATGCGACATTTGATTTCTTGACTGCTGTGCTTCTATGGACTTTGTGGATCCAAGTAAAATGAAATCCTTGACAACTTCAGTCTTTTCTGTTTATCATGGTGTTGCTTACTGGTCCAGTTGTGAGTATTTTTGTTTTCTTTATGTTGAGGTATAATCTATCCTGAAGGCTGTCATCTTTGATCTTAATCAGTAAGTGCTTCAAGTCCTCTTTGCTTTCAGCAATCAAGGTTGTGTCATCTGTGTGTCACGGGTCGTTAATGAGTCTTTCTCCATACTTCTCTTTATTAGCTAAGCTGTGTTTATTGACGATAAATATCTGTGGACTGGTTGAAATATATGTACTTGTCATTTTTTTTTTAAATCAGTAAGATATATTGGAAATAGTAGACTAAGAATAAAGAAAGTTTTATCGTTTTACTAGACTCGTGCCCTTGGCAGCATGTTTCATGTTTTGGAGCTGAAGTTTCCCTCTCTGTATAGTAGGACTAGTACCAACCTTGCATATCACAGAGCTGTTCTCAGGATTAACTGAGATGTTGCAGGCCAAGGCACTTTGAAATTGTAAGTTTTCTATAAATATAAGATAGTTTTATTATCCTGAATATTTGTTCTTAGAGTTTTCTACAGTAGTTACCATTCTTTAAGCCAGTGGTTCTGAAGCCTGGTAGAGCATCATAATCTCTAAGGGGCCTTTTAAAAAGTCAAATTGGAGTTCTTTTACCCCAGCATCATAATCCCGGGGTTGGAACCTACAATTCTATATCTTCTTTTTACTTTTTATTTTGGAATTATTTCAGACTTAACAAAAAAGTTGGAAAAATACTTCAGCTATTTTTTACCCAGCTTCCTCAAATGTTAACACCTTACATAACCATAGCGCAATTATCAAAACCTGGAAATTAATACTCATACAGTCCTATTAAGTAATCTACAGACCTCATGCAGATTTTGCCAGTTGTTCCACTTTTTTGGCCCAGATCCAATTCAGGATCCCACATTTCATTTTATTATATCTCCTTAGTCTCCTTCAATTTGTGATAATGCCTTAGTCTTTCTTTGTCTTTTATGATCTTTTTACTTTTGAAGCATGTTATTGTTATTTTGTAGACTTTGTCTCAGTTTGGGTTTATCTGATGTTTTCCTCATGAACAATCTATATTTATAACGGACAGACTTCTAACAAAGCTTGGACACATTTAGGAATGACTGATCTAATACCAATCTAATTAATTGTTCCCCTTTGTAATATCATCTAGATACCATTTTAATGATTATGATAAACTGATATGACTTCACGGTTTCTAAGAATCGGTGTTCCACTTAAGTAACTCAGTAGTTTTCCAATCTTAAAAACAAAACACTACTCAGAATTACGTCAGTCAAGAATGATTTCAGATTTTTGGATCAGTTTTTCCTATCATGGAAATTTGCCCTTTTGAGCAGAAATAATGTAAACATTTTGGACTTAGAAAGGTTTAGTAGGAAACTTCTGTATCTGAAATATCCCTTACAGAGTTAGAATTTGAAAAGGGTTTTGCATGGGTTGTTGTAAGTGGTTAATGAGTTTATGGAGTAAGATACTCTCTCAGCCCTATAGGAACAATATTGGGAGAAGAATACCAAATCTATAGAAAATAAAAGGTCCTTTTTTATTTTTACATAACCTACCCCCAGCCCCAAAAGGAGAAGATGTTTAAAGATTAATTTGGTAGTGCTTATTAGTATTTATGTTTTAGAGGAATAAGTAATATTTACCTCTACAATAGTGTTTAAGCAGCTTAGTCATTTGTGCTTAGAGTGTTCATTTAATTATCTTACGCTTCTAAATGTTGTTGTTAGGTGCCTGTTGTTGCAGCCACTGTGTCAGTCCATCTCTTTGAGGTTCTTCCTCTTTTTTGCTGACCCTCTGCTTTACCAAGCATGGTGTCCTTCTCCAGGGACTGATCCCTGCTGATAACATGTCCAAACTATGTGCGATATAATCTCACCGTCCTTGCTTCTAAGGAGCATTCTGGTTGTATTTATATTCACTCATAAATACAAAAAATATTTATGTATCTTTGACTTCTCATTCGTTGGAGTTTTTATTCAGTGGAATTTTAGTCTTTATGTGACTATTTAAATAGTAGCATATCCGATGTTTATTTCACATCGTTAATGTAGCTTACCAAACACAGATAAAATGCCTTTTTAAGCAATATAATGAAGGATATTAGCAAGCTTTGTTTTGCATTTCATAAGAAACTGTTATTTATGTAACTAAACTTCCTTTTACTAGTGTTGTTCTCATCTACAAACTAGTCTAAAATAAGCATTTAGCTTGAGGCTTTATCAAATAGTCACAGGCAGGGTAGTAATTATCCTTAAGAGGAGGTAGTTACTGGAAGAGGAACCATGAGAGGGGTTTCTGGGAAACTAATAAAGTTTTGTTTCTTGATCTAGAAGCTAGTTATACAAGTGTGTCCAGTTTAAGATAATTCACCAAGCTGTACTCTTGAGAGTTGTGTATTTTTCTGAATTTACATTATATGTCATTGCTAATAGACTTTTGCACTGTTGGGCTTAGGGAAAATGAGGGATTGGATTTGGAGGTATTTTGAGATGGAAATATCTATGGGACATCTGTATAGATATATATAATAAACAGTTGTATGAGCCTAAAGCTTGGGAAAAGATCTAAGCTAGTGATTGAGATTTGAGAATCTTCACCTTTTTAGGTGGTAGATGAGAATAGATTAAATCTCCCAGGACCAGTATATATAGAGAGACTAAAGGCTCAAGACAGAACTTTGAGAAACATCAAAGTTTAAAGGACCAGCAGAAAAGAGTTGTCAAAGACTGAATCCTGCTGAAAATCAACATTCAAGGAATGGATGAAGGAAGAATAGCCAAAGAGGTTTAATGAGAACCAGAAGACAACTGTGTCATGGAGCCAAGGGTACAAAAAGGAAAAAGTGATCAGTTATGTGTTGGAGTAGTGCCAGCAGTTAAAATGTTCAGTTGCTAACTAAAAAAAAGGTTGGCAGTTTGAGTTCGCCCAGAGGCACCTTGGAAAAAAGGCCTGGTGATCTACTTCCAAAAAACCAGCCACTGAAAATCCTATGGATACTATGCAATGATAAAGAACAACGATGAATCTGTGAAACATCTTATAACATGAGTGAATTTAGTCAGTTGCAAAAGGACAACTATTGTATAAGACCACTATTATAAGAACTCAAGAAAAGGTTTAAACATAGAAGAAAACATTCTTTGATGGTTATGGGGGGGTGGGGGGAGAAGGTTATTCACTAACTAGATAGTAGACAAGAATTATCTTAGGTGAAGGGAAGGACAGTACACACTACAGGGAAAGTCAGCACAACTGGACTAAACCAAAGCTAAGAAGTTTCCTGAATACAGCCAAACACTTCAAGGGACAGAGTACAGGGGTGGGGGTCTGGGGACCATGCTTTCAGGGGACATCTAGGTCAATTGGCGTAACAAAGTTTATTAAGAAAATGTTCTGCATCCTACTTTGGTGAGTGGCGTCTGGGGTCTTAAAAGCTAGCGAGCAGCCATCTAAGATGCATCAACTGGTCCCAACTCACCTGGAGTAAAGGAGAATGAAGAGCACCAAAGACAAAAGGGAAGTATTAGCCCAAGAGACAGAAAGGACCAGATAAACCAGAGACTGCATCAGCATGAGACCAGAAGAACTAGATGGTGCCCGTCTACCACCAGTGACCACCCTAACAGGGAACACAACAGAGAGTCCCCTGATGGAGCAGGAGAAAAGTAGGGTGCAGAACTCAAATTCTAGTAAAAGGCAAGACTTAATGGCCTGACTGAGACTGGAGGAACCCCAGAAAGCATGGCCCCTGGACTCTCTGTCAACCCAGAACTAAAACCATTCTCAAGGCCAACTCTTCAGAGCAAGATTAGACTGGACTATGGGACATAAAATGATACTCGTGAAGAGTGTGCTTCTTAGCTCAAGTAGATACATGAGACTAAATGGGCGGCTCCTGTCCGGAGGTAAGATGAGAAGGCAGGGAGGGTCAGGAGCTGGTTGAATGGATGTGGGAAATGAGGAGTGGATAGGAAGAGTGTGCTGTCACAGCGTAGGGAGAGCAACTAGGGTTACATAACAATGTTTGGATAAATTTTTGTATGAGAGACTAACTTGAATTGTAAACTTTCACTTAAAGTACAACAATTAAAAAAAAAATCCTGTGGAGCACAGTTCTACTCTGACACACTTGCGGTCGCCATGAGTTGAAATCAACTCAGTAGCTGGCACTGCTGCTATGTGTAGGTAGATAAAACTTTCAAATTTTCATTGAATTTTGCATTATAAAGACCATTTGTGACCTTAGACATTAAAAGTTCAGGCTTTGAATTGAAGTATACTCAATTTTTGTCTCTGTCCTTTGTATTTGTGTGACTTTGAACAGCTTCTCCATGCATCAGTTCCCTCCTCTTGTAAAATAATAGTACTTGCCTCTCAGTTGTGTGAGCATCTAGTGAGAGAACACATGTAAAATCAGCACAGAGGCTGACTCGTAACGGACACTGAATAAATGGAAGCTATGACTATGAATCCATACTGAAGGCTATAGTGTTTTTACCTTTATCAGTAAGTGCTTTAGGTTGTCTTCATTTTCAGCAAGCAAGGTTGTGTCATCTGTATATCACAGGTTGTTAATGAGTCTTCCTCCAACCCTGATGCCGTGTTCCATGTTCATTTTTATATAGTCTGGCTTCTTGGTTTATCTGTTCAGCATACAGATTGAATAAGTAAGGTAGAAGGATACAACCCTGCCATCCACCTTTTCCAACCCTGAACCACACAGTATCCTCTTGCTCTGTTCAAACAACTGCCTCTAGATCCATGTACAGCTTCCATATGAGCACAATTAGGTGCTCTGGAATTCCCATTATTTATGTTATCTGTTATTTATTATGACCTATACAGTCAAATGCCTTTGCATAGTCAATAAAACAGAGGTAAACATCTTTCTGGTATTCTGCATTCAGCCAAGATCCATCTGACATCAGCAATGATATCCTTCATTCTACTTTCTCTTCTGAATCCAGCTTGAATTTCTGGCACCCTATCAGTGTATGGCTATAGTCATTTTTTAATTATATTCAGCAAAATTTTGCTAGTAAGTGAGATTAATTATATTTAATAATTTCCCCATTCTATTTGATCACTTTTCTTTGGAATGAGCATAAGTATGGATCTCTTCCATCTGGTTGGCCAGGTAGCCGTCTTCCAGATTTCTTGACATAGATGAATGAGCACTTCAGTGTCACATCTGTTTGTTGAAGCATCTCATTAGAAAAAATTGAAGTTGTCAAGTATTTTGTTCTTTTTGGATCATCAGTGCCCATGGAAGCAGTAGCCAGGAAATCAAATGATGAATTGCATAGGGCAAATCTACTGAAAAAGACCTCTTTAAAGTTTTAAAAAAGCAAAGATACAACTTTGATTACTGAGGTGTACCAAGTCTTATTGATTCTGCTTCCAAAATAAGAAAATTGCATCTTTTTTCACCTCTTCATCCAACCCAAGCTGTGGTCTTTCCAGTTGCCTCATATGCATGCAAAAGCTGGGCAGTGAATAAAGAAAACAAAAGAAGAATTGATACATTTGAATTGTGGTGTTGGTCAAGAATACTGAATATACTATGGACTGCCAGAAGAACAAACAAATCAGTTTTAGAAGGAATAAAACCGAATCTCCATAGTAGCGAGGATGGCGAGAGTTCATCTTGCTTACTTTGGACATGTCATCAGGAAAGACCAATTGCTACAAAAGGACATCATGTTTGGTAAACTAGAGGGGTCAGTGAAAACGAGGAAAACCGTCAATGAGATGGATTGACACAACAGCCTCAACAATGGGCTCAAACATGTAAAAACGTCATGGAGATGATGTAGGACAGGGCAACATTCCATTCTGTTATAGTCACCGTGCGTCAGAGCTGACTCGCTGACAACTAACAACAACAACGTGAATATGAAAAGTAGTCTAAAGTGTTCGTATTATAACCAACTGCTTATTAGACATATAAAAGTAAATGTTCTGCTTAGGTATCTCAATCTCAAAATACTTCCAGATCCAATCCCTCCTATTCCCTAAACCTTATAGTGTAACAGTCTACTAATGTTTATATATAATGTAACTTCAGAAAAGTACATTTGTTTTTTCAGTTTAGGAATGAAAATGAAGCAGAATAGATCATTTTTTGGAGAACTGTGATGAGAAGGAGGAAAAAAGATATCATGTTGTATCTAACAGTAGGTTTGATCTCAAGGGCGATTTTTATTTTAGGTCGGGAGACCAGAAACAAAGGGAAATGACCAATGAAAGTGATGAGAGAGAATAGGGTGTAACCTTGGTTATTTCCTTAGTGTTGTTTCAGAATATCTTTTGGTATTTCCTGATTCCTTGCTTCTAACATAAGTAATCTCTTTACTTTTTTTCACATACTCAGAACTATGCAAGCAAGGAAGATAGCCAGTAAAAATTATCATTATCCTTTTGAACATGGTGATCATACCAAGACAAAAATATTCTAGGAATAAATCATTGTAGAATTTTCTATCTCTTCTCATATCCAGTCATCTAGTCAGTAATCTAGTCCTATTGGTTCCTCTTCCACCATAAGAAAATTGCATCTTTCTTCACCTCTTCATCTATGTTGCCATGGCCCTAGATTACTCTTTTCATCTCTCACCTGAATGGATGTTTGTTTTATAACTGGTTTCCCTGCCTTGCATTTCACTTCCGTCTAGTCATATTTTTCCCTTATTCAAAATTTGTATGTCTTCCAATTGCCTTCTTTTTTCTGTACATTCAAAAATATCTCAGTCCCCATTCATTAAACATTTGTGGCCAGTAATGACGCCTTTTAAATTCCTTCCCTGTGTAGCTTAAACGCTGGCCTTAAAATACAATGTTAACTCCTTATATGTCATACACTGCCTTTGGTGACATTCACCCTACCTACCTGTCCAGCTCTCAGTGTTCTCCTCCTGCAGTCCTCTGTGGCTTCCTGTCATGCTATTATCACTCCATATTCTCCTCACTCTTCTGTGGTACATCCCTGCTTGAATGTATCCCCTTCCTCTTTCACTATCTGTTGACGTGCTCATCATTGAAGTCCTATCTCGAATTTTACCTTCTCTGTAAAGCCTCTTTTACTTCACTCAGTAGACTTAAGCACTTCTTCCTTTATGTTCACATTATATCCTGTGCTACCTTCCACGTCAGCATTTTAGCTGTAATCACGTTCTAATAATAGTAACTACAGTGCTTTAAGGTTAGGGACTGTGTCACCTTATTCAAATCCCAGATGCTATGAAAGTGCCTTGTATATAATAATTAGAAATAGTTACCATTAGTTGAAGAGGGCAGTTATGGTTCAGTGGTAGAATTGTCACCTTTCATGGTGGCGACCCGGGTTCAGTTCACAGCCATTGCACCTTATATGCAGCCACCACGCATCTGTCAGTGGAGGCTTGCGTGTTGCTGTGATACTAAACAGGTTTCAGTGGAGCTTCCGGACTAGGATTAGGAAGAAAGGCATGGCGATCTACTTCCGAAAATCATCCAGTGAAAACCCTATGGATTTGGTACATTACATTGTTCATGGGGTTGCCGTAAGTTGGGATCTGACTTGACTGCAGCTAACAACAACAACAACCATTAGTTAAAAAATTACTGTGTGTCGAGCCTGCACTAAAAGCTAACGTGCACTGTCTCACTTAATTTTAATTCTCAAAAACAATGGCTATAGCTATTAAAATATCTTTCCAAGGCAAGGAATCTAAGGCTAAAAGATTAGGTCAAGTAATTTGCCCAGTGTCTCACAGATAGGTACATGGTAGAGCCAGGGTTTAAATCGTGACCTGTGTTTTCAAAGGGCATGCTGCTAACCTCCAGGTGCTCCCACGTAGTTAATCACTGAAAGAATGAATGAATACCTGGTATAGAAAATATGGGGGGATTTTTCTATTTTTGGAATGTAGATATCTAAAATAGAATTTTGTTGATTAGTAATTACCATGGTTTGTGATTAGTATGGTGCTTTAAACTCGTTTCCCTGCATCTGTCATAGCTGATAAAGAAATGTGTGAACTCTATTGTACCTCTGTCTCCGATGAGGAAGAAAAATAACTTTTTCATTTTAGATATTTGTATTTGATGTATATTAATATGTATATGTATATGTATACAAATATAAATATATACTTACATGTCTACATACTGTGGGAAATATAAAAATATAATTCTTATACTTTAGAAATATATAGTACAGCCAAGATAAGTCTTAACATAACTGAGATAATTAAAGGGCGATTAATCGTTAGATTGTTTTAAGTAAGGGAGAAATTGCTGTAGGGTAGACAGAAGTAGAAGCCTTTAGGGAATAGGGGTGATTCAGGAACAATAAGTGGAATTTGAATTTAATAAGAGGTAGAAGGAAGAAAAATCTCTTATTCCAAATATACAAGATAATAAAATAAATGAATTATTTTTATTATTAAATGTAGTTATATCGCCTGGCATTTTTCTCCAAAAAGTACTCTTTTTTTTTTAATGGTAAAGTGTTTTTAAATTTTATCATGCTTTAGGTGAATGTTTACAGCGCAAATTAGTTTCTCATTCAAAAATTTATACACGAATTGTTTTATGACATTGGTTGCAGTCCCCGCAATCTGTCAGCACTCTATTCCTTTCCTTTTCTACCCTGGGTTCTCTGTGTCCATTCGTCCAGTTTTCCTGTCCCCTCCCGCCTTCTTGTCTTTGCTTTTGGGCAGGTGTTGCCCATTTCGTCTTGTATACTTGACTGAACTAAGAAGCACGTTGCTCATGTGTGTTATTGTTTGTTTTATAGGCCTGTCTAAACTTTGAAAGGTGGACTTTGGGAGTGGCTTTGGTTCTGAGTTAACAGGGTGTCTGGGGGGCTATATAATATATAGTCTCAGGGGTTCTTCCAGTCTTTGTCGGACCAGTAAGTCTGGTCTTCTTTTGTGTGTGTGTGAATTTGAACTTTGTTCTACATTTTTCTCCCTCTGTCCAGAACCCTCTATTGTGATCCCTGTCACAGCAATCGGTAGTGGTAGCCAGTCACCATCTAGTTCTTCTGGGCGCAGGCTGGTGGAAGCTGTGGTTCACATAATCCATTAGTCCTTTGGAATGATATTTTCCTTCTGTCTTTGGTTTTCTTCATTCTCCTTTGCTGTGGACAGGATGGGACCAATAAATATGTCTTAGATTGCCACTCACAAGCTTTTAGGACCCCAGATGCTACTCATCAAAGTAGGATGAAAACCTTATCTTTATGAACTGTGTTATGCCACTTGACCTAGATGTCCCCCGAGAACAAAAAGTAATCTTGATCCTAAGTAACAAGTGGCATGACTTGACTGTCTTTCTATTCTTAGATATACATTAAGTGCAGTATTAGTTTATATTCATTCCATTAAAATAGAGTTTGTCTTTTAAAAATATTATGTATTTCATGTTAATTACCATCTTTGGTTGGACGTTCAAGTAACGTAAAGTGGAAGAAAGTTTATCATGGCCATTTTAGTTTGACCAAAATATGGAAAACTGCAAAGAGTTCTTATTGTTTACCCTTTCCCTCTTGAAACAGCAAACTCATTATTACATTGGGTAAGAAACAAAAAAGAAAGAATGAGTCTTCAGATGAAATATCTGATACGGAGCAGATGCCACAGCATGCGCTGAAAGATGAGGACTCTCAAGTGAGTATTCAAAGTTTTTCTGAGAAGTGAAGCACTGTTAGAATTATTTAGGTAGTATAATATTGCCTTATGAATACTTACTTATACTCTAGTTAGGTATTAAAAAGGCATTTTATTTTATGGAACTTATATGACAGCATTATTACAGTACGCTCCTAGTATTACCATGGAATGTTAGACCTAGGAAGAAACTTACCTATCTTCTCCAATTCCCTCAGTTTTCAGATAATGAAGCTGAAACCCAGAGAGTTTAAGTAAGAATCCAAAGTCCCTAATAGCTTTTAGCATGGCCAAGTATCTACTGATATTATCTTGCACTTGTAGAGTGCTTTCGATTGAACTTAATGATAGAGATACTAATTTTCTAAATGACATGCAAATGGATTGAATAATTCTTAGAGATAATTACTTTGGTCTGCTTGTGTCAAATAAAAGATAACCAGTTATACTCAAAATTCCCTAAGCTAGACATAAATACTATGCGTTTTGCTTTTTTTTCTTTTTTTTTTGTTGAATTGGGTAGATTTTCAAAATAACCCTGTGAAGTTAGAAAAAAATATACCGTGAAGGTCATAATAAATCAGGCCACCCTCTGCTCTCTAATAATTAAAGTACTACCGTAGGCCGTCGGGGTGGTGGCAGTTGTTGGATTACGGGGCCAGAAAGCCCCTGAATGGCCTTTCTTCTTCCTTATGCAGCTTCTTATCCAATGGGAGAGTAGTGGCTCAAGGCTCCTGGGCTGCTGCAAGAGTTGAGGTAAGGGCAGTGACCAAAGCTCCTAATATTATATGGCCTGGCTTTTTATTCATATGTTATCCTTAACTTAGGCAAACTTATATTTAACTTATTCAACATGAGGAAATTTAGTTTAATTTTTACTAGAATAATGCTGGCCATTTGTCCATTATATAATTACCAAACAATGAAACGGTAGAATAGGTTAACATGTACATTTCTTCCATGCTTTTCAGTATAATATTAGGTTGCTGTGACCTGTGTGTTGCTTTAACACACAAAAAAATAAATAAATGGAGAAGGAACGAAATATTTTCTAGTAATCAGTTATAAAGCCATATTATTGATATATTTAAATGCATTGTTATATAAATGGTAGAGAGGTCCATTGAGCTTTCAACTGCAAGAATGGATTCTCAAGATTTGAAGGCTTGAAAACAAATTAAGGTTTAAGGTTTGGAGTCAGAAATGTAGAAATGTGAATGTGATCTTTAATATTGTTATTTTAATCTTAATAGAGAATTTTTTAGCAGTCTAACTGTATTGAGAGATATAAATTTAATGAAAATACCCCTGCAGCAGGTTATATTAGGATCATTATAAGAAATAAGTGGTATGCTATCATAATGAATATTAGTCATTTAAAAGCATAATGCTTCCGACCTTTTAGGTAAAGTGCTATGGGCTGATCTTACAAAGCCTATAAGACATAGGAAGAAAAAACTAGAAATAAAAAATTAGAAGGGAGAATTTGTCACTATCTTCAATTGTGCTTTCAACATTATAAAGAAAATGAGCCAGAAAAAAATCGCATTGGCCAAAATTACGGACAGCAAATTACTTTTTATATTTTTAAACTAGTAGAGACGCTACATGACAGAAAAGGATAATTGTTAGAAACTGACACTTTTTTTGGCTTTGCCTAATGTGTAACTGTATACTGTAGTGGAATACCGGTTTTGGTACAAGCAACTATAGTTTCATGACTCATAAAACCAAAAAAACTAAACCCATTGCTGTCGAGGCGATTCCAGCTCGTAGCAACCTTATAGGACAGAGTAGAACTGCCCCATAGGGCTTCCAGGGAGCAGCTGGTGTATTCAAACTGCCGACCTTTCAGTTAGCAATTAAGCTGCAAACCACTGCTCCACCATGACTCATAGACTTTAATTAATCAGACTGATAAAATCTTCATAGGATGAGGGAATTTACAATATGTGACCCTCATTCTATGTTGTGAAGAACTATCTGAGTGTGTACTTTTATGAGTTCGAAAGAGTCTTCTAGGGTCGTATTTACTGTCTGTTAAAGTGTAAGTTAGGCATTTCAGAGTACTCATAGATGCCCAAAAAACCATAATCTGTAATGCTGAAAACATCTAACGGTATCTTCTAAAAATGTACTGGATTATTCCGAAACATCAACTTTGGTTGCACAGTGGTTAAGAACTCGGCTCCTAGCCAAAAGGTCGGCAATTCGAATCCATCAGCCGCTCCTTGAAAACCCTTCAGGGCAGTTCTTCTGTGTCCTGTAGGGTCACTATGAGTCAGAATCAACTGGAGGGCAACAGATTTGGGTTTGTTTTGTTTTGTTTTTATCATTCAGAAGGCTTCTGCTTAGTGAGACACTATATTGACAATACATGTTATTGGTAGAATAATAAATTGGTTATTTATTTAAAGTATTCTTGAACATTAGATCTGTATGATGCTCATGATACAATTCTAAACATTCTTTTAGCCTAGTGTTAATTTAGAGATTCGTAGGATCCCCCCACCAGAACAATAAATATTTCGTATCTATTCTCAAAATAGGATGTGGGAAAATTGGATTTCTAAGAATTCTTTTATTATAATTTTTATACTACTACCTTCCTGTCTCCTATATTAACAATAGCGTTACCTTGAGTTTTGAAAATATGAATGTTTGTTGTCACGGCCAAGAGATGGTGACCCTGTGAATGAGCATCCTAAGTGAGGCATGGAGTCATCTACTGCGTTTGGCTGAACCATGTTAGTGCCTTTCCTTCTCTCAGTGTCCCACTTCTAAGAGAAAGGAGCAGAAGCATGGTGTTAAAGGCCATAGAAACCTGACTAGTTGCAAATAACAGTTTGTCCCCACACTGCTGCAATCACTCAACCTCTTTTGTCATGGCTGTAGAAGTAAACGAAAGACCTCCTATGTAGAAATCATTGGCAGAAACCAAAAGGAGTGCAGTGAGGTTATTTTGCTGATTCCATATTTTGGGGCGATAGGGAGAATACTAAACATACAGAAGACAATGGGAAAAAAAGGAAGAAGGGATAGATTTACCAAATATTGAAAATAGTCACCAAATGTTGAGAGTAGGTGGCTGTGATGCCTCCACCCAAGAGATTTGAGGGAGAGAAAAAAGGCAAATCTGAGTCCTTTGGAACTATCAAGTCACCCTGAGATTTTGGGGGTTTTGGTGGGAACATCGAAGATAACTACTTTTTATTTTTTTTTTTAATTCTTCTTGAAATACAAAATTTCTATTAAAAAAAAAAATTAGGGAGGTAAGTAAAGCCATGTGTATTTGATACTTGACTTAAAATTACTTATTTTTAAATGTTACTACATGTAATGATTGTTAGAAGATTTACTTCTGTTTTTATGATGGTAGTGTTCATTATTTTTAAGGAAAGCTAGTAAGATTAGCAAAACACTTTCCTCCTTCATTCAAGTTTAATTATTTGTTGATTTAATTTGTATCTCTTTTAAAACATTTTGTATCATTTTATTTTGTTTTAAATACAATTTCATGACAAGTACTGTTTAATTTATTCTTCTAGGTTTATGCTCCCAATTAATTATTTAACCAGTATTCATCTAATGTTTTTCTGGGTTTTAGACAAAAACTGTGAAAATATTAACAATTTAAAATATATGTCGTCCAAGGTATGAAACAGTTAAATAGATACCATTTTACTCTTCTTAACAGTATTTTCTAAGGAAATGTAATAGAGCAATAAAGATAATACTAATAAATACTTTGCTCAAACTGTACAATAGTTCAATATAACACAGACCTTTTTACTCTTAACAATTTCTAAAGGAAAGTAATAAAAGCATTACTAACCTTTGTTGTTTAAAATTTTAGGAAGTAAAGTTCTAGAAAGATTGTAAGCCTGTTTTGGCAAAGGACAAATTATAATCTTCTGATCGTTAAAAGAAAAATAAAAGATGAATGTTGAATATAATTTTCAAAGTTTGATGTCCAAAATTGCCAACTTTAGGGGTAATTGTTTTTAAAATCTTTCCTTTAAAATGAATTATATAAATCTGATCCTTATGGTTCATTACAGAAAAGAAGATCAAATCGACAAATTAAAAGAAAAAAATATGTAGAAGAAGCAGAAGGGAAACAATGTGAAGAAGCAGTTAAAGGTTCTATGAAAATAAAAAAGAATTCAGCTCCTTTACCTGGTGAACAGCCCTTACAATTATTTGTGGTAAGATATGTTTGGGATTGTGAATATAAAACATTTAAGCTATCATAAATTCTTGAAAATTCTTACGTTGTCTTTCTTCCTGAAACCTGAATTCCATATTATAGGTAATAGAACCATTAGTCATCGAAGTCAGAAACCTAGGTAGGGATTCATTCTCTCTTCTTTTTCCTTTACGTCTTCATCTAATTTGTCATCACATTTTCTACCTCATAAATAAATATTCTTGGAACTCTTCCAACATCTCTATCCTTTCTGCAGAACATTTCTAAATTATAGGTCTGATCAAGTTGCTGTGCTGAAAACTCCTAATAATTTTCTAAGTCTTAAGAAAATAGTGCTACCTTAGCACAATTTATAAAGCCATTATTTACCTATCTTTTCTGGCCTCGTCTTCTGCCACTTCTCTACAAGCACTCAGTTCTCTAACTTTACGAACATAGAAGCCTGAATGCCATATTTTGCCACTTCCTTGCCTATGCATATGCATTTTCCTCTTCGTAAAATTCTCTTAATCTGCCTTAATTGCATTGTGAGCTAGCCACTCATCTGCTACTTAATAGCAAGACCTTGGACAAGTACTTCTCTAGTCTGAGTTTTCTCATCGGTACACAATGGAGATGATAATAATATCTACCTCATAGTGTTGCTACAAGGATTAAATTAGTTAATATTTGTAAAGCACTTGAATAATGCCTGACACATAAAAAAAGCACAGAGTATTTGCTATGATAATACAAATGATGATGAGGACAATAACGGCAGTGATGTCTTTTTCCATATTTGTATTCCTATTCTTTAACAGAGTGCCTTGCACGTGCACAAAATAAATGTTATTGAATTTTAGTATATTCATAAATGTACGTGACAAAGAAGTTTTCAGAATGTGTTCCATCATGGGCTTTTCCCCCTTCTTCCCATAGGAGAACCCCAGTGAAGAAGATGCTGCAATTGTGGACAAAATATTGTCTTCTAGAATTGTGAAAAAGGAAGTAAGTAATGTCACATTACATGTTACATTTATATTCCATGGCCTTGTTTAAAGAGTCATAATTATTGATTTTATTTTCTTAGATATCCCCTGGAGTGATGATTGATACAGAAGAATTTTTTGTAAAATACAAGAATTAGTAAGTATATAAGTTAGAAAACAAATAATAGAAAGATGTTGATATAAATATAAAAAACCCAAACCCACTGCCATCAACTTGATTCTGACTCATAGCAATCCTGCAGGACAGAGCAGAACTGCCCCATAGGGTTTCCAAGGCTGTAAATCTTTACAGAAGCAGATTGCCACATCTTTCTCCCACGGAGCAGCTGGTAGGTTCAAACTGCTGACCTTTCAGTTAGCAGCCAAGTGCTTTAACCACTGTGCCACCAGAGCTCCTTTAAATATAAAGTACCCCTATTAACTTAAAATTAATTATGATCTTCCGCTTGTCTGTATAATGTAAAATGATAACTCTTATTTATTATTGCATGAGTTTAAAAATTAAAAAAGTGTAAAAGCTTTGTTTGAAAACTTTTCGTGTCAAAATTGAATGCTTTTTATTTCACAAAGCGTTAATTATTAACCTCAAAATGCAGTGATTTTTTCATAAAATCTCCTTTTACAAATTATAGACATTATTTGTATTGTTGAGCTTTTCAAATTCTATTGTTTTTATAAAAAAAAATTTTTGATCTTTGGGTTATTATATCATGTGATGATTTGACTAAAATTTTAATCTTTGACATAGGTGAATTAACTCATAAGTGTTCCTAATTGTGGAAAAATTGTTTACTCGTTTTTTGTGTTTTCCAACTTTTCTCAGTATATTTCAGTTAAAGTATTTGAAATGAAATTACATCAGTTTCAAAGCAAGTTTTCTGATCACAACAAAACTCTTAAAGTAAGAAATGATAGATCTCAGCTTGCTGTTACCCTTATGACTCAGTTTACTATTCTGTTTCTACATGGCAAATTGCAGACCTTTATACTGTAGTCTCTTCAGGATATATTGATTATAATGATTATGTTTTAAAAATTATCTGGGAGTCTGTTAAACAACATGATGATGACTACCTGTTTGTAAAGTTGAAGATAATATTTTATATTGGATGTTGTGATTAAATTAAATCTCAAAAATCACAGCATGGTCTTCTGTATCATTCTAATACATCATTTTTATAAAATTTCTAGCTCCTATCTTCACTGTGAATGGGCTACAGAAGAGCAGCTTTTGAAAGATAAAAGGATCCAGCAGAAAATCAAACGATTTAAATTGAGACAAGCACAAAGAGCACATTTTTTCTCAGACGTAAGAAAAAAAATAATAAATGAGACTATTATGTGTTAGACTGTATTACTTATCAAAAATTTAAGTATTATTCATATTCTTAGGCTCCCAAATTATATATTTTTGAATACAAATATATTCATACTACATATATACATAGACTATTTTTTCTCTCTCCTAATTCTGCTTGGAAACAATACCTGAAACAGGAATACTGAAAATTCAAAATAGTGGATAACTCTTGTACTTTTAAGTTACCATGCATTTGAATACTTACATTTGAATGTGAGTCTGTTAATATCACAGAGCATTTATCATGAAAGTTATTTAAGAAGAGTGATAATGTAGCAAATAAGTAGAAAACAAGATTTTTCCATACATGAAATATTTACCAGTCTTGTGTGGATTTGTGTGTATGCATGTGAACAGAACTGCGTTGGAAAAATTTATGCATCTCTCTAGGCATCGCTAAATTTTTGATGTCCTTTTTAGCTCTGAATTATTTTTAAACTTTTTATTTTGAAAAAATTTTAAACATTTTATTTTTGAACAGAGCAGTTGCAGAAGTAATATAAAGAATTCCGGTATACTTCACCCAGATTCCCCAACTGTTAACATTTTACATGATTTTATCCTTTTTATTCATTTTCTCTCAGTTCTGTCTCTGACATTGTCTCTCCCCCACACACATATTTTTTTCTGAACCGTTTGAAAGTATTGCAAATACTTTAGTGTTTATTTCCTAAAAACAAAAACATTCTTTTACCTGATGATAGAATTAACATTTACATAGTACTGTTATCTAATCTAGAGACCTTATTCACATTTCACTGAAAGTTCCACCAGTGTCTTCTATAGCAAAAGATTGTGTGTGTGTGTGTGTGTGTGTTGTGTATGTTCTTGTCCAGAATCCAACCCAGGACCACATGTTACATGTAGTTATCATGTCTCTTTTAATCTAGAAAGTTGTTCATTCTTCCTTTGTCTTTCATAACCTGGACATTTTATTAAGAGTGCAGTTGTTTCTTTTGTAGATTGTCCCTCAGTTTGGAATTGTCTGGTATTTCCTCATGATTAGATTCAGGTTATGCATTTTTAAAAACAACATCCCAGAAATGAAGCTGTCTCTCAGTGAATCATATCAAGAAGCAATAAAACCTATTTACCCCATGATTGATGGTGGTAACTTTGATCATGAGATTAAGGTGGTCACTGCTAGAT
Organism: Trichechus manatus latirostris; assembly: GCF_000243295.1. Taxonomy (NCBI): domain Eukaryota; kingdom Metazoa; phylum Chordata; class Mammalia; order Sirenia; family Trichechidae; genus Trichechus; species Trichechus manatus. The sequence continues at coordinate 14,869,437 of NW_004443950.1, read as the reverse complement.
TTCTCCACCATGAAGTTTCTGTTATTTCCTTGTAATTACTAAATTCATCAAAATTTTGATGATTCTAATGACCTATCAGTTTATAGATGCTGGAATGTTCTTCCACCTCCTCAAAAATATCTTACCTCCACACTCTGATATACAGAAGTTCCTAATGAGCTTAAGATTTTAGAAGTACTTAACTAATAATACCAGACACAATATAAATAGGAGTGATGCAGATTTTCCTGAAGTGCCACGTTAGTCGTTCCTGTATTAGGTAATGTATCCTGTAGAAAAACATGAGGATGCTAATATCACTTAGGAGATATTTAAGACAGTAAAGATAACTAAAGGTAGAGCTGTGGAGTATTAGAAGTTAGGCAAAGGGGGAGGAGCAGCAAAAGAAGCTGATATGAGCTGTTGAAAGTAAGGCTTTCCAGGATAAGTAGGAATTACCAAGTAGACCAGAGGAAGAATGACAGTCTAGTGAGAAGAAAGAAGAATGTGTTCAAAGCATAGAGGCTTTTTATTTTTTAATGGTGTTTAAAAAACTTTTAGTTTTATACTTCCGAAGTATGAATAAGAGATGAGGCTAGAGGAAAAAGCAGGAATCTGTTTATTCCCTAAAAACCAATGTGGTGTCACAAAACAATTTATGTATAAATTGTTGAATGATAAACTAATTTGCTCTGTAAACTTTCACCTAAAGCACAATAAAAGGGAGGGGGGCCCAAATGTGGACCTGATACCAGATGGGAAGTGAAGGATTTTAAGCAAGGGAGCACCTTGGTGAGATTGACATCTGAGAATGATTACTCTGGGGACACTGTGAAAAACAAATTAGAGGGAGGCAGGACGTGAGTTGGGACTAATTGGGGGGTTTATTTGTAAAGGTCCAAGTAAGAAATGATGAGGCAGTGAGAATGAAGAAAGAGAAATCAATGTGAGTTAAAAGCAGAATCTGTAGAAATTGGTGACTGAGTTGATGTGGGAGGTAAAGAAATAGGAGCCTAAGATTATGTCTCCATTCCTGGCTTGTACAGCTGGGAGTGGGGCTTAACAATGGCTGTTTGATATTAATGCAGGAAATACAGAAGGAGGCGTAGGTTGAAGAGTTAATGAGTGCAGTTATGTTTGAGGTAGCTCAAGTAGAGATGTTTGCATTCATCTAGATAAATGAGTCTTCACACAGGAACCATCAGTAGATGAGAGTGTTCGATAGCACTAAGAAATAAACCTGCAGGTGATAGGAGGTGGGGTGATTGGTCGTCAAGGAGAGAAGGGAAACCTGAGGAAAGTAACAAAGGAAAGGTACAGAGGCTGATTTTAGGACTTTTTTTTTCTTGTTAACATATGAATTGTTAAAATGATTCTGAGATGCATGAATAACTAGCCCCACTTTATGGATGAGGAAATGGGATCTGGAAAATAACCTGTAAAATTAGTAAAAAGTGGATACTAAGATAGTTCATTGCCCTTTTTTTGTTTCAAGGACATTTTTAAAGAATGTAGCTTTTACAGCAGTTTACTTCTCTGGAGTACCTTATTTCTTAGTGTTATTTGGTTCATTTAACATGATGATTCATAATATATGCAAGTATCCCAGATATTCTTCGAAAATTAAAAGAATTCTATAAATTGCACATTTAATTGAAATCAAACTCATGTGTTTCTGTATAGGTGGATAGCTAGTAATTTTGTCTTTATTTCATTTTGATCTTTACACTTGTTTCTCACATATCAGTTAAGTTACTTTTTAATTTTAGATGGAAGAAGAACCATTTAACCCAGACTATGTTGAAGTAGACAGAGTACTGGAAGTTTCATTTTGTGAAGATAAGGATACTGGTGAGGTAAATATTTCAGAAACACATCTTTTTAAGGAAGAAAAACCTAAAACTGTCTAAACAGTAAAACAGTACTTTTTAAAAGCTAATGACCTAAAAACCATAAGAAATGTTTCATTGTTTTTTGTTGACATAGTTTAGATATTTAAACTATTTCTAACTAGTCCCTATTTAAGCTATTTCTTACTCTCTATTTCACAAGGGCAAAATGAAAAAATTTTTTTTTTACAGCCCGTTATTTACTACTTAGTAAAGTGGTGCTCATTGCCATATGAAGATAGTACCTGGGAACTAAAAGAAGATGTAGATCTTGCAAAAATAGAAGAGTTTGAACAATTGCAAGCTTCAAGGCCTGACACAAGACGCTTGGTAAGAGTATGTCGTAGACAGCTGAATAAAATCTTAGTATTTCTTTATTTAGCAGGTTTAATGTCAGTTTTGAAACTTGATTTAGTTCTTGCGATACAATTAATACTTTATTCGTTTTAATTAGTACATAGTATCATATGTATGTTAACTGTTCCTCCATTAGTGAATATTTCATTTTTTTGCTATTATAAACAGTGCTGTATTGAGCATTCACAAGCCCTGGTGTAAGTTTCTGTCAGATAAATTTGAAATGTAATTGCTTGGTCAGCGGGTATATGCATTTAAAATTACTGTAAGTATTAACTTCCCAATATCCCTCCAGAAGTTACTCCAGTTAACATTTCTATGTGATCTCTGAATTTTAAAGTTTCCCGCTACTCTTCTCTCAGGTCATTTATATAAATATCAGTGATATCAGTTCAGGCCATAATCTACAGTTATCAATTTTCTGTTCAAAGAATATTCCATATATTTCCACTTTCCCCTCTTTTCTGCCATCTGTTTATTTCTCCATAACTATATAGTTCATCTGCTTTCATTGTAGTAGTTGTCGTTAGGTGCCGTTGAGTTGATTCCAACTCTTAGTGATGCTACGTACAACGGGATGAAACACTGCCCAGTCCTGCACCATCCTCACCATTCTTATGTTTTAGCCCATTGTTGCAACCACGGTCAGTCTATCTTGTTGAGGATCTTCCTCATTTTCGCTGACCCTCTACTTTGCAAAGCATAATATCCTTCTCCAGGGTCTGTTTCCTCCTTATAGCATGTCCAAAGTCTCACCAGCCTTGCTTCTAAGGAGCAGTCTGGCTGCACTTTTTCTAAGACAGATTTATTCATTCTTCTGGCAATCCATGGTATATTCAATATTCTTCACCAACACCATAATTCCTTATTCATTGTACAGATTTTGCATGCGTATTCAGGTGATTGAAAATACCATGGCTTGGGTCAGGCGCACCTTAGTCCTCAAAATGACATCTTTGCTTTTTAACACTTGAAAGAGTTCTTTTGCAGCTGATTTGCCCAGTGCAATTTGTTGTTTGATATCTTGACTCCTGCTTCCATGGGCATTGATTGTGGACCTAAGTAAACTGAAATCCTTGACAACTTCAATATTTTCTTCGTTTATCATGATGTTGCTTATTGGTGGACAGGTTTCAGCAAAGTTTCTAGACTAAGACAGACTAGGAAGAAGGAATTTGCGATCTCTTTCTGAAAAAAACTGACCAGTGAAAACCTTATGGATATCAGCGGAACATTGTCTAATATAATGCCAGAAGTTGAGCCTGTCAGTTGGAAGACACTCAAAATATGACTGAGGAAGAGCTGCCTCCTCAAAGTAGAGTCGACCTTAATGATGTGAATGGAGTAAAGCTTTCGGGACCTTCATTTGCTGACGGGGCACTACTCAAAATGAAATAGCTGCAAACATCAGTTAGTAGCCACAACGTGGAATGTACGAAATATGAATCAAGAAAAATTGGAAGTTGTCAAAAATGAAGTGCAACGCTTGAAGATTGATATCCTAGGCATTAGTGACCTTAAATGGACTGCTGTTGGCCATTTTGAATTGGACAATCATATGGTATACTGTGCTGGTAACGACTAATTAAAGAAGAACGGCGTCACATTCATTCTCAAAAACAATATCTCAAGATCTATCATAAAGTACAGCGCTGAAAGTACACAGGACAATATTCATACACCTACAAGGAAGATCAGTTAATATGACTGTTATTCAAATTTACGCACAAACCGATACCAAAGATGAAGAAATTGAAGACTTTAACCAACTTCTGTAGTCTGAAATTGTTTAAACATGCAATCAAGATGCATTGATAACTGCTAATGATTGGAATGCAAAGGTTGGGAACAAAGAAGGGTCAGTAGTTGCAAGATATGGCCTTGGTGATAGAAACAATGCTGGAGATCACATGATATAATTTTGCAGACCAACGATTTATTCATTGCAAATAACTTTCAACAACATAAATGGCAACTGTACATGTGGACCTTGCCGTATGGAATACACGAAAATCAAATCAACTACCTCTGTGGAAAGAGATGATGGAGAAGCTCAATATCATCTGTCAGAACAAGGCCAGGGGCTGATTGCAAAACAGATCATCAATTACTTGTATGTAAGTTCAAGTTGAAGCTGAAGAAAATTAAAACAAGTTCGTGAGAGCCAAAGTATGACATTGAGTATATCCCACTTGAATTTAAAGACCATCTCAAGAATAGATTTACTGCATTGAACACTAATGACTGAAGACCAGACAAGTTGTGGGATGACATCAAGGACATCATACATGAAGAAAGAAAAGACTAAAATGGGTATCAGAAGAGAAGACTCTGAAACTTGCTCTTGAACATAGAGAGCTAAAGCGAACGGAAGAAACGATGAAATAAAAGACCTGAAAACCAGAAGGGAAGAACACGCCTGGCATTTCTCAAGCTGAAGAAACTGAAGAAAAAATTCAAGCCTTGAGCAACATTGAAGGATTCTACAGGGAAAATAGTGAACGAAGCAGGGAGCATCAAAAGAAGATGAAAGGAATATACTGAGTCACTGTACGAAAAAGAAATTGCCCATGTTCAACCATTTCAGGAGGTAGCATATGTTCAACAACTGATGGTATTGAAGGAAGGAAGTCCAAGCTACACTGAAGGCATTGACGAAAAAACAAGGCTCCAGGAATGGAAAGAATACCAACTGAGGTGTTTCATCAAACAGATGCAACGCTGGAAGCGCCCACTCATCTATGCCAAGAAATTTGGAAAACTTGGAAAACAGCTATCCATATGTGTGCCCATTCCAAAGAAAGATTCAGTGAAATGCAGAAATTATCGAGCAATGTCATTAATATCACATGCAAGTAAAATTTTGCTGAAGATAATTAAAAACCAGTTGTAGTAGTACATCGACAAGGAACTGCCAAAATTCAAGCCGGATTCAGAAGAGGACATGGAATGAAGGATATCATTGCTGATGTCAGATGGATCTTGGCTGAAAGCAGTGAACGCCAGAAAGATGTTTACCTGTGTTTTATTAACTGTGCAAAGGAATTCAACCGTGGATCGTAACAAATTATAGATAACTTTGCAAAGAATGGGAATTCTAGAACACTTATTGTACTCATATGGAAACGGTACATAGACCAAGAGACATTCGTTCAAGCAGAGCAAAGGGATACTGCATGGTTTAAAATCGGGAAAGGTGTGTGTCGGAGTTGTATCCTCTCACCATACTTATTCAATCTGTATGCTGAGCAAATAATCCAAGAAGCTGGACTATGTGAAAAAGAACAGGGCATCAGGATTGGAGGAAGACTCATTAACAACTTTCTTTATTCAAATGACACAGCCTTGCTTCCTGAAAGTGAAGAGGACTTGAAGCACTTACTGATGATGTTCAAAGACTACAGCCTTCAGTATGGATTATGCGTCTACTTACATAGTAGCTTTGTTTTTAGAAGAACCTTTTATACAGAATGTTGTTAAATTAGGTATACTCATTTTTTTTATTGACTACATGCATATCTCACCTCCTTCCCTACAAAAGAAACTTGAGTGGGTTTTTTTGTTTTGCTACTACAGAAACTATAGAAGTCTAGAAGGCTATGGCAAGTTGTGATATTGCTAATTTTTAAAGTTTTTACTTTCATTTTTTCTAAAACATAAGATTGTTGCTATGTGAATTCATTAGTGTCAGCCAACCAAAAGAAATTCACATTGAGGAGACATACTATGATTTTATCAAAAAATTTTGACCTGTTCTTCTTTCAAATATAATTTGGTCATTGAAATTTCTTCACTAAAGAGGAAGTTTATATTTGAAAAGATAGGAGCAGCTCACTTTTGGAGTAGCACCAGAGTGAGGAAGGCTGCCACGAGAAACGTGGAGTAGTGAAATAAGAGAAGGAAATGAATTAAATGTTCCATGGAAGAGATCATATTATGTTTATAATAATTACTGTTTTCTGGTCTGCTTACTTTTTCTGCCAGTGATGCCCATAGGCTGTTACCAAGGCTTTTGCACAACAGCTCATCTCAATTCCTTTTTAATTTCCAAATGCCTTTTCTTGTACCAGGAAACAGAAGCCACAGCCAGTTCAGAGAGGAGTGAGTCAAGGGATGTTGTAGAAGGGAAAAGATTTTATTTTTGGAGTGGGGACTATGTCTTAATGATAACCTAATCTTTAGCCTCATCAAGTAAGCCATTTCTTTACACAGTGGTTTTCAACCAGAGACTCACATCAGAATCAGTTTTGGATCTTTTAAAAATTAAGAGATGACTGAAGAATCAGAGTCTCTGAGAGTAGAACCCAGACATGTGTGATTTGGATGCCCATGCCAGGGAAAACCACTGCCTTCTATATGTGGTGTAATCCTTGTTAATAGGGATTCAGCCAATGGAATTAAACTCCTTAATTAATATAAAATTGATGTGACAAAAAATGCTACTCTATCATTGTTAAATAACATAGCATGTAAAGCATGTAGAATATTTTTAGAGTTTTTGAAACGAAATTTCACTATATTCAACCATTTCAGGAGGTAGCATATGTTCAAGAACTGATACTAATAGTGACTGGATTGCTGGGAAAAAAACACTCTGAATATGATTTAATGTGGAATGTATTTTAAGCAGTAATTTGAGAAATATTATGTTATTTTCAAGTTCATTGGCTACTGTTTAAAAAATGTTTTCTGTAGTAAATCCTAATTGTATTAAGTAGCAGCTGAAGGTGAATAACCAGTTCTGTTTTCATTATGTATAACTGATAGCCTGTTCTGTTTTTTATTTACCTACATTTACTCTGATCATCTCGATAATTTTTAGAAGTGTAATTTTATTGAGTAGGAACCAAAAAAAAAAAAAAAAAAAACCAAACCCATTGCCGTTGAGTCAATTCTGACTCAATATGATGTAATTTTAAAACAGAAGACAATAGGTAACCTTTTGCTTATTTCTCTGAAACATTTTGTCTCACTAAGATCTAGACCCTACTCCCTACTTATTTGGGTCTAGGTTAATGTTATTTCTCTACCTACCCAGCAATCTCCAGAAAATTTATGTCCTAGCTGTCCAAAATTTTTTATTGCTGAGGAAGAAAAATTACACTTAAGTGAACATAATTCTCTATATAAATGAATGTTTATATATATAGTATTATGTTTGTGTGCTTCCAGGTTTCTTCTAAAAGAAGTGCTTTGTATCAGTTTTTTTTATTCCTTATTGCCATTTATCTGCCCAGTTCCTGCCTAAAACAATCAGATTTGACTAATAAAGAGTTCTAAACAAACAAACAAAAAGAAATGCTTTATACTATGAATATCAAAAGTGTTATGGAGATGTATGGTAGGTTTAAATTAGAAAAAATGTGATATACATCATTCTTTTTAAAAATAGCTTTACTGAGGTTGAAGTGACATAAACTATACATATTTGAAGTGTACAATTTGATAACTTGACATATGAAAACATTACCACCATTAAGATAATGAACACATTCATCACTCCCCAAAGTTTTCTTACACCTTTTTGTAATCATAGCCTCCCACATGATCCTCCCACCCACTCACACTCCATCGCCAGGCAACTACTAATCTTCTTTATGTCACTATCCAGTTGTTTTCATTTTCTAGGGTTTTGTATAAATATAATCAGACAGTATGTATTTTTTGCTGTATGACTTCTGTCATGCAGCACAATTATGTTGAGATTCATCAATGTTGTATGTATCAATAATAGTTTATTCCTTTATATTAGGGTTGCTATGAGTGAGAATCAACTCGACGGCAGTGGGTTTTTTGTTTAGTAGCTATTGTAATGTAGTATTCCACAGTTTGTTTATCTGTTCACCTATTAATAAATACTTCTGTTGTTTCTAGTTTTTGACTATTAAAAATAAAAGTGCTATGAACATTAGTATACAAGTCTTTGTATAAACATGTGTATTTATTTTTCTTGGGTAAATGGCTAGGAATAAAATGGCTGGGTCATGTTGTCAGTGTATGTTTAACTTTTTAAAAATTATTATACTGCTTCTAAATGATCATACTGTTTTACATTCTCACCAGCAGTGTATGGGAGTTCTAGTTGCTTCAAGTCCTTGTCATCACTTGGTATGGTCAGTCTTTTTTATCTCAGCTATTCTGATAGGTGTGTAGTGGTACCTCACTGTGGTTTTAATTTGCATTTTCCTAATGATTAATGATGTTGAGCATCTTTTCATATATTTTTTTTGCCATTAATATGTCTTCTTTGATAATGTGTTCAGATATGTTACCCGTTTTTTATTGGCTTGTTTCTTTTTATAATTAAGAGGATTATTTACATATTCTGGATAAAAGTCTGTTATCAGGTACATATTTTTATGCAAATAATGCACACTTACATTTGTTTGCCAACTGCACCCTTCCCCCCACAAGGTTATAGCAACATGTAAAAAAAAAATTTGCCATAGCAGCTTAAACAAAAATACCTTGCAGGGGGAAGGGTGCAGTTGGCAAACAGATGTAGAAGAAGCATGTTATTTGTGTAAAAATATGGTATGTGATTTGCAAATATTTTTTCCCAGTCTGTGGCTTGTCATTTCATTATCTTAACAATGTTTTTGAAGAACAAAAGTTGCAAATTTTGACAAATTCCAGTTTATCCGTCTATTTTTCTGAATTACGCTTTTCATATTGTATCTAAGAAATCTTTGCATCACTGGAGATAACAGAGTTTTTCTCCTTTGTCTTTTAGAAATTTTAGGTTACATTTACATCTGTGATTTATTTTTGTTTATTTTTGTATGTAGTGTAGTGTATGTGTTAAAGTTCGTATTTTGCACATGAATATCCAGTTGTTCCCACACCATTGGTTGAAAAAACTATTTTTTGTTCACTGAATTGACTTTGCAACTTTGTCAAAAATAAATTGACCGTATACATTGGAGTCTGTTTCAGAACCTCTGTTCTGTTCCACTGATCTTTTCTTCTATCTTTATATCAATTCTACAGTCTTGATTACTGTGACTTTTATAACAAGTCTTTAAATCAGTCAGTGTTAAGTTGTCCAACTTTCTTTTCCTCCCCAGTTGTTTTGTCTATTCTACGTACTTTGCATTTTCATATGAATTTAGAATCAACTTATCAATTTCCACAAAAACCTTGGTGGGATCTTTTTTGGGATTGTGTTAAATCTGTTTAATTTGGAAAGAATTTCTTAACAATGTTGAGTCTTTCAGTCTGTGAACATGGCAAATCTCTCTGTTTATTTAGGTTGTCTTTAATTTCTTTCAACAGGGTTTCGTAGTTTTAAATGTATAGGTCATGCACATCTTTTATAAGATTTATTCCTAAATATTTCATATGTTGTATGCTATTATAAAATGATATTGTTTTAAATGATTGTGACTAGAATATAGTTTGCAGTTGACTTTTGTGTATTTATCACAAACTTGATAAAATCACTTACTAATTTCAGTAGCTTTTTTGTAGATTACATAGGATTTTCTACATAGAAACTCAGACCTTCTGTGAATAAAGACAGTTTTACTTCTTCCTTCCCAGTTTTGATGACATTTATTTCTTTTTATTGCTTGATTGCACAGACTAGAATCTCCAATACAATGTTGAATAGAAGTAGTGACAGTGGACATTCTTACCTTTTTCCTGAACTTAGGGAGAAAGCATTCAGGCTTTCACCATTAAGTATGTATGATATTAGCTGTGGGTTTTTTGTGGATGCATTTTTATCAGGTTAAGTTTCCTTCTATTCATAGTTTGATGAGCGTTTTTATCAGGAGTGGATATTGTATTTTCTGCATCTATTGAGATTATCATATTTTTCTTTTTTAGTCTATTGATAAAACATTGATTAATTTTCAAATTTAAACCAATCTTCCATGCTTGAGGAGGATCCCATTTGGTCATGATGTATTAACCTTTCTATATAATATATTGCATGCTACAATTTTGTTAAGAATTTTTGCATGTATAGTCATGAGGAATATTGATCTGTAGTTTTCTTTTCTTGTAATGTCTTTGTCTAATTTTGGTATCAGGGCAATATTGGCCTCATAGAATGAGTTGGGAAGTATTCCTTCATCTTCAGTTTTCTGGAAGAGTTTGTATAGAGTTAATTTGGTTTTTAAATATTTGGTAGAATTTATTATAACATCATATAATATTATACTTTTAGGGTTATTTTAAAAGCAATACTTTTTACCATGAATAGGATATATTGGAGATTTGAAATGTATGAGGAAAAAAATCTAATATTCATCATTCGTTTTTTGTTTTTCCACAAAGGACCGTCCCCCTTCTAATATTTGGAAAAAAATAGATCAATCCAGGGACTACAAAAATGGCAACCAACTCAGGGAGTATCAACTAGAAGGACTCAACTGGCTCTTGTTCAATTGGTACAATAGGTAAGTAGTATATCTTAACAGAAAAATTTTAGTGTATGTTATTCTCTTTTTTGTATGTGCTAAAATATGTTAAGTAAAATGTGTACTGCTGTTGCTATACGGTTACTACCGTGGAGTCTTCATTATTTAAAGTGAGTTTACTGCAAGAAAACAGGTGAATTCCAATGTAGGATTTTAACTACAGTTGCTTCCTTTAAATGTGAACAGTCAGAATAGAAGAAAGTTGGTATGGTGGTTAATAATTAAATTTGAAATACCTCCTTTAGAGTACTAAAATGTCTGCTATGTTTCAGAATTTTTTCACTAAATACTTATTAACTTATACTACTTGTCTGCTGATAATTGGGTCTAGTTAGTGAGTTGTCAGCTATTTATTCCTGTGGGAATCAGACAGATCACTATTTTTTAATGTAAGACTTCAAAGAAGTAGAATATCAGCAAGCAATTAATTAGAAATAGAATATAAAATATAGAAAGCTAGTAATGAATTAGGACTCCCTGGGTAGTGGTGCAAACAGTTAAGCACTCGACTACTAAATGAAAGTTTGGCAGTTCAAATCCACCCTCTCTGCTTTCTGCTTCCAAAAGGTCACAGCTTTGAAAACCCTGTGGAGCAGTTCTACTCTGCACACACAGAGTTGCCATGAGTCAGTTGGCTCGATGGCATCTAAAAACAATAAGTAATGAATTACCCCATTCTTGTTAATTATTCTTTTCTCAGTTGTTGAAAATGCTTTATAGAACATTACATCATGTTCCTTATTGAGATGAAAAGACAATTGCAACAGAAGTAAAACATAGTACAACGATTGAGAAAAAAGTATAGCAGTGTGTAGAAAAGAGCTAACGAAGGCACTATTATTAGCAGTAAAAGCAAAATTTGATATGACATCTTTATTCGAAATCATTTTTCTGTGTTTTTACTTCTCACATGATTTTTCTGATCATTAAACATAGTAATGGTGAGTCATGGGACTCAGTCTGATGGAATTAGCATGACCCATCATATGTAGAGGAGCCCTGGTGGTGCAGTGGTTAAGAGCTCGACTGCTAACTAAAAGGTGGGCAGTTTGAATCCACCCGCTTCTCCTTGGAAACCGTATGGGACAGTTCTACTCTGTCCTATAGGGTTGCTGTGAGTCGGTATCAACTCAATGGCAAGGGGTTTGGGTTTTTGTTTTTTTTTTAAATTATGTGTAGAAAGTACTCTTTTTCCTGATTTATATTTTCTAAGTATTGATCATTTTTCATAAGAGACCTATTCAGGTAAAATAGTTAACAAAACTTTTTTTCCACTGTTTCTCCCTCATTAGCGCCCTTTCCCATATCCTCATTGCCTGTTTTAAACTTTCATCATTTTCCTCAAGCCTTTTATCCCAACCTTGTCCCCTTCACTCTCTGTATAGGATTGCTTCATTGAGAAGCCCAGGCCCAGCAAGTGAACTTGTTCCACTTCTTGCCTGCCCTCATACTCAGTCTTACAAATTATACCTCCATCCATGGCCATTCTTACCATATTCTTATGTATCACAATTAAAAGATCCTTCCTCAGGACCAAGACTAATACTTCCCCCTCAACTCTTGTATGCCATTTTATTCAGTCTCCTCAGAACCTCACTTCAGGCAGTTATCATCCTTCTCTCTTCTATCTTAAAGCTGTCCCTGAAGACTAATGTTATTCCTTCAGTCTGTGAACAAGTTTGAGTTCAACCTGTCTAAAAGGAAAAAGATAAACCTTCCCTTGGCTCCACTTGTCATTCTAGCTTGAGCTCTCTTTGTAACTTCCTGGCCAAAGTTTTAGGAACAGTAGTCTGCACCAGCTCTCCCCATTTCCTCACTTCTAATTCTCTTTTCAGTATTCTAGTCTGGATTTTGATACTGTCACTTCTCTGAAAGTCTTCATTTTTCAGTTCACAGGATATTTATCAGTGCTTATTTGTTGTTTCTCTCTGCTGCATTACTCCTTTGTTTAAACTTCCCCCCCTACCAACTTCCTTAATGTGGTTCTCTCTTAGCTCTCCCATATTTCTGTGTCCATTCCTTTCAGTAGTCTTTGCTGGGTCCTCTTCTGCTGCTTGTCCTTTAAATGTTGTTTCTTCTTGCCCAAAATTCTCTGTTTAGCCCTGTAAACAGTCCGTCCTCCACATACCCCCTGTATGCCTTCATTTACCAATAATAATCTAATGGTCCACACTTTTTATCTCTAACTAAGGCATTGATTTGAGTTCCAGGCCCATATTTTTATTTGCCTTTTGCTACCTGGATGTCTGATTCAATGGTTTTTTAAACAAAGCAGATCCAGAATTAACCTATCATTTCCTCTTTCCTCCATATTAAATTTGTTCTTGCTCCGTATTGTGCATCTTGGTTAATAATAACACAATTCACTTAGTCACTCAAATGGGAAATCTGGCTTTAATCCTAAACCCCATACATCTAATTGATCACTAGGTCCAATTCATTCTGACTCAACATTAGGTCTTGAATCAGTTCTCTCCTTTTATCCCCACTCCCTTAGTTCAGACCCCACCCTTTCTTCCCTGCGTGATTACAGTGTTTTCTTGATTAGTGTCCCAGGTTCCACTTACTCACCCTCTAATAGCGAAGGAGTAAACTTTGAAATACAAGTCCAGTCTCATCAGGTTTCCTTTACAATACTCAATGACTCCCCATTGCATAATAGAATGTTATCTCACTTCCTTTATGTATGACCCCTGCTTATCTTAATAATCTCACCTCCCTTCACTCCTCCCTCAAAAACATATTAAACTTGTGGTCCCCAGATGATAGTATTTTATACACTTCTGCTCCTTTGCTGTGCCCTCTGGCAAAATCGTACACTTTATTGACCTCCTTTTTGAATCCTTCTCTTATCTCTTCTAGCCAAATTTTGGCACTTAACGTCTCTGAGCTTCTGTAGTAAACTTAATACTGGTGATTCTCAACGGGCCACACATCACAGTCACTAGTGGAGCTTGTTTAAAACAGTATGGCTGCTTTGACCCTACTTCATACAAAATGAATCAGAATCACAGGGGAGGGACCTGGTATCTGAATTTTTTTTTCAAGCTTTGCAGGTTCCTCTAATGCACAGCCAAGCTTGGAAACCAGTGCTTTATTTGTGCTTCTGTGATAGCACATTACGTGACTATTTATTTATTCATTTGCATGTCTGCTTCTCTAATAGATACGAGCCCCTGGAAGGCAGAGAACATGTTCTATTTCTTTTGTATCCCATCTTCTCGTACTGTCCCTGAGACATAGAAGGTATTTAATAAATGCTTCCTGAATGAATAATACATTTAGCTTGCCTTGCTCTTGCCTTTTCACTCTTTTAAAAAAGCAAACATTTTATAACTGGTATCTTTATTTTGGAGCTACAAAAATCTATAGTTTCCCATTTGCAGGATTTAATGAAATTGTAATCTTGAGCCTACTCTGCACTTCAGCACCTTTTATGTTTTTATAAATGCAAGTATTTTTTGTTTGCTCTTTGATTATTTTTGTATATTGATCTTTAAAAACATTGTAGTATACAGAAGAACCCAATGTATGCATGGGTAATATATTTGTTTGTTTCAGACGAAACTGCATTTTAGCAGATGAAATGGGTCTTGGCAAAACCATTCAGTCAATTACATTCCTCTACGAAATCCTTCTGACTGGTATACGAGGACCTTTCCTGATTATCGCTCCACTTTCTACTATCGCAAACTGGGAGAGAGAGTTTCGTACATGGACTGATATTAATGTGGTGGTTTATCATGGGAGCCTGATTAGCAGACAAATGATACAGCAGTATGAGATGTACTTCAGGGACTCACAGGTGTGTTATTGATCATTTTGTTTGTTGTTTCATCTTATAACCAGTTTGAAAGGTCAAGTTCAAAGAAACCAAGCATTATATAGCAACTACTTTAAAATTTAGGAGAGATTTTAATTGTCTTCTTGGATCTTAGTATAAGCCCTTTATCATATTTATATTGCAATTATTTTAGTAACTTAAGAGAATAATGACAAGAGACATCAGTTTCATACTCTAGTTAACTCCAAAGATGTGTGCTGATTTATACGAATGTACAAATTTAATTGTATTCCTTAAATTTTTTAAACCAAAGTTGTCATTGTGCTAATGGTGTTTAAATACACACTCAGTTTATTTGTAGAATAATATCTGTCTCTTTTGATCTTCCTCCATTTTTTTCTTCTCTTTTTAAAATTTAACTCATGTCTTTAGTGAAGGCCATAAGTTTAAATGCCCATTGAGGTGACATCATAGGTTCTCTTTTGTGTTCCTTGGATCTTGATTTTAGACATTTGGTGTGTTGTTTTTATACTGATGCAAACATACCTTAATTCTTTTTCCTCTTTGGATTGGTTATTTCAGTACTCTAAATAGTGATTCGATGATTTTCCTCTTTCCCTGTGTCCTAAAGGTACATTTTTTCTTTTACTTTGGCCTCTTATTCTTCAAGGGATTTCCTATTTTTCTCCTGAATACAAAGATCATAAAATTAAGAGACGACAGCATAAGAAAGAATTTTCCAGCTGTAAGTTAACGCTAGAAAGCATGAAGTGCCAAGTTACAGTCTTAAGTGGGATCTTTATTAAGAAGGAAAAAAAAAATCAGTAAAAAACACAATTCCCACAAAATTATACTTTTTAATTAGAAAAGGTTTATCACTTGCCACTCTACCTCAATAATATTTATTTTTCCTTTCACTAATTCTTCTGTTCTATAAGGATCATTTTAACATATAATCAGGTCATGTGATGCGATGAAAGTAGAAATAAAGTAATGTATGTAGCCTTAATTTTGCCTTTCAATTATAACTGATTTTCTACCTATTTGAAGCTGTAAATGGATGAATTAACTGATTTTGTTCTTCCAACCTCATTTTTACTACCTACTTTCATGGTTGAAACAATTAGATTTTTATGAAATTAAGGCTGTATATAATCTTTAATTATTCTCTGTCTACCAAATACTGCCATCTTTGTTCCTTTGGAGTATATGACATCTTAGGTTATAGTCCAGTTTTCTTCATAATGTTTTATTATTCTTGATCATATGTTTGTAGACTTTTAGAGCTGTATGGTATCATAAAAATAATTTAATTCAGCTTTCTCATTTTTGTAATAGCACAACTAAAATCTTGAGAATTTAAGAGATTGTTAACAAGGTCAATTTATTTTAATATATGTCTCATGAGTTGAATATAAATATAATAGCAAAAAGCTGGAAGATTCTTGATATGTGATAAACTGAATAGTATTTATTAAATATTATACTTTATGGTAAATATTAAAGATTCTAGAAGAACATTATCTGAAGAGGTTATAAATTTCAAAAGATAAAGATGTGTCATGTAATGAGATAAATAGATCTGTACTTTATAGAAATAACTTTTAGAGTTAGCATTTTCAAATATATTTCAATATAAATCATTTGAATATGTAACTGATGCTTTTTTTGTTGTTAAATAGCTTGACATCAATGGTCGTTGGAAAATTATGCCAAAAGGTTGTAAATTGCCCTGGACGAATAACCAAGATGCTAACACTAATACCATAAACATTTATTGAGTAGTTACCATGTGCCATACATTATAATAAACAGCTTACGTGTATTATTTCACTTAATTTTTACAATACTAACTTTGTAAAATAGCTAGTACTCTCTCAATTTTAAAAAAGAGACTGAGGCATAAAGAAGTTACATAGTCTCCCCAAAATCACAGAGAAAAACGGGGATTAATAAACATAGGTCAATCCATGAAGAGCCCTCTTCTTAAAAAACACTATGGTATCAATTTAGCTGAATGTATCATATCCCAGTTTTTTTTAGAACTGAATAAATAACATAGATTTATACTTATTTTAATGATATTCTAGTAGAGTTATTTTTCAACCTAATAGCCACTTAGTGGCAAGTGTACACAATCTAAAATTAGTCTAGGTATGTTTAGGCAAAAAAGTGCACCTTCTTTCTACATTTGTTTGCCAGCCGCAACCCCCCCTCCGCCCTTCTGAGGTATTTTCGTAAGTGCTGCTATGCCAGTTTTTCTTTACATGTTACTGTAAAAAAATTAGCATAACATGCTTACGAAAATACCTCGCAGGGTATGGGGTGGTGGGCACTGTTGGCAAACACATGTAGAAGGCGCACTTTTTTTCATAAACATACAGTAATTGAGCTAATCTGAATTAATCTAAATCAGGATACATGATCTTTCTTAACCTTTTCTTTCTCTTACTCCTGGCAGTCTTAATTTTCAAGCCCATTTAAACACTTTTCTTCACTTGGATTCTAGAACTTCATGCTCTCCTTCATCACTACCTGTTTCTTCTCAAGCCCCCTTACTGGTTGCTGATCATTTTCCCTGTCTCTAACCTTTGGTGTGACCCAGGACTCAGCCTTCAGACTCTTTTCTATTTATACTCATTCTCTCAGAGATTTTGTCTTGTCTCACAGCTTTAAATACCATCTATACTGCTGGGAAGTGCCAAATTTATATCACTAACTAACCTCTTTTCTAAACAGAGTCATATCTAAACGCCTGACAACTTCACTTGGATATCTAATAGACATCTCAAATTTAACATGTCCAGAAACAGAATCCTGAACTTTATCGTTTTTGTAAATAACAACACCAATTTCCAGTTGCTCTGGCTAAAAATCCTAGAGTCAAACTTGAATCCTCTCTTTATGTCACTCCACACCTATCCATTAGCAAACTCTGTTGGCTCTACCTTCAAAATATATCCAGAACTGACACTTCTCATGGCCTCCAATGATGATCTCTTGCTTGGATTATAATGACAGCTTCTTAACTGATCTCCATAATCCTGTCCTTGGCCTCCATCACACTGTTTTCACCACAGCAACCACAGTGACTCTTTTAAAACATATGTCAGGTCATGACAGTTCTTGTCTCAAAATCCTACAGTAGCTTCTTGTTCAGAGTAAGAGCCAGTGTTTACAACAGATTTCAAGTCCCTGCACAATCTGCCTCATCTCTTCCTCACTCATTCTGTTTCAGCTACTCTGGCTTCTTTGCTATTCTTTGAATGCTGCCAAAGATACTCCCACCTTGGGGCCTTCACACTTGCTCCTTCTACCACTAATGCCTTCTTCTCTAGATATCAACTTGGCTTTCTCCCTCATCTTTAGGTCTTTGCTCAAATGTCACTTCTCAGTAATGTCCTCCCAACCATCCTATATAAAATTGCAGTGATTACCTCTGTCCCTATACTACCTATTCTACATCTTTGTTTTATTTTATTCCACAGCCCTTATCATCTTCTAATTTACTATTGTTGTTTGTTTGTTTGTTTTCTTAATGACTGTGTCCTGCATTAGAATCATTGGGGTGTGAGTTCCACTTGGGTAATTATTTTTGTCCCTATTGTTTATTGCTGTATCTCCAGGAACTAGAACGAGGTCTGGCACATAGACATTCAATAAATAATTGCTGAACAAATTATTTGGATGGCTGATTTTGCTATTAGCTACTTATTGACCATTATATGTCTGAATGTATGTACGTAGTTAATAAACATTCATGTTGAAATCTCAGCAGATTTTGTAATGATCATTTCTTTCTTCACCTAAAATTGTTAACATAACTCTCAAAAATTATAGAAAACACTTTACCAGGGAAGGCTTGTTGGGATACAGTTATAAATTATGTAAGTGTGTTGGCATCATTTTTAACAACGTTCTTGAAAACAGAGCAATCTAATACAGCTTTAATTATAAACTCCTCATTTAATGGAGTATCTATGCATATGTTAAAATGTCAGTGGAAAATGTGTTATAGCAGATGTTACTAGATGCACTTTTATGCTATTTGACATGAATTTTAAAATGCAATTAACTAAGACATTCTGACAAATTATTGTATCTGATAATAAATTTCTAGGGGCGTATCATTCGAGGAGCTTACAGATTCCAAGCCATCATCACTACTTTTGAAATGATTCTTGGAGGCTGTGGAGAACTTAATGCAATTGAATGGCGATGTGTGATTATTGATGAAGCACATAGGTTAAAAAATAAAAATTGTAAACTCCTGGAAGGTCTGAAACTCATGAATCTGGTAGGTAATTTAATGCCATTATTAATGACTTAATTCACTTTCTTAGCTATATAGTAAAATGTCAGAGAGTCATAGAGCTCATGCTAAAAACTTACTTTTTATTTTAGAATATAAATATATCTGAATACTACCTATAATAATATCAGATTTCTTGCTTTACTTACTAAGGAAAAATCATATCTGTTTTTTATGTCTTAAAATTTTTTTTAGCTTTTCTCCAAAATGCTTTAGTAATTAATTTCTAGAATTTAAAAAAAGGAGAGAAACCTCTCTACTGTTGAAAAGAAAATAAGACCATAAATTTTATGCCATAAATTCCTTAATTAAAAGGCCATTTATATGTCAAGGTTATAATATTATTCAGATGATTTATGATAGATAAAGTACCTACACAATTCTACATGCCTAACATATATTAGGAGCCCTGGTGGCACAGTGTTTAAGAGCTACCCAAAAGGTTGGTAGTTCGAATCTACCAGCTGCTCCTTGGAAACCCTGTGAGGCTCTACTCTATCTTACTGGGTCACTGTAAGTCAGAATCAACTTGACGGCAACGGGTTTAGTTTTTTTGGTAACTTACTGGTTATAATTTATAAACAGGGTTTTTAAAAATCATCTTCTTGTTTGTATGTTTGCTGCTTTCAAATAAAGATTTTATTTTATATTTTGATTTTTAATGAAACCACATAATTAGTACATGAGCACTTGAACAAATAACTCATGCAAAATTATATACAGTAAAAATTTGAAGTTCCCTGTTTTACTCCCTCTCCATCTGCCTTCCCCCGAGTCAACTTCTCTTATCCATATTTACAGTTTGGTGTGTATCTTTCTATATTACTTATTAGCATTTACATATATATGAAGATATAGGTATACAAATATGTATTGTAATCAAATTTTAATTTATAATAATTTGTAGCACCAACTATTAAAAATTTCCTGTGTTTTTTTTTCCTTCTGTTACTGCTACGGAGTCCTGGTGGCACAATGGTTAAGAGCTCGGCTGCTTACCAAAAGATCGGCAGTTCAAATCTACCAGCCGCTCCTTGGAAACCTTATGGGGCAGTCCTACTCTGTCTTATGGGGTCGCTATGAGTTGGAATTGACTCAATGGCAACGGGTTTGGTTTTTTGTTCTTTTTATTTTTTGGTTACTGGTATGTTTGTTTTTGAGGTAGAGGTGTTTTTTGAGTTGATTCTTGAAAATTATGGTCCGAAAAATACTTCCTTTTCAAACACTAAACATTTGAGAACCTAAATCAGCTTTTATATAATTTTATTACTTTGGTGTTTAATGTGAATTATTCTTGTTTTATATAGGAACACAAGGTGCTTTTGACTGGCACGCCCCTCCAAAATACAGTTGAAGAACTATTCAGTCTTCTTCATTTTCTTGAACCCTTAAGGTTTCCCTCTGAATCAACATTTATGCAAGAATTTGGGGATCTGAAAACAGAAGAACAGGTATCCTACTGCTTTTTTTAGTATCTTATCGTTGTAATTAATTTGTTTATGTGTAATTGTGTATGCACCTATGTTAAATATCTTCTTCTCATTTTTTATGCAGGTACAGAAACTTCAGGCTATCCTAAAACCAATGATGCTGAGACGATTGAAAGAAGATGTGGAGAAGAAGTTGGCACCTAAGGAAGAAACCATCATTGAAGTAGAACTTACAAACATTCAAAAGAAATACTACCGGGCTATTTTGGAGAAGAACTTTTCATTTTTATCCAAAGGAGCAGGACAAACTAATGTACCTAACTTGGTTAATACTATGATGGAGCTCAGGAAGTGCTGTAATCATCCATACCTTATTAAAGGTAGCTAGAAAGAATTACAAACAAATACCCTCTTTTATTTTAACAAATAATAATGAGTAAACAAACTACTGCTGAAGCTGTAGTGGCTGTTACAAGGAAAACTAGTGATACTGTAACTCCAACAGTGGATTTCTGAGGGATTACAGGTATTTCAAAGCCACAGGCGGTGAGAGCTGCCTTATTGCAGTGTCCCCTGTCAGCATAGTAGTTTACAATAGCAGAATTTGTGTTCAGTTTAATTTGAACTGGTTATTCCTTCTCTGATCTAATCCTCCTTGTGGACCTCTGGATTTGTTTCTTCCCCTCGTTTGCTTTCCCATTAGGTACCCCCAGTTACTGTCTCTTAATTTTTGTGCTTTAGTAATTCTTAATATTACTTCTTAAGCTCTTCTCTGTTCTCTGCCGGTTTTCTCTCTGTACGATGTTTGGATCTTTTCACTTATTCCTAGGAATAGACTCCTGATTTACTTACTTTATCTAAGATAGTGTGTTTCTTACCCCAGTAATTGAAGTCTCTTCTTGCATTTTTGGTACTCATTTATAGCTGGACAGGCTGAGGAAGGGCAGAGAGCCCCTTTAATGCTGGTCTAGACTCTGGATGAAATAATGTATCAAGGATCTGTAACATGACTTCTCCTTTAGTTTTTTCTTGTTTCCTTGTTTTAATGGCCAACTGGATGCCCATAGACACATCCAGATTAACAATGATTACCTCTGAGTGATGATCACTGTTATGATTAGTGTTTAAATATTAGGTATTTGTTTAGGAATAAATGTGTTTACTTACCTGGGTTAGGACTACAGTTCCTTTAATTCTTAATAGCATTCATTAAATATTTAGTGAACATAAATTTATGGAAAGCGTTATGACAGGTGTCTGAGGTTATTAGAAGATGCTTAGAACATTTTCCTAGCCTCAGTGGAATTACAGTCTGGTGTTAGTAGGGATTTAGTCACAAATGTGAATAATTCTAATAAAAGTAGTGTAATTATCATCAGAAAATTATGTTACAGAAGCACAGAGAAACACTAATCTGGATAAAACAGAAAGCAGTCAGGAGTTGCCTGCATTTGTGTATTGGTGTTATCTTCGACAGGTGCTGAGGAGAAAATACTTGGAGAATTTAGAGATACATATAATCCAGCTGCTTCTGATTTTCATCTTCAAGCAATGATCCAGTCTGCTGGTAAATTGGTCCTTATCGATAAGTTGCTTCCCAAAATGAAAGCAGGAGGTCATAAAGTGCTCATCTTCTCTCAGATGGTACGGTGCCTTGACATCCTGGAGGACTATCTTATACATAAAAGGTAAGGCATACTATAATCCATTGAATTATATTATGAATTATGCTAAGTATATGTTGTTAAGGTTTTTGCAGCACTGTTTTGTAACCAAGAAGCCCTGGTGGCAGAGTAGTTAAGTGCTCAATTACTAATCCAAAGGTCGGTGGTTTGAACCCACCAGCCGCTCCATAGAAGAAAGATGTGGTAGTCTGCCTCCACAAAGATCTCAGCCTTGGAAACCCTATGGAGCAGTTCTACTCTGTTCTATAAGGTCACTATGAGTCAACAGCAGTGAGGGTTCTGTAACCTCGCTTTACTCACATCTTTCTCTTTACTTATAATAAGAAGCCATTTAAACCTATGAATAAAAATTGCTTAGTATTATGTGTTATATGTTTTTTTAATATACGTGTCTTGCTATAGTAGGGGGGGCGCTAAGGAGGGTGATTAAGAAAACTTTGCAAGTTGCCGGGTATTTTGTTGACCTAGGAAAATGGGTTTATCAGTGTACATTTTACATGATTTGTAAACTTTCTGATAATTGTGTCACTTTAACTGTCTTCAAAATTGAAAACTGATTTACGATCTTTTTTGGATCTATTTCACTGTTACAATTAGAACTTTAACTCATTGCACTTTGACTTTTATCATAAACTATATGAAATTTGCGTGTGCTTTTATCTTTTCTGATTTGTTTAATATGGTTGTCTGTGTGTACATGACAGCAAGATAGTCTTAAACACGGACTAATTAGTATTTAAATAAATAGGATACGATTCTGTTACAATATTGTTACAATTTCTTTTATTAGAGTGTTAATGGCCCAATCTAATGTCAGCATACTGATACAAAAGGGAAACTGAAGATTTTAGTTAATGAATGTTGACCTGTATAGATACATAAAGGTCTATAGCAGTTTTTATTATTAGAGATTGTGTGGCTCATTTTATTTTTCATTATTATTTGTAGTTCCATTTTAGTGTTAGTGTTTCACTCCTTTTAGCCTAATTTCAGAATCTATGTTATTTTTAATTTTATACCATTTGAGTAGAAGGAAGATTAATTTGCAATATTTCTAAAAATAGCCATTTTAAAATTTTCTTGATTTCACACAGAGAACTCTGTGAAAAGATAAAGCTGTTTGTGCATGTAAATTTCCATAATAAGTTTCATGGAAAAAAAACAAGTTTGTTTATTGTTACAAGTAACATTGTTAGAAGTCACACCCCTGTTTCACAGATACTAGCGATATCAGTGGAGCTCCTGCTGAAACTGACCAATCATACATGGAAAGAAATGTCTTGAACCAGAAGAGATGTGGCCAGTGTCACATGTATACCACTTACATATAAGCATATCATCTGAGAGTAACCTGGATTAAGGATAGAGAAGAATATTTGTGTACTTATATATAAAGTCTTGTGTGCTGTTTATTATAATGAGATCAACAAATTAGTACTGTGTTTCAGGAGGTGGAAATGTGAGCTCTTGTTATTCCAGCTACCAAAAATGATACTCACTGTAATGATATTTTACCTGTACATCTGAAACAGCTCACTATTGTATTCAGGAATGCAGAGATTTTTTTTATGCTTATGTTACTTTGTATTTTCCCCTTAGCACCAACACCAAGAAGTATAAAATCATAGAAACTGTTGGGAAGCTATCGCTTCTTAATTTTATACTACACGTAATTATGTAGAAAAGCCGACTTTACATGTGATCTTCATTATATCCATCTATCTAAGTTCATTGTGTTTTCATTTGATAGGTATTTATATGAGCGAATTGATGGAAGAGTCAGAGGGAATCTACGACAAGCTGCTATAGATCGATTTAGTAAACCTGATTCAGATCGATTTGTTTTTCTTCTGTGTACCCGAGCTGGTGGATTAGGCATCAATTTAACTGCAGCTGATACATGTATAATTTTTGATTCTGATTGGAATCCTCAAAATGATCTTCAGGTAAATAAATTCTTTGACTAAGAAAATTTAAAAATACATATATAACTCTTTATGGTAATCTACTTCTTAACTTTATCTGAATAACCTAACATGTATGCTTCCCTAAAAAATATGTATGCCAAATAAAATAGGTGAAATTATTTTAATTTAATGACAATAAACTATAATAAGATGTACTTATTTATAACGTATTTTTGTGACTTCTTAAAAAGATGAGATAGCTGAAATACAGAGTATACCTAGTTGAGTACAATATTTTACTAAAGTATATTATGTGAATTTTTGAGAAGCTTAACCTCTAAGAATAACTTACTTGTAATAAGTAAAACTTTCAGAATATTAATTGCTCAAAAATAATTACTTTTCCTAATTTCATCTTAATTGTCACATGTATAGTATGCATAGACAAGAGGTATAATATAGCATGCCTTTTTACAAAATACTGTAGAAAATTAAGGCATGTGTATAATTTAAGACTACTTAGACTTCATAGACAGATGGATATTAATTAGAGTGGTAGGGTAAAAGTTTGTAGAAGATGAGCATCTAGGAGGGCTGTGAGAGAAAAAGTTTTAAGAGAAACAGTTGTTCATAATAGTTGTACTATAATTTACACTATTTTAAATAGATATAACACCAATAGTAAATTGTTACTGAGAATATACCTGGTGTAATAAAAGACAAATTTTTAAACTGCTCACTTGTGTAACTATATGTAATCTAGTTCAAAATCTCAAAGGCTTACCTAAAATTAATAGGTTAACACCCACCTGCAGATATAGGTTTGGTGGTGGATAGTTCTACATACATAGCTGTAGGAGTTGTTTATATATTAATGTAGACAATAGCGCACACAAGGGCCACAGTCAGGGCAACTTCTTAGACATAACCAAACACCTCACAGGATGAAGTTCCTAGGCTTGAAGGCAAAGGACCATAATAAACTTGGGGATCATCTACGTCAGTTAACACAATATAGTTCATAAAGATAAAATTCTGTATCCTCCTTTGATGAGTAGTGTCTGGGGTCTTAAAAGCTTGGGAGTGGCCATCTAAGATATATCTATTGGTCTCTTACTGTCTGGAGCAAAGGAGAGTGAAGAAAACCAAAGACTCAAGAGAGCAGTTAGTCCAAAGGACTAATGGAACCACATGAAGCACAGCCCACACAACCTGAAGACCAGAAGAACTAGATGGTGCCCAGCTACCACTACTGACTTCTCTGACTGGGATCACAACACTGGGTCCCAGACAGAGCAGGAGAAAAATTATAGAACAAAAAATCAAATTCACAAAAAACATCAGACTTACTGGTCTAACAGAGACTATGGCCCTAAGATACCCTTCTGCTCTGGAACTGAAGCCATTCCTGGAGACCACCTTTCAGCCAAACCCTAGTCAGGCCCGTAAAATAAAACAGTAATACCCGAGAGGAACTTGCTCCTTAGAATAACCAATTATATGAGATCAAAAGGGGCGTTTGCCCAAAAGCAAAGATGAGAAGGCAGGAAGGGATAGCAGATCAGTGCAAAAGGAAACGCAGATCCTAGGAGAGAAATGGGGAGAGTGCTGACACATTGTGGGGAATGAAACCAATGTTAATGGAACACTTTATGTACAAACTGTCGAGTGGAAAACTAATTTTCTCTGTACACTTTCACCTAATGTGCAATAAAAATTAAAAATAGTAAACCATGGACAAACTCTTTCTACGGATGGTCAGACAACAAATATTTTAGCATTTGTGGGCCACATATGGCCTCTGTCACACATCTTTGTTTTTACAGTCTTTTTTTAGAAACCATTTTTATGTAAATATAAGACCATTCTTCAAATATAAAAACCATTCTTAGTTGGCAGGCTGGATTTAGCCCATAGGCCTTAGTTTGCCAATTCCTAGGTTAAACCTTTGGAATGCATGTTTTATGCTTACAAATGACCACAGGGATGTAATATTCTAAAAGTTCGTTTAAAATAAAATCACATTGTTAGAACCTGAGGAGAAACTGCAAAAACTGTACTGAATCCTCCAACTTCTCTCTCACCTCTCTCTCAGTTGGTTTTTCCAACTGCTAGTCTTTATAAAGACCCTTATAAAGTGTTAAAAAGCAAAAATGTCACTTTGAGGACTAAGGTGCACCAGGTCCAAGCCATGGTATTTTCCATCACCTCATGTGCATGTAAAAGCTATACACTGAATAAGGAGGACCAAAGAAGAATCGATGCCTTTGAATTATGATGTTGGCAATATTCTTTTTTGCCAACATCATAATTCAAAAGAATATTGACTACACCATGGACTGCCAGAAGAATGAACAAATCTATCTTGGAAGAAATATAGCCAGAATGCTTCTTAGAAGCAAGGATGGTGAGACTTCATCACACATACTTTGAACGTGTTATCAGGAGGGACCAGTCCCTGGAGAAGGACCTCATGCTTGTTAGAGGGTGATGAGAAAGAGGAAGACCCTCAATGAGATGGATTGGCACAGTGGCTGTAGGCATAACAATGACTACGAGGATGGTGCAGGACTGGGCAGTATTTTTGTGCTGTTGTATATAAGGTCATTATGAGTCAGAGCCAACTCGACAGCACCTAACAACAGGAAGTCGTTATAGACTTACAAAAATTTTGGTCTCTTATACTTTCTCTAGTCCTAGAGCATTGTTCATTCAAGATTCTGAGTTCCAAGGGGCACAGAGTAGATATGGATAGACTAAAGATGTCAACAGTGGGCATAGAATTAATGTGATGCTATCTGTAAATTTTAAAAACCACAATTCATGATTTAATCTTTATAAAGATAATACAGGCATGGTTAAGAATTTAGGGAATGCCTGTCGAGTCTTTACAGTATTTCAAGTCAAGATTTATCATACAAATTTTAAGTTTAATGGGAACTCAAGATATAATATGTAGCTTTTATGTAGTCTCTGACATCCCCATCTCCAACATCTCTAAATATTGAAGAATTAGTTCTTTCTCTGTTTAAATAAATTTAGGTCTCCAGAGTTATTCGCCTTAGGTTTTTTAGTTTGTTTATTTGCCTTCTCTCAGAATTGCCCAGCTTAACTAAAATATATGGAAAAGATTATTGACAGTATAGTAAAAAAAAAATTTAAGGGTTGGATTTTAAGTCTTCATACCTTGAGTTGCTATCAGCTAAAAATCTGTTCATAGATAGAATTCATGGGTCTTTCTAGAATTATACTGACAGCATCCCCTTTAAAAACCTGTTTGTGAAGATATACTCTCATTGAAATATAAGCTTAAAATTTAACTTATTGCAAATTGTGGAATCCTTTCTCGTTCTAGGAAATCCTACCTTAATTTCTAGAAAATTATTGAAGCTAGTTCAAAGCAAGAGTGTCTAAAAATTCTTATATACTTTTATATTCCTTCAGGATAGTTTACTATTAAATGACTTTTGTGAAATAAAAATCTATAACTTTTCATTTTTTTATA
This sequence comes from Trichechus manatus latirostris, assembly GCF_000243295.1. Taxonomy (NCBI): domain Eukaryota; kingdom Metazoa; phylum Chordata; class Mammalia; order Sirenia; family Trichechidae; genus Trichechus; species Trichechus manatus. Next base: position 14,842,163 of record NW_004443950.1, on the reverse strand, counting down.
GGCCCAAGCTCGTTGCCACAGAATTGGTCAGAACAAAGCAGTTAAAGTCTACCGACTAGTAACTCGTAACTCATATGAAAGAGAGATGTTTGACCGAGCCAGCCTGAAACTGGGTCTAGATAAGGCTGTGTTACAGAGCATGAGTGGAAGAGAAAGTAGTGTTGGTGGTGTATGTATATTTTCTTTTTCACTTGAAGTTTATGTGGGTTTTTTTGTACATTTAATTTTACCTTGGGTAGTGTATCATTTAGTTTTGCATGATACTGAATACTGAATAATATTCTTTTATGATAGGAGGCATTTTCAGAATAGAGCTGTGCTTACATAACACTTTTGAATCCTGTCCTGTCTGTATAGCTCCATGCTTATGAATTCTAAAGATGTGTTTAAAAAATAGAAATTCTTTGCTCTCTTTTTAAGACATATGCATTATGGCATAGGAAAATAAAATTTGTGTAATTTTCTGCATTATTTCCATAAATTGTTTTTAAATTATTTTTTAGTGTCAGTCTGTTAGCATTGGCTTTTCCTTATTGTAAATGATTTTTTTGGCATTTTTTTCCTCAGGATTCTTTTATCTTGTTATTGCTACAATATTTGAATCCTAGTAAAAAAAAAACCTAGATAGGTTTCTGGCCTCTTAGGGTTTGTTTTACTGAAGAAGCCATTTTAGGTGTACGGATAATTCTTATTTTAAAGATACTCGGTAAAGAAGAGTGAACAATTTCACTGTTTTCAGAAAATTTTCTTTTATTTGCATCCCAAATCCCAAGTGCTGTTTAAACTTTACTTCTGTGTTCCTTGACATTTTTTAGGATGTTTTCTCATTTTATGAACTTTTTAAAAAATGATTGTTACCAAAATTATTTTCTCTTCAGATTCAACAGCTTTCTAAAAAAGAAATAGAAGACCTGCTTCGGAGAGGTGCATATGGTGCTATTATGGAGGAAGAAGATGAAGGCTCTAAATTCTGTGAAGAGGATATTGATCAGATTTTACAACGTCGTACAAAAACTATTACAATTGAATCAGAAGGACGTGGGTCAACATTTGCCAAGGTAACAGTGAGTGCTATTTGATATATATGCCATCAATATTCACATCTTCACTACTGAAAAAATTTAGCTGTCTCTTAACCTGCTAATTATTTTCAGAGGTTCTACTTAATGTTCAAATAGACTGAATTAATTCAAAAACTATAGGTAACATACTCTTTTGCTGTGTCTTTTCTGATCTCTGATATCAAATTTCATGTGTACTCTTCACATCCTAGTGAAATGGAATAAGGGTAATAACTGGAAATAGTTCTAAATATTAATCAAAGTAGATATGAAATCAAAGAAATTTAGAAATCAAAGAACATATATGCCAAAGTCAGAGCAAAACATAAATAATCACGTCGGAGGTTGTCATCTTACATTAACTTGTAGTAATTTAAAGTACTAAAAGAAAAGAATGAATTGCTTATTTCAGTTACCGTTTAAATCTTATTTGGGGGAATAAATTAAATTTGTGTCTTGAGAGGAAGCATTAATAAGTGTTCATCCTACACATCTACCCTGTTTGGAGAAAACTTTAAAAGTTTACTTACCGACTTTATATTCCTTTTTTAATGGTAAATCTATATCTTGCATTAATCTGAAGAGGTTTTGTTTTGTTTTGTTTTTTAATTTCAGTGTCCTGTACGGACTCATAGAGATTTTTCTCCTTTCTACTTTGCTTCCTTTCTACGTTTTCCTCCTTCTACATTTGCTACTTTCTGTTGTACGAAGATGGATTTCACCATTTAAAAGGCTTCTCTTGAAAATAATAAAGGGAAGGCCACATTTTAAGAAAGATGATTTTGGGAGGAGCTAGGATATTAGAATTTAACATTTGAAAATAGTAAACCTGTATTTGATGTGCTTTTTCATAACAGGTATTTTATTTTTGTAGGCTTTAATCCATTGTCGCAATCCTGGAGAATTGTGTCATTCATCTTGATAATAGGTTATATGTCAATTAACAATTGTGTCTTAAATTATTTAGAATTTTAGAAAGTTTTTAGTTGGAAAATAAATTTACCCTTATAACGAATGTAACAGAAGCTAATCATGAAGTTTAGCTCGTTGCAGAGAAATTATTTCAAATATCAAGTTCCCTTTTTTTTTTTACTATTTAATGACTTTTCATTTTAAATGTTCTCCAGTTCTTGTAAAGCTCGTTTGCTAGATTGTTAAATCTTGAGAGGTATGTATCATAGAAGCCACAGTATAAAATAAAACCCTATGAACTTAATTTGGTGAACTTTTTACTGTTCATAAAAATTGATGAGTTTATATTGATAAAGATTTGAAAGTAAGGCTTTTATATACTCTCAGTTATGACAAATTCATTTCTTAAATAATAAGATGAAGTCCCCTCATACTAAAATAATTACTTGGGCCTAGTAGTTAGGTGTCTGTCCCTCATAGCTTCTCATTCATACCAACATGACGAATTGTCAAAATATACTTATTTTTAGGTAAATTATGATGACTGTCTAGTTTTTATTTTATCAAACTTTCATCCTTCAAGTTAGCAATGAGTTTTTATAATATGCGGTTTATCATAATATGTGTCTTATTATGTTAGTTTCCTATTGTCTCTGTAATAAATCACCACAAATTTAGTGACTTAAAACAGCACAAGTTTGTTCTCTTTCCAGTTCTAGAGGGCAGAAGTCCCAACTGAGTCTTACTTGGCTCAAATCAAGGTGTTGGCAGGACTGGTTCCTGGAGTTTCCAAGGGAAAATCCCTTTCTAGTCTCTTCTAGCTTCTAAAGCTGCCTGCATTCTTTGGCTTGTGGGCATATTACTCCAGTCTCTGGTTTTGTCATCACATGGCCTTTTCCTCTGCTGTAGTCCAATCTCCCTCTGCCTCTTATAAGGACACTTGTGATTACATTTAGGGCCCACACAGATAATCCAGAATAATCTCCCCATTTCAGTGTCCTTAGTTTATTCATGTGTGAAAAGTCTCTTAGTCGCTTTTACCATGTGAGGTTAACATTCACAAGGTTCCAAGGATTAGGACCTGGATATCTTTGGAGGCCATTATTCAACTTACCACACTCACCATTTAAAAGAAATTTAAAAATCACTATATCTAGGTAGTTCAGTAGTATTAAAGCTATTCAGAGCAAACTCCCCCTCCCCAAAAAGGAATTTAAATTCATTTCATTAAAGCATTTATTCCTGTTACTTCTTCTATTTTGTAACTATACTAGTATAATTCACATTTTTAAACATTTATAATATTTAAATACTAGCTGTATACAGATTTCTTAATAACCCACCCTCAGAAGAATGCTAGATGGAATGAATGTACTTACTATTTGATATGCAATATCATGACCAGAATCTTAAAGTTCAGCAAGAAGAATGTAGGATTTTAATTTTGTTCTTATACATTTTTTAGAAGTTTTATAATTTATAAAATATAAATGTAGACAGAATAGTTTAATGGAACTAGCTTTGTCAGCTCATGCTAAACTTTTTTCATCATTACCTCACCCATCTTTCATATCATTTTGACGCAAATCCCAGATATCATAGCATCTATATATCATCATATCTTCTATAAATATTTTCATATGTATCTTTAGAAATTAAAAACATTTTTAGCATAACCACAATACTATTTTTCACATTTAGTATCACCAATTATCTGGTATTCAAACTTTCATTTATTGTGAATGTCATAAATGCTTTGTTTTCTTTTAATAGTTTTATTATCTTTTTAAATGTGTAATTATCTGCATTTTTAAATCCCATTAAGAAAAAAAAAATTAATGACGATTTTTATCTCTTGATTATGTCTCAGATAACTAGGTGTTATCTTAAAGTCATTTACCAATTACATTCTTCTTCGAAAATCATTTTATTTAACCATAATCCATTCATTGTTATGAGATTTGGCATGCATTTTCCAGGAACTTTTTTTTCTTAAAGCATTTGTATTTTCACTGTTTCTTTCATTTATATAAAGCACGTCGACTTTTCTTTGACTTGGCATATCTATTTCTAGGGACTTAACGTTGAAATTAATGATAATTAGTCTACAAATTATAGTTTTCAACTATAATATCTAAAGTTTCTTCTAACTAAAAATTTTATAATCTCTACAATATTTTAAAAAATAAAGTATATTTTCTTCTTTTGCTCCTCTATATTTTCTTAAAGTTTTATAATTATGCAATGTTTTTGTGGTAAGGAGAAAAGTGTTGTTTTTTTCTTGTTTTTGTTTTAAAGACAGTGATTCATTTTTCTTCATTTACCATATCCTATACTGCATTTTCTTAAGGAGATGTATCTACCTAAAGATGTGATGGAAATAAAATACAAGTATACCAGAAAATAGAACTGTATAGTACAGGCATATTTTGAAATTCGTATTTTAACCTAATATCTCGATAATTCATCTGGTGTCTTTAGAAAGCATGTATCTGTCCTGTGTCGTTTCCTGGCCAATAAGAAGATTTGATCCTTGCTTATCAAAAGTTTAAGAGTTAACCAGCGGTAATAACTTACTTAACTCTGCTGCTATGATTCTAGCCTGTGTTGATACTAAGCTGTTTACCTTAAAAAGATGCTGTGCTTTGTTTCAAACCATTGCACTTGAAATATCCATTGAATATATGTATATATGCTGAATTCAGATTGTATCCATAGTCAGTGTGAGGAGATTGTCTTTTAAATACACTTTAATAGATTTTTTTTTTCCCTCTAAGCTTGAAAACATTTTGAAAATTGCATTACTATTTCAGGCAAGTTTTGTGGCCTCTGGGAACCGGACAGATATTTCCTTAGATGATCCCAACTTCTGGCAGAAATGGGCTAAAAAGGCAGAAATAGATATAGATGCCATCAGTGGCAGAGTAAGTATTTCTCTTCCTCTAAAAAAAAATCACCTCTTAGGGAGTATGCTTTGGAAATATTATTGTAATATTTAAAGATGTTCAATTATGCAGTCAGTGAAATAACTTTTGTATAAATACATTTTGGAGTAGTAGAGTGATCACACATTAAATCAGGCAGTGCTTCAGTGTAATACTTTTGAGGTCTGTCATAGAGTTGCTTTTTTAATTTTTAAAAACATCTTCAAGACCATGGGTTATATATATTTTGCTCTTTTGCTTTGTTTTCTTGGTGTCACTGTTTTAGTGTCAGATCCCATTAATGATGATCCAGGCAAATACAAAAGAAAAAAAAGGTAGTCAAGAAAGTGGATTTTTAAGAAGCTTCCTTTAATACTTACTTAGTTCTAAAGAAAAAAGGAAGTGGGGGAGCTAAAACTGAATTCATGGAAGTGATAATAATAGTATAGCTATTCACCTTCTAAGACACTTGTCTAATAATTATACAGGAATCCAGTGAGCCTTACTCACCATCAAACTAACAGCTAAACGATTAAATTAATGTTCTATTAAGCATTGATGTATCAGATCTTCTTTTGATAGATGGCCTTGAAAAATGTAAAGCTTTACATTTGGCAGGAATAAAATCACTGCCATCTTGAATCATTGTTAATTTATTTTAGAAATGTATGTAATTCCCTATGAAACAAGTAAATTTGAAAAGATAGTTCTAAAAATAACATTTTTTAGAAAACGGTTTATGTGTCTACAAAGGCACAGGAATCTGTAAAACACTTAAAATTCATAAATGAGTTTAGTGAATTAATTGGATAGAAGATAAATATATTTTCTAGCCTTCCTAAATATAAAATAAAAGAAAGTTCAGTGCAAGTGGAGATCTACTTCAGCAGGAAAAAGATATACAAAATTTAAGAATATATTTAAAGATAGATGTGTAGGACTTCAATAAAGTGAAATACCAAATTGGGAGGGAGATTTGTCAGTGAGAAAGAAAAATCTACATATTTTGAACATTTTAACAAAGTAAGTTTATAAACAGAAATTTTAACTCATAGACTTAAAGCAACCCAAATCAAAATGTTAATAATTTTTTCTTATAACTAGACAAAATATTTCTGAAATTCCCCCTGATAAATGTTGTACAATGATATTGACTGCAGCATCATTTGTTATACCAAAAACTTAGATAGTAATTAAATCCTCTATACTGGAGGGATAGTATATTATGCTGTCTAGTGCAGTAATTAGAAAGAGTTACGTAGATATATAGTTAAATTAAAAATCAAGAGAGGGAGATACCGAACAATACTTATGGGATGATGTTTAATTATGATTTTTTCACAAGTATATGTTTGTTATACACACACTAATACACATTTATGTGTGTGGATCCAACAAGAGCACGCTATGCGCCAGGACCATTCTTATATTAGGACTAAGTGATGAACAAGACAGACAAATCCCTGCTTTTATAGAGCGTACATTCTGGTGATGAAGACAGATAAAAAGCAGTAAATTAATATATATGATACTTTTAGATGGTGAAGAAAATAAAACAGAGAGGATAGAAAACACCTGTAGGAGCAGACATAGCATTAGGTAAAATGGTCAAGGGATGTCACTTGGGGGTGACATTTGTGCTGAGACTTGAATGATCAGAAGCCAGAAATACAAAGACATGGAGAAAAGCTTTCCAGGCATAGGAGACAAGTCCAAAAGTCTTCAAGTGGAAATGAGCTTAGGGTATTCCAGAAACAGACAGAAGATATTGTGGTGGGATATAGGGAGTTAATTGAGAGTTGTCATAGGTAAGGACAGAGGCCATAGACAAGGGTCAAATCAATAGGGCCGTGTAGGTTATCTTAAAAAGTTAAGGATTTTATAAATAAACATATAGTTATTTAATACTTGTGTAATTACATTTTTTAAATTATGCATTGTGAAAAATAGTAAGGAATTTTCTAAAAATATATTAAAGACAGGCCAGCATTACTTACTATATGTTAAAATATCAAAATATATTAAAATATGAAGAAACAGTATAATTTAAGTAATGATACTGAAAGCTGTAATCTAACTACAAGTAATGATCATGAAAGATGAAGAACAAAGAACAGAATGATAAGAACAGAAAAAATAAGACTTTAATAGGGAAATAGAGAAGGAGGGTTATTTAATAAATGATTATTAAGATACTGGGTTAGCATCAGGAGAAGCATTAGATCTACACCTTATTATTATAATATACTCTATACCAAGTAAACTCCAATTCGTGATAAAATTTTTAAAAATTTCTTTATTTAAATCAAAAGTATAAAAAATAGAAGAAAATCGATTTTTCTTTAGCATATAACTCTTTTGGAAAGCACTGAAACTACATGCTTCTAGATCTATAAAATATTCATGACCTTTGACCAATATTTCCATTCCTGGATATTTTCCTTCTTTGGGACTTATCTTTAGAATAGACTTATATCACAAACATTTATTTTAAAATTTGGAAACAATCTAAATTAAATTATAAATGAATTAGTTAAAGACAATTATGCTTAAATTTAGTTTTAAATAATGTTTATTATAGCATTACAGTAAGTTTTAAATTAATAATAAAGCAAAATACCAGATATTTATCCTGAGACTATAAAGTTATAAAATTCCATATGTATTGTACTAAGATTTTTAAAGAAGCATACACATTTTTTTCAGTTGATTTGGTAAATTGGCAGAACTGTAAATAATTTCTTTTTTTCCCACTGTCTTTAATTACTTTATTTGTACAACTTCAGAAGTGAAATTATAAAACATTGTTATAAGCAAAATCATAAAAGAATCCTCATGTAATAGCTGTTAAATTTTACAGAACAGCTTGGTTATTGACACTCCAAGAATTAGGAAGCAAACAAGACCCTTTAGTGCCACAAAAGATGAATTGGCTGAGTTATCTGAAGCTGAAAGTGAAGGAGATGAAAAGCCCAAACTCCGGAGACCGTGTGATCGTTCCAATGGCTATGGAAGAACTGAATGCTTTAGAGTAGAGAAGAATCTGCTAGTTTATGGGTAAAATATTTTTAATGTCTATTGTAAGTAGTCTGATATATAAAGTCACAGAAAACCTATACTGTTTTCTAGTATATTTTTATTTTGTTACTGATTAATAACGTCTGCTTAAGAGTAGCCTGAATTTCTGTTTAACTTATTTTTAAAAGCAGAATGATGGGATATCACAAGAGTTTAAATTATAAATGTATCCTCAAAGTCAAACTCCTAGTTGTTCTCATATTTGCATATTCAGTAATACCAATCGGAGAATGCTATTGAATAAAATATACTAGAAATTACTGTACTGTGGCTCTGCATTTTACTCATGGGGGTGCGGGGGAAGCTTCATTAGGCAAATCATATTAATGACAAAATATTTTTAACTGTTTTTAGAGCCTTTATCCATGAGTTACCATTTTTCTTTTTAACGAGTTGATATTAATGTACGTATATCTTTTTTTTAACTAGGTGGGGCCGATGGAGAGAGATTCTCTCTCATGGCCGTTTTAAAAGGCAACTGAATGAGCATGATGTTGAGATAATTTGCCGAGCCCTTTTAGCATATTGCCTTGTTCACTACCGAGGAGATGAGAAAATTAAAGGGTTCATATGGGATCTCATTACGCCAACTGAAGATGGGCAAACAAGGGAGCTGCAAAATCATCTAGGTGAGAACGTTGCTTTCTTTTAAAGTTTGTATAAGTAGTATTTAACATTATTCTCCAAAAAAATATTAAAGAATTACAGATAATGTTAAAGAGTCTTAACTTCCACCTCCCAATTCAACTTCCAACTTCAAAAACATACCCATGTTATCGGTTTGGTGGGTTTTACATATTTGTATTGGTTTGCAAGTTATTGACCCGATAGTATGTCTTAGACATCTTTCTATCTGTGTTCATGGAAACCAAGGAATCTGTAAAACACTTTTAAAATTCATCTCATTTTTTAAAATCCTGCTTAGTATTCGGTAGCATGGATATGCTGTAATTTATTTAATATCTCCTTTAAAAATGGGCATTTAGGTAATTTCCACAAGGAGCCCTGGTGGCACAGTAGTTAAGCACTTGGCTACTAAACATAAGGTTGACAGTTTGAACCTATCAGCTGTTCTGTGGGACAAAGATGTGGCAGTCTGCTTCCGTGAAGATTACAGCCTTGGAAACCCTACAGGACAATTCTACTCTGTCCTGTAGAGTCACTGAGAGTTGGAATAAACTCAATGGCAACAGGTTAGGGGTTTTTTTTGGTTTGTTTTTTGGGTTTTAGGTAGTTTTCAATTTTAGACAATTAAAAAAACAAGTTACACTGAAGAACCTTGTATTCCTCCGTGTACACAGAAGTAAATGTTTCACTGATACCAGTTTCAAGAAAGGAATTATGTAAAGAGCCATCACACGAATAGATATATGCACACCCATGTTCACTGCAGCACTGTTCACGATAACAAAAAGATGGATACAACCTAGGTGCCCATCAATGGATGAATGGATAAACAAATTATGGTATATTCACACAATGGAAGATTATGCAATGATAAAGAACAGTGATGAAGCCGTGAAACATCTTATAACATGGACGAATCTGGAGGGCATTATGCTAAGTGAATTTAGTCACAGAAGGGCAAATATCGTATAAGACCACTATTATAAGAACTCAAGAAAAGGTTTAAACCTAGAAGAAAACATTCTTTGATGGTTACGAGGGTGGGGAGGGAGGGTGAGGGTTATTCACTAACTAGATAGTAGACAAGAATTATCTTAGGTGACGGGAAGGACAGCACGCGCTACAGGGGAAGTCAGCACAACGGGACTAAACCAAAGCTAAAAAGTTTCCTGAATACAGCCAAACACTTCAAGGGACAGAGTACAGGGGTGGGGGGTCTGGGGACCATGCTTTCAGGGGACATCTAGGTCAATTGGCATAACAAAGTTTATAAAGAAAATGTTCTGCATCCTACTTTGGTGAGTGGCATCTGGGGTCTTAAAAGCTAGCGAGCGGCCATCTGAGATTCATCAATTGGTCCCAACCACCTGGAGTAAAGGAGAATGAAGAA
>NW_004443950.1:14767449-14832071 GCF_000243295.1 Trichechus manatus latirostris | reverse complement strand
GCCTGAGACCAGAAGAACTAGATGGTGCCCGGCTACCACCAATGACTGCCATGAAAGGGAACATAACAGAGTCCCTGGTGGAGCGGGAGAAGGTTGGGGTGCAGAACTCAAATTCTAGTAAGAAGACCAGACTTAGTGATCTGACTGAGACTGGAGGAACCCTAGAAAGCATGGCCCCCGGACTCTTTGTCAACCCCAAACTAAAACAATTTCTGAGGCCAACTCTTCTTACAAAGTTTGGACTGGACTGTGGGACATAAAATGAAACTCGTGACGAGTGTGCTTCTTAGCTCAAGTAGATACAGGAGACTAAATGGGCAGCTTCTTTCCAGAGGTGAGATGAGAAGGCAGAGAGGGTTAGCAGCTAGTTGAATGGACACGGGAAATCGGGTGAAAAGGAAGAGTGTGCTGTCACAGTATAGGGAGAGCAATTAGGGTCACATAACAATGTATGTATAAATTTTTGTATGAGAGACAAACTTGAATTATAAACTTTCACTTAAACTATAACAATTTTAAAAAAAAGGAATTATGGAGTTATAGCATATATGTATCCACACTGTCTAAAGTATGGTCTATAAAACAGCAGCATCAGCATCTCCTGGGAGCTTCTTAGAAATGCAGACTTACTGATTCAGAGTTTGCATTTTACCAAGTTCCCCCCAGTGATTAGTAGGCATGTTAAAGTTTGAGAAACACAGGTATACATTTTAAATTTTCATAAACACTTTTATTTGCTGTTCAAAATGGCTATACCAATCTAAAATCCTATCAGAGGCCTATAAAGTTGTTTCAGATCATAGATCTTTCCACAAATTATTCCTGATTTCACATGTCCTTCTCATTTAACAGGCCTGTCAGCTCCGGTACCCAGAGGTCGTAAAGGGAAGAAAGTAAAGACTCAAACAAGCTCATTTGATATACAGAAAGCAGAATGGCTTCGAAAATATAATCCTGAACAGCTACTTCAAGATGAAGGCTATAAAAAACATATAAAACACCACTGTAATAAGTAGGTAGCAGGATATTTTTAGCACAATTCTTTACAGTTTATTTTTCTGAATTTATTAACTATCTTAAGGCATGCTGATTTTGAGTACAGAGGCAGCACAGTCTAGAACCAGTTCTTATCTTAACCTTACAGGGCGTCCTTAAGCAAATCCTGGTAGCTCTTGTGTCACTAGAGTGAGAAATAAAACGATGATTGTGAAGATTTTAGAGAAACTTGCTTTAAATATATGCTAATAATGAGATTCATTTCATCAGAAGTAATTAATGTTTTGTTATAAAAATTTTGTATACAATTTACTCCCTAACTTTACCCCCGTGGATGAATTTTTTCTTAATGATTCATGTCTCTGTGTCTTTTGATTTATTTTCTTTCATTCTCAGGGTTTTGCTTCGTGTGAGAATGCTGTATTATCTAAAGCAAGAAGTCATTGGAAATGAGTGTCAGAAAGTATTTGATGGTGTTGATGCAAGGTAAATTAAATAACATGTTTGTATTTCTTTTTCAGTAATATGATAAAACAAAATTTATATAATCTGAAAATTGCATATTAGGTAGCTTCTTAGTGAAGTTTAGAAGAAGCAAATTTCAAGTCAGTGAAATTTAAAATAAGCAAAGTTCACCAAACTTAGGGAATTAATCATTGCCAAATTACAAAATTACAGGTGCTATAGCTGTCTCATACTGTGAAAACAGCCCAATAACCAAAGCATTATGGATTTATTATTATGGTTATTAGTACTTTATCATTATGTTTTCCTTTTGTTGCTATCTGAGTATGGCATTACTTACAGTGTTAAAATAACACTTTGAGTGTTTTAATTAAATTATGAATGAGACACTTGCTGTTTTCCTTTATTTATAAGCAGTATTTAATATTTCAGTGTGATTTTCTTAGAAATAGGTGTTTAGAAAAGCCATAACTTGCTTTCCAGCCTAAAGCAACTCAGTTGCCCTTTTAGGGCTTCAGTCTCCTGATATACAAAAGGAAGTTTTTGAACCAGGTCATTTGTGCCAAGTTGTTTGCTGATGTAAGATTCTACTTTGACATAGAACGCTTTTCTATTTCTAAAGAAAATCACTGGAAAGAATACGATTTCCTTAAGAAAATCTTAACCTCCTTTTCTAAAAAATCACAGTGCTTTAGAAGCTAGGTAAGATTTTATCCCATGTTACTGGGGAAGCCAGCACAACTTGTATAAGAAAAGGTCATGGAAGCTCCATAGACATATCCAAGCTCCCTGAGGGACCAAATTACTGGGCTGAGGGCTGTGGGGACCATGGTCTTGGGGAACATCTAGCTCAATTCGCTTAACACAGTTTATAAAGACAGCGTTCTACATTCTGCCTTGGTGAGTAGCGTCTGGGTTCTTAAAAACCTGTGAGCAGCCATCTAAGATACTTTACTGGTCTTACCCTTCGGGAGCAAGGGAAAATGAAGAGAACAGGATACAAGGAAAGATTAGTCCAAAGGACTAATGGACCACAGCTACCACGGCCTCCACCAGACTGAGTCCAGTACAGCTAGATGGTGCCTGGCTACCACCACTGTCTGCTCTGACCGGCATCACAACAGGGGGTCCTGGACAGAGCTGGAGAAGGATGTAGAACAAAATTCGAACTCACAAAAAAAGACCAGATTTACTGGCCTGACAGAGACTGGAGAAACCCTGAGAGTATGGCCCCCGGACACCGTTTTAGCTAAGTGGTGAAGTCACTCCCAAGGTTCACCATTCAACCGGGGATTGGACAGCCCCATAAAACAAAACGGGACTAATGAGGCACAGCATTCCAGGGACAAGGACTAGAAGGCAGGAGAGGACAGGAAGACTGGTGATAAGGAATCCAAGGTTGAGAAGGGACAGTGTTGACATGTTGCGGGGTTGTTAACCATTGTCATAGGAAAATATGTATACTAACTGTTTAATGAGAAAATATTTGTTTTGTAAACCATCTAAAGTCCAAAAAAAAAAAAAGAGAGAGAGAATTATCTATGTGAGATCGAATTGACAACAACAACTCAGGGGGTTTGATGGGAAGCCCAGGGGCAGTGAATTGAAGATAATGGTGATGGAATAATTTGGAAAGGGATAGTGCGAATAGCAGCACAACTGGAAGAATGTAATCAATGTCACTGAAGTGTACATGTAGAAATTTTTGAAATGGTGTTTCTTTGGCTATGAATATTTCCACCAAAAAAAAGGTCCTCCAAGGTCGAGAAGGGAGAGTGTCGACATGTCATGGGGTTATTAACCAATGTCATAAAACAATATGTGTACTGTTTAATGAGAACTGTTTGTTCTGTAAACCTTCATCCAAATTAAAAAAAAATTTAAAAAAGATTTTACCCCCTCTTTGACTTGTTCATAAGAATTCATAATGACATATCATGATTTTATTTTTTAAGTGACATTGATGTTTGGGTCCCAGAGCCAGACCACTCAGAAGTTCCTGCTGAGTGGTGGGATTTTGATGCTGATAAGTCACTCCTTATTGGAGTCTTTAAACATGGTAAGTAAGAAGTAAGGTAGGTAAGATCACTTCTGCGTATAGGGTAATTCAAGGAGTTCTCAGTTAAGTAACACCCCCTTAGAGCTTTATTCCCGTAGCACGCTTGTTATTATATACAGTATTAAAAGCATACATTGCCACTACATTTCCTCATGAGAGGGCAGGATACGTAACCTGCCCCTGCAGGATATCAGGAGCTACGTACCTTCTCCTCTAATATGGAATATATATTTAGCTTTTGCTATTTTTTTATATTAAGTGGTAAATTTAATTTAAATTTTTACATACACATATTTCTAGATCATATAATGTTTGTGATTATTTCTAGAAAACACATTTAACCTGTATCATTTTAGCATATGACTCCTTTAGTCCAGGAATATCATGCACCATAAATTTGAGGAATGTTTATAGGGTCACTATGAGTCGGAATTGATTTGACAACAGTGGGTTTGGTGGTTTTTTTTAATATTGATATACTGTTTTTCTTTTTATCCTTTTTACTTTTGTAATTGGTGATTCTTCCAGGTTATGAAAAATATAACACTATTCGAGCAGACCCAGCATTATGCTTCTTGGAAAGAGTGGGGAAACCTGATGAAAAAGCAGTTGCCGCTGAACAGAGAGCAAATGATTATATGGATGGGTATGTGCACTTCAGAGTCACGAATTCCCTGTGTATTTCTGACGTCCTTCATTTCATTGTAGCAAGGATTTCATGGCCATTAAGGCTATAACGTTCTAGGGCACAAGAAGAAAAAAGAAAGGCAAGAATATTACACTTAAAGAGAAATGTGATGTCGTTCTAAGGCCTTTATTGTCTTTCTTTTCTTACCCATAAGAGAAATTTAAGAGACTACATTGATGTTATTAATACCATATTTAAAAGTGAACTCAAACTGCTTTCTTCTTATCTGCCATGTTAACAGCTTTCATATTGCAGCTGGGCTTCTCTGGCTACAGAACAGGGACTTCAGTCTGGCCTTTAAAACAAACTGAAAAATCTTTCCATCAAAACTGCATTTGTTTGTCCTGTCAAGAGAAATCTTAAGTCCATCACAGTAATTATGCATTTGTTGGTGTTTTAACAGCGATGTGGAAGATCCGGAATACAAACCTGCCCCAGCTATCTTTAAAGATGACATAGAGGTATGCTTTATACCTCAGTTTTAGTTATTTTGGTTTCTTTTGTTTGCGTTTTCCTTTGCATGTTTTTCTTTTGTTTGTTTTCTTTATAATAATTCTTCTGTTCCTCCAAAGATTAGCTAAGTAAGTGATCACCTTGGGTTGAGAAACAGCCCAAATAATCCTTCAGAATTTGCCTGATCTCTCCTCCTAAATCAGCTGGAGCCCGGTTTGGGTATGGATGGGGCTTGCTCAGGTGTTTCACTGATTTTGGAACTAAGAAATACAGTGTCCTGAGGGCAAAATCCCAAAGACTAGTAGAATGAGAACTAGATTCTACAGGTACACAGCAATAGATGGAAACTATTCCTACATGAAAAGATTTGAAATAGAGGGTGAGGCTAGAGGAATTCTCTGACCTGCTAGAGCATGTTTCTACGTGCTCTACGTATAGAATGCCAAAGGGAAAAGAAGAGCTGGATGATAATACAGAAAATAATCTGTGAAAGGGGGGAAAGGAGATGAGGAATTTCTGTAATGTTCCTGAGAGTATGGTAAAAGCCTTGATGATGCAATAGCAGTCAGGTAGGGTTTGCTGGTCTTGGTAGGCAAGATGCCTATATAAGGACACGAGGTGAGACTTAGGTGAGTATGTAGGCAATTAGAACTGAAATCCCTTATAAAGCCAGGACCCTCAAAGGGGGGCAGTATCTTCTGCCAAGCCGGGAAATGACAAGGAAATTTATCTCAGCATGGACTCTGGGTAGGAAAATAAAAATGGTCTCCACTGGGGATTCATAACCATAGGCCTGTCTTCTCATGGGTTTATGATTTTATTCTTCTACTGCATCTGCATGGTCCTGGAACCCTCAAGTCAAAAATGTAATATAAAGAGGCATCCCAGGCTGGGAATACCCTGGGAAAGAGCAAAAAGGAGAAAAAAGAAAAAGAACTCTGGAAGAAACAACTTCAGTCTAGAACACACTTGAGTCCTAGAGGTAAAGCCCTCCCTAAAACGAGGCCAAAATCCAATATTTAAAGATATATCAGAAACGGCCCTGAGATCATCTTTAAACCTTAAACCAAAAATATCCCCTGAAGTCTTCTTAAAACCAAACAATAGCTTAGCTTAACTAGCAAAAAAAGGTCTGCCTTGAGCATTATGCTCTTTTAAGAACTATCTATAAGGGATCAAATTGACAACAGCAGCTCGAAAGATTAGATAGGAACCTTAGGGGGCAGTGTGTTTATGTTAATGGGAGAGGAACAACTCAGAAAAGGAGGGTGGGAATGGTTGCACAACTCAAAGAATGTGATCAGTGTCACTAAATGATACATGTGGAAACTGTTGAATTGGTGTATGTTTTGCTGTATATATTCTCAACAACAACAAAATTTTTTAAACAATTGTTTAATTTTTATAGGGACAAAATAAAATATATGAAGAATAATTCACCACGCTTGAATGTTAGCAGATACAACTAATAGCAGGATTAGACCCCCCCAAGGACTTCAGATAATAGATCTATGGAAATAGAAAATAATACATTTTTAAATGATAAAAGACATAAAAGAATCAGGAACAAAAGAAAAAAAGGCCATCTGTGGTGCAAAAAGACTAGGGAGATATGAGAAAGAATTATATGCAACTTTAGAAGCGGAAAGTAGAGATGCTGAAATTTAAAATTCAACAAATAGGTTAAACATTCTACTGGAGAAGCAGATTAGAAACAGCTCATGAGAGAAGAAATGATCTGGAAAATAGGAGGAAATTACCAAAATGTTGCATTCATAGTATGATGATATATCAGTCTGAGCCAATCAGGGAAGAGAAACCATATGGTAATTTGAACATGGAAAGTTTAATGTAAAGAATTAACTGGAATGTGGTTGGTGTAGCAAGGGATTGGCTCGTGTGCAGTAAAGAGAACTCTAAAGAATATAGGAATAAACCAGTGTCACGAAACAAGCTGTGTATAAATTGTTGAATGGGAAACTAATTTGCTCTGTAAACTTTTACCTAAACAATAAAAAGTTCAAAAAAGAAACAGAAAAAAATGTATATAGGAATAGCAGATATAAGGAGTAGCCACCACACTGGGAATGAGATAAGCACCCGAGAAAGAGTCCCCTTCCTCCTGCCCCCACCCCCTTGCTGAGATCCAGACCTTGTTGGGAGTCATGGCCATGGCTCACTGGATGGCATAAAGTTTTCTGTGCTGCCACACCAGTGGAACTTGATGGAAATCCACCCTGTAGAGCCCTAATGGCACAGTGGTTAAGAGCTTGGCTGCTAACCAAAAGGTCAGCAGTTTGAATCCAACAGCTGCTCCTTGGAAACCTTATGGAGCAGTTCTACTCTGTTCTATAGGGTTGCTATGAATCAGAATCAACTCAACAGCAACGGGTTTTTTTGGTTAGGGTGCCAAGGAAAGCTTTTTCTGGGGAGATACTTCACTAGAGGCACTTGGCTAAACCCTACCCCCACCCCCAGTGAGGCCAAGAGTACTAGAGGAAGCTGCTGGGTGCTGCTGGGTACTACTGTCCACCAAGCTCTGAAAAGCTGCCTGCTGTGCTGGAGCTGGGCCTTGGGCTAGCTGTTAGTGCTACAGAAGCTGTAGGTGAGCTCACTGGAACCAAGGAAGTAAAACACTTTCTCCTGCAATGCCTCTCTAGCTCCCCTCTACTGACAAAGTTTAGATTGTACCTGCTGGTGAAGAAACAAATATTTAAAGAGCCTTATGTCAGAGCGGCAATAAATTTGGAGCTGAGAGGCAATAAATCAACATCCGGCACAATGGAATATATGAAAAAATTTTAGAGACAAGGAGAATAGAATGATAATGTCTGGTATGTATCTACTAGGAGTTGCAGAAGGATAGACTAGAGAGAGTAAGGGAGAAGTACAATTTGAAGAGATATCAGCTGTGAATTTTGAGATTTGGTTAAAGATATGAATCCTCAGATTAAAGAAGTAAAGTGAATCTTGGCAGGATAAATAAAACTAAATCCACTCCAAGCCATATCCTGGTGAAATGGCAGATAAACCGAACAAAGATGTTAAAAGCAATCAGAGTGAAAAGACCTACCTACAAAGGAATGACAGTAATTTTAACTCCAAGCTATTCTAAAACAATAGAAACTAGTAGCCTTTGGCATGCATTTAAGGTAATGTTTCGATTAGAGGTATTCTGTTGACAGATAAAAATTGGGTCTGCAGCAAAAGCAAGTATTTTCAAGGCTGAAGAAGAAAAGACTTGCAGGTGCAGTAATAACCAAATAAGAGAATGAATAAATTCTCCGAGAGTTGGCATATAGAGAAAAAAAGACAATTGACTAATGATAAAACCTAGGGCATACTTGCAGTTAGAAGATGGGAGGAAAGGAAACTGGCTTAAAAGTAATCATAGAAAAGGTAATCATTTTAGTAAATAATGACTGGTCTAAAGTGTGGAAGGCATCAGAGAAGTGTGAAAGGATAAGACTTGAGAACAAGGAATAAAAAATTATTTTGCTAAATGATTAATAATCCTCTTATAGACTAAATGGGCAGCTTCTGTTCAGAGGTGAGATGGGAAGGCAGAGAGGGTTAGGAGCTGGTTGAATGGACATGGCGAATCGGGTGGAAAGGAGGAGTGTGCTGTCATGGTATGGGGAGAGCAGTTGGAGTCACATAACGGTATATGTATAAATTTTTGTATGGGAAAAAATTTTTTTAAAAATCCTCTTATAAAAAAGTTCTATGTTGTAAAAAGGTTTGATTCTCTTTTCTTCTTACATGTTTCTTGCCCTGATTACCCTGTTACTAATTTCTATTTTCTTTTAATAGGATGATGTTTCTTCACCAGGAGATCTTGTTATAGCAGATGGAGGTAAATTGCATTTATTTCTGAACTTAGTATTATTGTAAATGCACATTGTCTTGTTACTATGACATCAATAAATTATTATACCTTTATAATGTATATGGAGAGATCAGTCTCTAGAGAAGGACATCATGCTTGGTAAAGTGGAGGGGCAGCGAAAAAGAGGAAGACCCTCAACAAGATAGATTGACACAGTGGCTGCAACAGTGGGCTCAAGCATAACAACGATTGTGATGATGGCACAGGACTGGGCAGTGTTTCATTCTGTTGTACATAGGGTTGCTATGAATCGGAACCGACTCGATGGCACCTAACAACAACAATGTATATGAAATTTTTATTTAAGACGTTATTAGCTGCGTTGAGTCAGCCCCCAGCTCATAGTGACCCCATGCACAACAGGATTGGACCATTTAATCGATAGAGTTTTTGTTGGCTGATTTTTGGAAGTAGATTGCCAGGTTTTCTTCCTAATCTTAGCCTGGAAACTTCGTTGAAACCTATTTAGCATCACAGCAACACTCAAGCCCTCCGCTGACAGATGAATGGTGGCAGTGCTTGAGGTGCATTGGGGGAAATGAAACCTAGGTATCCCCGCATGGAAGGCAAGAATTCTGCACTGAACTACCACTGCCCTCATTAATACATTAGTTGTAATCATTATACGACGTACTAGTTGCTTGGGGAACTTCACAGTATTTTTAGTTATTACAAATCTTTATACAGTGATTCACTGAGCTTTTATAGCATAGGGGCTTTGGTGACTTTATGGCTTGATTTGTAAACCTCTATGTGAGAGTTCATTATTAAAGTGCTAACTCAGTAATATATTCAGCTTCTTACTAGTTCCGTATGCACATCAGGAGCCATTCATTCCCTGTCACCCAGTTTCTGCAAAGCTCTTCTGTACAGGCCTTAGCTTTCCCTTCCCTCTGAAGGAAAGTTTGGTTTGAGCTCAAAGCCCCAGATATCAAGATAAGAACACAGTGTCACTCATTCCCAGCTGGTACCCAAGGGGACAGTACCTTACCCTCCCATTGTTCAGCTAGGAATGAGGGAGTAGTTTTTGCTTGGGATGAATGAGTACAGTTTGATTATAATATGTATAATTATAAATGGCACCTTCATGTTATTAGGTGAGAATTTAAAGGGACACAATGTTGTCATACTAGATTTTATAAAAATGTATGTTTCTATCTAATTACTTTTAAAATGTTTTGATTCTAATTGAAAAAATTTAAAACAGCAGACTTCAATTAGAAGAGTTTATAGTATTCAACTTCTTATGAATTTCAGCTTAGTTTTGATTTATTTAAGTTAAGACAGTGAAATAATATGTATTATACTTGAAAATTCCTGGGTTGTATTTTCTGTGAAAGTGAAGTTCCCTTTAAATAGATAACATTGCGGTTCTTTATGTTGCAGGACCTTTTTACTTTGAGCTGTTCTTGAAATTTGTTATAGCTTTTCTTAAAGTTCACTGTAATATTTTTGGAGCTGTACTTAAAAGAAGGAGCTCTGGTGGTGCAGTGGTTAAAAGCTTGGCAAAAGGTCAGCAGTTCAAATCCACCATCTGTTCCTTGGAAATACCTATGGGGCAGTTCTACTCTGTCCTGTAGGGTCTTTCTTCATGATGAGAGATTTGGTATTGAAATTTTGCTGCTTTTGTAAGCTTTGTTACCGTATCTTGTTTAGGTTTTTGTTTTTTTCCATTATTGACAAGAGTTTCTCTAAATATAGATGGTCAACTGATGGAGGGTGATAAAGTTTATTGGCCTACTCAGTCAGCTTTAACCACACGGCTGAGGCGTCTCATCACTGCCTATCAGCGTACCAATAAAAACAGACAGATCCAGCAGATGCCACCAGTTTTCCCAGTGCCTGCCAGTGTCATGCAGCCTCTTTATGAAGAAGCCACTCTTAACCCTAAAATGGCAGCCAAAATAGAAAGACAGCAGAGGTAAGACAGTGGCACTGAATTTTTAATATGTAGGTGTTCATTTTGAAGGCTGTCCAGGTACGATTATCTCCCTTTGTGAAAAGCATGTATAGATAGAGAAGTTGGTCAGCGCAATGTGCTTTGTGCACATACAGGTAGTCCCTGACTTACGACATATTAAATTTACGAAGAACTGCGTTTACTACCTTGTTTTTTTTTCTTTTTATACATCTTATTGTTAGAAATATATACTACATACAGTATTGCAGCGTGTAATTTGCTGATGTTATCCTCAGATGTTCACTCACAGATGTTCAAAGATCAGCTTTATAAAGATCCTGATAATAAAGGCAGTAATAATGAAAACTAAAAACAGAGGTATTTGACTTATATCAGAACCGACTTACGACAGAGTCATTGGAATAGAACCTGATCATAAGTCAGGGACTACATGTATACACACATAAACACTCAGAAATATGGTAAAATTAATAAAGATAATTGTGTCTTATAGTTACTAGCCATACTTCATATATGATCATTCTTTTGTCTGTTTATGAACACTGAGGTACTAGAAAAAAAGTAAGGTGCAAAGCAAACCGAAGAATTGTCAATTGGACAGAAGTTTAATATATTCTTATCTTTCGTAAATGTTTTAATGTAAAATCATATGATGAAATAAATTACATTTTATTTTATTTTACTTTAAAGCATTTATGAAAGATAAGAGTATATAGAAGACAAGTCCATTTCTGCTTTGTACAAAGGATGAACTCTTGGGACTACTTATTTTCAAAGGGAAGCAAATAGAATTTTTAGCAATAACCTGGGCCCCTTGTTAAACCTAATCCCTTGGACGTTCTCTAGGAGGTAAATCATTGTTCTTTTGTAGCAAAGTCATTGCAGTACAGAATTCTAGTAAGTCTGAAATTTAAGATTTTAGCTATCCTAGCCCTAATTTTCAAATATTACTACCTCTGTAAATATAATATTTCTGTTATATATTGCTGCATGACAAATCGCCCTAAAACATAGTGACCTAAAACAGCATTAATCGTTATTTCTCATGATTTTGGATTGTGGTTCTGCTGCTGCACATTGTATTGGCTGTGGTGCTCGAATGGCTGGAAGGTCCAAAATGGCCTCACGTGACTGGCAGTTGGTGCTGGGTGGGACCTCAGATTCCAAGAGAGAGCATCCTGAGCAGCAAGGGAAGTAGCAGATTTCTTGAGGCCCTGTCTTGGTGATTACATAGTGTCTCTACTGCCACATTCTGTTGGTCAAAAAAAATCACAGGGGCAGACCAGCTTTAAGGGATAGGGAAATAAATTCTACTTCTCAGTGGGAAGTGTGGCAAAGAATTTGTGGCCACTTTTAAACTGCCACATACATTTTCCCTTGGTCTGTCAGATCCAAATTAATCTTCCTGAAATTTTATCACAACATTCTCTCTATTACGGATAAAGTCTAAGATCTTAAGCCTAAATTCATGGGTCTCTATAATTTAGACTTTAGCATGCATTTCTAATGTTATCTACTGCCATTCCCTCAGCCAGAATGTCTTGCTAATTCTTGACCCAATACCCTAGCTTACGTTGTTCGTATCACCTGGAATACCCTTCTTCTTACTCTTACCTAGTTTATACCTAACCCATCCTCCACAGCTCAGCACAAGTCCCATCTCCTTTGTTAATTTTTTCTCAACCAGTCTAACTCAGTGTTCTCTCCATTTTCTGCACTCAAATATATAGTACGTATCTAAATAAACTACTCATTTGTCTCAGTAATATAAGATACTCTAATGACGTCTGTCTTTTTCTTTATAAGTTTTGTAAGTTTTTTGATGGTAGACACTCTCATTTTTTGGTATCCTGTGTAGCCTTTCAGTTTATCTTTTCCAATCCTACTTTTATCACCCAGGTCCAAAGTTCTTATAACTTGACTGGTTTCCCAGGCTGACCTTTTACCCAATCAACGTTAGATTAATCTACTTAACATATTAGTGTAACAATAATGGTTCATTAACATTTTTCAAAGATGTTTTCCATATGTTTTTTTTCTCATTTAAACAACAATCTCATGAGATAGGCAGGGAAAATGTTTTACAAATAGAGAAACTGAAGTTACGGAGATCTGTGGTACGTGATGATAATATTACCCTCTTAAAGTATCTTCAGGGGTTTTCAACTGAATAGAAACTATTTTTAGCCAGGCATTTAGAGCCTATTATAATCTTACCCCAATTGTATCTCCCTCTGTCCCCACTATAAGCCATATCCTTGTCAGTCTGGAATACTTATCACTCCCCAAAATGCACAATGCTCCCTACTTTTATCTTTGCTTATTCTGTTCCCTCTTCCTAGTATTCCCTTTCTAACATAACCATGTCACATCTTAATTGCCACTTTATAATGCCTTTCTTGGTCACCCAAGTCAGAACTCATCCTTCCATCTTCTGCTCTCTTGGTTTCTATAACTGATATAACAACTATAAAATACTACTTTATGTTATGAATATATTTGAAAATGTTTTATCTTCTTCCTGTAGGCAGAGCCACTTTGGCTTATATAATTGTGTATGCTGTGCAGATTCTCTCACATTGTAACTGTGCAGTAAACTATTATTGTCTGAAGGAACAGTTTATATACCAAAAGAAACATGTTTGGATGGAGGAATCAAGTAGCATTTAAAAATACATTTACAAGGCAATAACCCTAGATTTTTAATCCATTAAAATGTTTAGGTACTTGAAATGTTTTAAGTTTTTATACTAGTCATTATATTCAGTATTATTTATTTCAATGACCTGTGTGGGTTTTTTGTTTTTTAACTTCGATTCAAAATAGATGGACAAGGAGAGAAGAAGCTGACTTTTATAGAGTTGTATCTACATTCGGAGTGGTATTTGATCCTGACAGAGGCCAGTTTGATTGGACAAAATTTAGAGCTATGGCTAGGCTACATAAGAAAACTGATGATAGTTTGGAGAAATACTTGTATGCATTCATGTCTATGTGTCGGAGGGTTTGCCGTCTTCCTTCCAAAGAAGGTATGTATAAAGTTTCCTTTTTTTTTTTTTCCCTTTCCTGTTTTGATCAAGGTAACAAAACCACAAAAATTCAGAAATTTGCAGTTTATCTTTTTATGGGTGATTTCAGTACCATCTGATTCACCATGTCAGCAATTTTTCAAAATTGTAAATAAGCTATGCTGAAAGATCTCCTGTTCTTTGATCCTACTCTTAAAATGAGATCTAAAGAGAATAAAGGTATGCATTTAGTTTTGAGAAAATAGCCAGTGTTTATTGTTGGATTTATGATTAAAGGGAGGTAGAAGATAAAGGATAGCTTTTGGTAAACAGAACTAGCCTGTATTTTGAGACCATTTTATAAGAACTGTGCTAGAAGGCTTATACATGAATAATTTTACAAGGAATGAGGCTCCCACTCAAAAGGCATTTTTTATTATTATTATTTTTATTTTATTTTTTTTATTGTATTTTAGGTTTAAAAGGCATTTTAAAGAATTTTCGTATAAAAATATCTCCACCCAGGGCCTTCTTCAAAAAAAAACCCTACATAACCATAATAAACATCTACACACCCAATGACAGGGCCCCAAAATACATAAAACAAACTCTTAACAACACTGAAAAGAAAAATTGACAGTTCCACAATAATAGTAGGAGACTTCAACACACCACTCTCAGTAAAGGACAGAACAACTAAGAAGAAACTCAGCAAAGATACAGAAGACGTAAAGGGCACAGTCAGCCAACTTGACCTCATAGACATATATAGAATACTCCATCCAACCACTGCAAAGTACACATTCTTTTCCAATGCACATGGAACGTTCTCCAGAGTAGACCACATCTTAGGCCACAGAGCAATCCTCAACAAGATCCAAAACATTGAGATAAAATCACATTCAGTATTAGTGCTTCGGCTTTTTGGTGCTAATGCAGACGTGATAAGAGTCATATGTGTACACTGAATGACTAGGTTGAGAAGAAAATGGGTGGAGGACGGGGTGGGAAAAATGACAAAACCCTTTGCTCCCAGCAGTACTCATCTCCTAAAACCTGAAGGCTCTTCATGAATGTGGTTTCCATTTGGCAGAGAAAGCCACATGGTCTAAAAGAAGGAACCCTGGTCAGCTATGTAGCAAACTAGTGAGATTCCACGTATGACATACGAGGGCCTACTGGAACCTTATAATCTGTGAGGCTCTGGGGCAGAGAAGGACATGCAGGCCAAAAGCAGCTGAAGGAAAGATTAAAGTCAGCTACCATTTTTCATGAGACAGTGAATCTCTTGGGAGATAATAAAGAAGAGAAGAGAGGGAGAGATGTGAGTTTGAGGGTGTGGGAGGAGGAAGCACTGGGTAAGGATCAGGTAATTGGTTTTCTAATTTTGTGCTCCTTAAGACCCATTAAACATGAAATCATTTTTATTTCCATAACCTCAAAAAAAAAAAAAAAAAAAACCCCACCTAATCAGAGGTTCTAATGTTCAGCTAAGGAACTGTTCTGGGGTGAATTTCGTTGCTTTTAAAGCCTAGAGAAATAGCTCATCCTGGCAGCAGTTCTCGGTCATGCCATGTTATAAGCATTGCCTTTATTCTTTGTTGATTTTGATTTCTGACTGCTAAACCAGTGGCCTGCTACTCATATTTCATAGTAAAAATATAAGTGCTTTATAAAAGGACTTCAATTCCAGTTGGGTTTTTTGTCTGCCTGTTTTGGTATTGTTTCCTAACAGTTTTCTTGTCAGTCCACTAAATAAAGTAGCCAATCCCTTCATTACCCAAATACCTGGTAGACCATAATAGGTTCAAAAAGACAAAGTATTATGCCTTTTATTTATTCTTTATGGTTGCCAAGAAGCCCACATTCTTTTTTATTTTCTTAGTCCCCATCAGCAATATGAAGTGATACAGATAAATTTATCACATTTGATTCTAGTTTTTTAAAGGAGTGGGGGCTTAATTATTAAATAATCATTGAAAAGGTAAAGATTCCTTGTTAGAAATGTGGGTGAAGTTTCAAGTAGATACAGGAGACTAAATGGGCAGCTTCTGTCCAGAGGCAAGATGAGAAGGCAGAGAGCGTCAAGAGCTGGTTGAGTGGACACGGAAAATACAGGGTGGAAAGGAGGAGTGTGCTGTCACAGTATAGGGAGAGCAACTAGGGTCACATAACAATGTATGTGTAAATTTTTGTATGAGAGACAAACTTGAATTGTAAACTTTTACTTAAAGCACAACAATAAAAAATGAAAAAAAAAAAAGAGTGAAGTTTTATGTAGACCAGAGTTTCCCAAACTTTCTCAGTTTACGGTGCCCTTGCTGTCTGAGTAATTTTTTTTCTGCAGCATCCTAGGCCACAAGAATTCCCAAACAGTCTGTTTAAAGTGTAATTAGGTCCAGACAACTTAATAAATGTTTATGTCCTAACAATCTAGTAATTGTTTGAAAACATAACATAAATTGAAAGAAAAAAAATGCTACTTTTATTTCTTAAATAACCACATTTACTTACTAATGGAATGTGTGTACCTGTTGAGCACTGTGCAGCTTCTTAAATCTTGGAAATCTTCTTAAATCTTGGAAACAAAATTAGACACCACGACCCTTGTTTCCTTTTCCATATTGATTTTTTCATGGTACTTCTTTTTGTTTTTGTTTTTCACTTTTTATTTTGAACTACTTTTACCCTTACAGAAAGGTTGCAAAAAAATCGTACAGGGAATTTCCATATGTCCTTCACCCTGTCTTCCCTAATGTTAAAATCTTACATGACTGGCTATCGTATAATTATCAGAACCAGAAAATTAACATAAGTACAGTACCATTAACTAAATACCTATTTGAATTTGGCCAGTTTTCCACTAATGTCTTTTTTGTTTCATGATCCCACATTATGTTTGTTATTTCTCTTAGCTTCCTGTAGTCTTTAACAGGTCCTCAGTCTTTCCTTGTCTTTCATGACCTTGATGCCTTCGAAAAATATTATTTATCTTGCTGTATATCCCTCAATTTGAGTTTGTCTTCTGTTTTTCACATGATTGGATTGAGGTTATGCAGTTTGAGCAAGAATACGACAAAAATGATGTGCGCGGTTCATGATTTCAGTATGTATTATTACTGATGAGGCTGGGATTGATCACTTGGTTCAGGTAGCTTATGTGGGTTTTTCCACTGAAAATACTGTCTTTTCCCCTACTTTGAGACTATGGAAATCATGTTTCTCTTCAAACTTTCAACCATAGATTTTAATATCCATCAGTATGTCTCCCCCGTCTGTCTATTTAATCAATTATTTATTTATATCAGTATGGTCTCATGGATAGTTATTTTATTCCAGAGGTTATGATCCAAGACTATCATTTATTTTGTTGCTCACATTGTTCCAGTTTAACCATTGAGAGCTCTTTCAGGTTGGTCCCTGCATTCTTTCGAGAAACCCATTGCCGTTGAGTCGATTCCAACTCACAGCAACCCTATAAGACAGGTAGAACTGCCCCATAAAGTTTCCAAGGAGCGGGTGGTGGATTCAAACTGCCGACCTTTTGGTTAGCAGCTGAGCTCTTATCCACTGCACCATCAGGCCTCCTTCTTTCAACAAGCCCTATCTTTTTTTGAGCGCTTCCCAACGGCCAGTAATCCAGTTTCACAGATAGAACATTGAAAGGAATGTTAACATGATCTAATGTTGAAATTGAAGTACCTCAAGCTAGTAGTTTGTGCAGATGTTTTTCCCTGTGTTTTCCTCAAAAAGTTAAGAAACCCTTCGTTCCCGTTTTTCACTGCAATGCCCTGAGTTACCTCAGTGCAGTTTGGGAAATGCAGACTTACATTTATTTATGAAGTATCATTTAACAGTTTTAATTTGTATTTATAAGTGAGTTTGAACATACATTTTTCTTTTTAATTAAGACAACTATTACCAGAGGCATAGCTCATAGGGAATTTCTGAAAAATAAATTCCTAGTTATATTAACGTTCTTCCAAAATACTCACTTTCAGGAAATCCTTTGTTATATATGTTATATATATTTCTAGTACGACTTGTTTTTAAAATGTTTATTTCTCCTCATACAAAAATATTACAGAAATGCTAGAAACTATACAATGATACTGAGAAGTATATTTAGAAGTATTGCTTGTTTTAAATCTAAAATGAAGTATTTTTGAAGTTAATATTTTTGTTCTTGTTTCAATATAGAATTTGTGGATACAAATATTTTTATCCAGCCAATCACGGAAGAACGTGCTTCTAGGACTTTGTATCGCATTGAACTTCTAAGGAAAGTACGGGAACAGGCTCTCCGACATCCACAGTTATTTGAACGCTTAAAACTTTGCCATCCAAATCCAGACTTACCCATCTGGTGGGAATGCGGCCCTCATGATAGGGATTTGCTTATTGGAGCTGCTAAACACGGAGTGAGCCGAACAGACTATCACATTCTTCGTGATCCTGAACTCTCATTTATGGCAGCTCAAAGGAACTACAGTCAAAGTAAGATGGCTCATTCCAGGACTTCTACCCCACTTTTACAGCAATATCAAGTAGCACTTTCTGCTTCTCCTCTTACCTCTCTGCCTAGGCTCCTAGATGCTAAAGGTATAATTCTAGAGGATATGAAAGTTAAAAGTGAAAACCTTAAAGAGGAGCCTCAGTCTTCTGAAGAAGAATCTGTGTCTTCTGAGGAAACCAGGACACTAGTAAAGTCTGAGCCTGTCAGTCCAAAGAATGGTGTTTTACCACAGGCTACTGGAGATCAGAAATCTGGTGGAAAAGGAGAAACAGACAGACGCATGGTTGCAGCCAGAACAGAACCCCTAACTCCAAACCCAGCTTCTAAGAAACAGCGAGTCCACAAAAGAGGGTCAGAATCTAGTTCTGATTCTGACTCTGATTCTGAGAGGTCATCTTGTTCTTCCAGATCATCTTCCTCCTCTTCTTCCTCCTCCTCTTCCTGTTCCCACTCTCGATCAGGCTCTAGTTCTTCTTCATCCTCATCTTGTTCTTCGGCATCGTCTTCTTCCTCCTCTTCTTCTTCCTCCTCATCATCCTCTTCATCTTCGTCCGAAGAGAGTGACAGTGAAGAAGAGGAAGTCCAAAAGCGAGGTATATGCACAAATTGATTTTACCCTTATTAAGACAAAATTTCAAGTGAAAATGAAAATTAGATAAGCATGTTTAAAATTGTTAGCTTAAAATTGGTATGTACCCAATTTTTTAGAGATGTACTATTGAAAAGGAAACTAGAAGTACTGGTACGTGTTTCCTATCCAAGCATTGCAAAATGGATTAGCCAGCCCCAGGAATTCGAGGTTTTACACAATAATTTTTTCTGTGATTGCCTCAAATTTAGTATTTTATTTTTCCCTGGAACAGGTTGATCAGTGAACAAATAAAAGTAATATTTTATAATAGCCACCAGCAGCTTTCTTAGATTAAACAAAACATTTAGACTCACAAGAGTATCAGAGGCTGTACTCAGCACCCATCTACTCAGAAGGCTAGAGGACAGGAACTACAGCTTGGCAACAGACTAGTATTAGGTGGTCCTGTTTGGCAGGTGTCTTTGTAGCAGTCCAACAGTTCAGGTGCAAAGAAGTGAGGCCACATCAAGTGGGTACAGGAGCCACTCTGGCTTACAGAGCCTCATAACCCACGGGGGCCAGAATCTCCTATAACAGCCCCATAGACATAGCTCTTGGGATTGCCACAGGGACATGCCCAAATTACAAGAGTCATTTAGGGAACTGTGGTATCCCCATCAGGTATGTGTAGTCCTAGTCAAGATGCAGTCACCCAGTAAGGAGTCATTTTTATCATAAGCAGTATAGCCTGTAACGTAATTGACACATACCATCTTTACCTGTTCCCAAAGACACAGACCTAGGAAGTTCACCGAGGGTCAGATTTTCAGGCAGAAATGGTTTTGTTAAACTTTGCCCTCCTTGACACCACTTATTTTGCTTTAGTGCTAATTTTAAAAATAATATGTCCCTTATTTTTTCCTTTTTTTATTATTTGTTTTTATTTTTCAATTTATTTGAATAATCATATAAGATTTGAAAAAATATGTAAAATTGTTTTATGCAGTCCTGTGTAAATGATCATTGTTCTTAGCAGAAGGTACCCCTCACATGAAAGCCTATGATGAAGAAAGTGTTGCATCACTGAGCACTACCCAGGATGAGACTCAGGATAGTTTCCAGATGAACAACGGAACACCAGAGTCTGCTTACATCTTACAAGGTGGCTATATGCTGGCAGCATCGTATTGGCCAAAGGTAAATTAATAATTGCTTGTTGGGCTAGGCCATTTTTCTGAGTATTCTATATTGCTTTAATGGTGGGTATTCTTATGTGGAAAAATAGGTCACTGGAAAATGTATGATGACATTTATTACTATTAGGTCCATTAGATCTACTTCGCTTGTGTGTTTCTCAACAGAACCTTAAAATGTTTAGAAGAAATGGTAACGAATGTAAATGTTCCCATACAAGTTACTATTCAAGTGCTTCTTTGTGAAAGTCTTCTTGAAGAAATTTGCTGTAGCCAGTTGTGACCTAGGGAAAAAAGTTCATTTTAAGCAGGTGTATATTCAGTGATAGAAAAAGTTAAAATTGGATTTTGCAATCCTTCTTCCAGAATGTGACTAGACTAGTACAGGTTCTTTATTAACATAGTGCTGCCTCTGATCCAGAGAACTTTCAGGATTTTTAGGATTTATGTTGCTTTTATACCAAGTAATATAATTCTTATTACTATGTAAAATGTGTAAAATAAAGCACATAAAATGTCAATGTTTATTTGTAAATGTTTTGTTTTAAAATTTAGAACAAGTGTACTTTAAAGCTTAGAATTCATGCCTCTGAGCTAGTAGATTTTTCAAATTGCCCTTAATTCACTTAAGAATATAAACTGCCAAAGAAAATATGATAAGATGCTGAACTTCACTAATAATCAATGAAATGTAAATTAAGACAATAAGAAGCTACAGTTTTCCCATGAGATTAGCAAAGAGTGATAATTTAAAAATTTGCAATCATATGGAAGGATATCTGTGACAAATAAAATTTTACAAGTATATTTTACAAGAATGTATATAATACAATTTCATTTTTTATGAAAAACAGAATGTGGGGGTTGTTTGTATGTTTTAGAGTAGATGTTTATGAACAGATATAAAGAAAAGATTTTAGAAGAGTACATACCAAATTGTTATCAGTGTTAACCTCTGGGAGGGAAGTTGGAAAATGGGAGAATGGAAGATTCTCTATTGTTTTATAGACTTTTGAGTTAATTTTTCCACACTGAAGCTGTATTACTTTTGTAACTATAAAAATAAAAGAATACCCCAAGAGTATGGCCGCTAGACATCCTTTTAACTCAGTACTGAAATCACTGCTAAAGTTCACCCTTCAGCCAAAGATTAGACAGGCCTATAAAACAAACAATAACACATGTAGTTCAATCATGTATATGAGACTAAATGGGCACACCAGCCCAAAAGCAAAGATGAGAAGGCAGGAAGGGATAGGAAAACTGGATGAGTGGAAGTGGGAAACCTGAAGTCAAGAAGGGAAGAAAATTGACACATCGTGGGGTTGGCAACCAGTGTCACAAAAATTTATGTATTGTTTAATGAGAAACTAATTTGCTCTGTAAACTCTCAGGATAAGAGAGAGAAAGAAAGAAACTGTCTTTCTGAGAGAAAATATTTTTGAACCACACCAAAGGTAATTTGTACTCGAATAATTTCTTCAAAATTGTAATGTGTGTATGAGAATATGTATACATACCACATGTACATATATTGTACCAGTTTAAATCTATCAAAAATCTTGGGCCTCTTGGTCCCCGAGGGTCTGGCCTAATTATTAAATTATACTTGGATGTTGCATGTTTTTCTAGGATCGTGTGATGATCAACCGGTTGGACAGTATTTGTCAAACAGTTTTGAAAGGGAAGTGGCCTTCAGCTAGAAGAAGTTGTGATACTAATACAGTGGCCTCTTTCTATACCACAAAACTGCTGGACAGCCCTGGAGCAGCTACAGAATATAGTGAGCCCAGTGCACCCACTCCCCCAGGTGCAGGTGTTAAAGAAGAACATGATCAGTCACCACAGATGTTAAAGGTGAAGAAGCATGTACGAGAAAAGGAGTTTACAGTGAAAATCAAAGACGTATGTTTATTTTTATTGCCCTAGGACCTGATTGCGATTGCGGTGTGCAGCATGCTTTTCCTGCAAATGGCTGCCTGCTTTTACTCTTACTTCCTTCACATACTTGTTTTTTGGTATCTGGTTTGGTTTCTTTTTGTTATCCAGGTTATTAAACTTGATTATTCTACTAGAGGTATCACCATTAAATATGTTTCTCTCCCTTTACTTCTGAAAGTATTACTTCTGCTGGTCAAGATGCTTTCTTAAACAGTCTGACAATTTCTAACCAAATTGGTTCTTCTGTATCATATTTAAATGGTATGTCCGTGGATTTGTCTGTTTTAAACATTTAACGTACACTGGGTAACATTTCCGTTTTTAATACAATTTTTGAAGCTAAAGTAATTACTCAGTACCTATAATGTGAGTAATGTCCTCTAAAATACAATACGAATAATGTACATAGAGATATATGTCTAAAGCTGGCGGTGTTACAGTGTACTAACCAGATGAAAACTATTTTGTTCAGGAAGGTGTATATATAGTGCCTGGAATTTTTTTTTCCTCATTTAAGACAGGAAATTTAATATTCATTCTAGAAACTGATTAAAATATTTCCATCAATTGATTTATGAACAAGAACTTGAGTAGTGTTTCAGGGTTTTTACTTAACTCTTTCAAAGTAAAAAAATTCTCTTAATATCCTTCAGTAAGATTTAACACTTTCTTTCTTAATAATGGTATTTGTTTAACAGGAAGGTGGTTTGAAATTGACATTTCAGAAGCAAGGACTTGCTCAGAAGAGACCGTTTGATAGTGAAGATGGTGCTCTGGGGCAGCAGCAGTACCTCACTCGCCTTCGGGAGCTTCAAAGCGCATCAGAGACCAGCCTCATCAATTTTCCAAAATGTACACCAGTATCAGGTGAATATCCAAGTAAAAATT
Organism: Trichechus manatus latirostris; assembly: GCF_000243295.1. Classification (NCBI taxonomy): domain Eukaryota; kingdom Metazoa; phylum Chordata; class Mammalia; order Sirenia; family Trichechidae; genus Trichechus; species Trichechus manatus. The sequence continues at coordinate 14,809,483 of NW_004443950.1, read as the reverse complement.
GTTTTAGTGTGGAACATCTCCTATTACTTTCAAGTCCTCTCTTATGTAGACTCCTGTAGTAAAAATGCATTTACCTTTTAATGTTGGGATTTCTCTTAAGTCTGTAATCAGTATATTTTGTTTTCGCTTTTAAATCTTAATAAATATGTATTGGAAATTTTAATAAGACATTTTAAAGCATAGAGAGAAATTTAGTTTTGGGGGCTTGAATATGTGGGTGGAAACATCATTTTGTCAAGTAGCTTTATACAGATAAAAGTTCAAATTAAAATTTCAGTATGAAAGCAAATTGGGAATTTAAAAACAAACATCTAAATTACAAGTTAATCGTCTTTGGTGGAGGAAGTTAAAATGAGAAGTTTTGGAAAAACTTTAGAGATGGTATATTCCAGGCATCTATAGGATAGAGGAGTTGTTTGTGACTAATCCCTGAAAGTTTATGGAATACTTGCAAGGACAAGGATCTCACTAGATTAAGCAGCCCTTGTTATTGTTAGGCAGATGTAATTATCAGAAATTTCTTCTTATTTGGAAGAAAAATTTGCCTGCTATACATTCTTCTCAATGACTAGATTTCTGTCTTCAAAGACAACCCAGGATTAATCTATTCCTGTGTCTATATGATAAATCTTCACAGTTTGAAAGCAGTTACTATATCTCTCTTTGGGGCATATTTCTTTTAACCTTTTGACAATTTGAGTCAAAAAATATTTATTAAATACCTAATTAGTGTTATGTGCTGTGTAGCCATTCAGGAATACATCAGAAGTTTTTTTGTTTTGTTTTTAATCTTAGTCTAGTTGGTACTTTCAGTTGTCTGTGTCCCACTTAAAGTTTTCTATCTAGAATTGAGAATGGTACTCAAGATTAACTGAGGCTCAATGTGTGGACCACAATATACTAATCCCCCAAAATGCAAGTTTAAAGCAGATGAATAGCTTCAATATCCTTTATATCCTCCTTTTACCTAAGGGCTAAGGACTCTATTTCAGTATTCTAGTAAGTCTGGCCGACGCGCAATACTTGGAAACATTTCAAAACTCCTACCATGCGTGTGAACAGTATGTGGAATTCCTACAATTTGGGAAAATAATACTTTAGTTAGAAGTGTTATTTTCAATTGATTGCTGTTTCCAGTTGCTGCTATTACCACTTTTTGATTGTAATTTAGTTAGTTCAGCTTAATCAGTATCAATTTGTTTCTTGTGCATTCATTAATCATCAGTGTAATTTTCCAACTGCTTGACTTTCAGACATGTATGCATTGCAGTTCAAATATGAACCAGCCTTTTATAACTAAATTATTAACCCCCAAAATATCCTTTATAATGACAGTTTTGTTAAGGAACTCTTCTTTCACCAGAAAATGGGAACAGGTGGGGAAGGTAAGCTGTGGGCTCTTTTGCCCAGCATAAGAGGGGCTTAATAATACAACTGCATGTACTCTGATAACACCACTATAAAACTGATACTTCTGTGAGCTTTACATTTTATTGCTATTGCAACTGAAGATTATGCAGGCTTCTCCTGTAAGTAATTCTTTGGATAATAATAGTAGTTTTTGTTGTGTCATTAGTAGCTAACATTAATTAGGCAACTGTAACCAAATATAAAAAACCTCAAGCATTAATACTATATAGAGTTATTATATAAGCATTGTATTTCATTTGTCTTAATAATTACAGATATGAAATCTAGATCTGACTTAGTCTATGATGTTTGGCAAATTTGTTAACATTTTTTGAGCTTTAATTTCCTTGTTTGTGAAATGGGGGTAGTAGAAGACAGAGGTGTGGTTGTTGGATGGATTAAATAAAACAGTATATATAAAGTGGCTACTGTAGAGCTTGGCACATAATTATATGCTGGACACATGTTAAAATTAGGTATTCACAGATTTTAGAATTAAATACTGAATAGATGCTATTATTCACATTGTTTATCTCTCAAAGTTGAAGCCCTTTTTATTTTTATCTTGGTATTCCCCCTGAGGAGCCCTGGTGGTGCAGTCGTTAAGAGCTATGGCTGCTAACCCTAAGGTCAGCCGTTCGAATCCACCAGCCACTCCTTGGAAACCCTGTGGGTCAGTTCTACTCTGTCCTATAGGGTCGCTATGAGTTGGAATTGACTTGACGGCGATGAGTTTTTCTTTTTTTTGGTATACCCACTGAATTTTATCTGAAAGCACTAGTAAAGATACAGGATGTAAAATAATTTAGTTAATGAAAGAGAGTAAAATAGCAGAGATTATAAAAGAGGACAAAACTAAAGAAACCTGTTCCATAAATTATCTGGAATACTGGAGAAAGGACTGTAGAGCCAAGCAACCTAGGGTTGAATTCTGTTATTTACTAGCCATAGTGACATCGGGCCAGTCACTTAATACTTCTGATCTGGTTTTAAAAATCTGCTTAATAATACCTCTATGTTTTTGTTTTGTTTCCTTTGTGATTATTAAAGATAGCATTTATCTTTCTGAAGCCATTGAGTCTGTATGAACCCCCAAAACTATGCCCTGAGATAACCTTTAAACCTTAAATCAAAAATCTCCCCTGAATTCTTCTTTAAACTGAACGGTAGTTTAGCTTAACTAGTAGAGAATGTCAACCCTGAGCATTGTGCTCTTTAAAGAACTATCTGTATGGGATCAAACTGACAACAGCAACTCAAAAGATTAAATAGAAACTTAGGGGGCAGTGAGTTTACCTTAATGGATGAGGAACAATTCAAAAAAGGAGAGTAAAAATGGTTGCACAACTTAAAGAATATAATCAGTGTCACTGAATTGTACATGTAGAAACTGATGAATTGGTTTATATTCTGTGTATATTCTCAACGACAACAAAAAAATAAAATAAATTTTAAAAATAGATAGCATTTATGAAGCCTAGTCTGGTGTCTGGCACCTAATAGACATTCAGCGTTGTTGCCTAACTGCTCTGGCTAGGACTTTCAGTACAGTGTCAAATAGCAGTGGGGAAAGCAGGCATCCTTGTCCTGTTTCTGATCTTAGAAGAAAAGCTTTTCAGTCTTTCACCACTGAGTGTGATTTTGTTGTTAGTTGATGTCTAGTCAGTTCTGACGCATTCGACCCCGTGTGAATAGGGTATAACTGCTCGATAGGGTTTTCAAGGCTCTGATCTTTCGGATGCAGATTGCCAGGCCTATCTTTCGAGACTCCTGTGGGTGGGTTAAAACCACCAACTTTTTGGCTAGTAGTTGAGCGCTTAACTAAATGCCAGGGACTCTTAGGCATGTAGTAGAAGGAAGCTATTTCTAATATTGTTATAGTTAGATCTAAGATAAAGATACGGATTTTATAAAGTAGGCTAAATTTTCCATTTTGGATTCTAGCTAAAAAAGAATCAGTAATATTTATGAAAATCACCTTCTAGTAGTATATAATTTAAACAGAGAATGGCCAAATTGAGGTACGTTTATAAATGTACATTCTAGTGTGTATGCAAATATTCTTCCAGTAACTTATTCCATACATGTTTATTAAGTACTTTTCTTTTTTATATAGCACTGGGATAGCACTAAAGGGAAAGTAAAAGAAATATGAGACACTGTCTCTACATTTCAGCTGATTAACTAGACATATACATTAAAATATTAAACAATACATTAAAAAAAAAAAATAGACCCCTGGACTCTCTATCAGCCCAGAACTAAAACAGTTTCTGAGGCCAACTCTTCAGACAGGGATTGCACTGGACTGTAGGACATAAAGTGATACTCGTGAAGAGTGTGCCTCTTAGTCAAGTAGATACAAGAGACCAAAGGGGCAGCTTCTGTCCAGAGGTGAGATGGGAAGGCAGAGAGAGTTAGGAGCTGGTTGAATGGTCATGGGGAATCAGGAGCAGAAAGGAGGAGTGTGCTGTCGCAGAATGGGGTGAGCAATTAGGGTCTCCTAACAATGTATTATAAAAATTTTGTATGGGAGACTAACTTGAAATGTAAACTTCATTTAATTACAACAATAATAAAATAAAAATGTACATACTATAATTAAAAAAAAAAAAAGAAATTGTTCCACATCCGACTTCGGTGAGCAGCATCTAGAGTCTTAAAAGCTTGCGAGCGGCCATCTAAGATACATCTGCTGCTCCCATCCTGTCCAGAGCAAAGGAGAATGCAGAAAATCAAAGACACAAGGGGAATATTAGTCCACAGGACTAATTGACCACAAGTACCCCAGACTCCATCAGTCTGAGCCCAGAACAACTACATTGGTGGTGCCCGCTATAACCCCTGACAGCTCTAACAGGGACCACAACAGAGGGTTCTGAACAGCAGGAGAAAAATGCAGAACAAAAATGAAAGCCACAAAAAAAGACTAGACTTGCTGGTCTGACAGAGACTGGAGGAACCTCGAGACTATGAACCCTGGACACCCTTTTAACTCTGAACTTAAGTCACTCTCTTCAGCCAAAGATTTACTAGACCTATTTAGGTCTATAAAACAAACAATAATACATGTGTACGAGACTAAATGGGCAACACCTGCCCAAAAGGAAAGATGAGAAGGCAGGAAGAGACAAGAACACTGGACGAATGGAAATGAGGAACTCAGGGTGGAGAAAGGGAGAGTGTTGACACATCACAGGGATTGCAACCAATGTCAAAAAACAATTTGTGTATGAATTGTTGAATGAGAAACTAATTTGCTCTGTAAACTTACACCTAAAACACAATTTAAAAAAATGAAAAGAAAAAAAAAAAGTAGAGGCCTAGATTACAGTTCTCCAAATTTTTAAATGAGAATTGGAGGTGATGCGTTTAACAGTTGCTTGATTTAAGATGTGTAAAATAAAAAGTACCATTTTCATATAATGAGAATAAGGATTACTTTTAATTTTTTTTAAGAACTAGATTTTTATCATTAATTTACATTTTTAATTTGATTAGGTACTTCCATTCAGTCAACTCTTGGTGCCAATGGAGTGATATTAGACAACCAGCCTATAGTTAAAAAAAGACGAGGAAGGAGGAGGAATGTAGAAGGTGTTGACATCCTCTTTTTTAATAGAAACAAACCACCTAATCATGTAAGTAAAGCAATAAATAAAAACTACTGACTCTTGAGTTGAGTAATCAATCAGTGTAATGAACAGACGTATTACTATTTTGTGAATGTTTTTTAGAATAATAATCATAAGGAAATTAGAAATACACTAGTTTTAGATAGTGTATCAGTAGAATCAGACGCTGGCCAAGGTCCATGAAAATTTTAGATTTGAAAAATTTAGCAGAATTTTTACTTTTTCTCCTTCAAAAGTAATTGCTTCATTGGGATCAAAATTAGAATGAAAAAGCATGTAAATAAAATTTTCACATGGTGTTTTTCTACAGGTTACTATAGGCATAACCACCTCACAGATTTCTGCAGGGATAAATCCAGCACTTTCTTATACTCAACCTCAAGGAATACCTGATATGGAAAGTCCAGTTCCAGTTATTAACCTTAAAGATGGGACGAGACTTGCAGGGGATGATGCACCGAAGAGGAAAGATTTGGAAAAATGGCTTAAGGAGCACCCAGGTTATGTGGAAGATTTAGGAGCGTTTATTCCTGTAGGTGATACCTTAAAAATTTTGGTATATTTTATTTGTATGATTTGTCAAACCTATAGTGATGAAACTTGAATTCTCATCTATTTATGCTAAATATTTCTCCTGGCCTAGACTTAGGAAAATTACAGAAAAAAATAATTACCATCTTCTCCATGATACAATACAGCATCATTTTCCAGTTATCCTTTCTAAATGCGACAAGTATTTGGTAATAAAAATCACCTCCGATATACAGAGTACTGTGTTAGGCTCTGAGGGAGCCCTGGTTGGTACAGTGGTTAAGCACTCGGCTGCTAACCAAAAGGTCACCAGTTTAAACCCACTGGCCGCTCCACAGGAAAAAGATGTGGCAGTCTGCTTCTGTAAAGATCCCAGCTTTGGAAACCCTATGGGGTAGTCCTACTCTGTCCTGTAGGGTCACTATGAGTCAGAATCAACTCGACAGCAGTGGGGTTTTTTTTTGTTTTTGTTTTTTTAATTAATATTAGGCTCAATAAAGGTTACAAAGGAATGAAACATCTAATCCTTTCCCTCGAGAAGTTTATTTAAAAATTATAATGATTATCATAATGAACATTCACTGCGACTTAGCTATGTGTCTGGCATTATACTTAGCAATTTGTATGTCATTTAACACTCACAACAATCCTATGAGGATGACATCATTATAACCATTTTAAATAAAGAAACTGAAACAGAGATTTTACATGAATAGTCCAAGGCCACACGGCTAATAAGTTTAAACTCCAGAGTCCAGCCTACTACTCTAGACCTATAACCTCAGTGTTTAATTAATTTTAAACTCTTCTTCAAGCTATAGGAATACAGCTTCTGTGTCTCTCCAGATGCACAGTGAGTTTCCGTTAATCAAAGATGAGAATCATTATTCTTAATTTGCATTCTCCTTATCCTCTGAAATGATGTTTACTCACCATCTTCTTCTAGGCATATGCTCCCTTACTCACACATAGGAATCTGTATTTGATTTTGCAGTACTTTACTATCAGATGCTGATGTACCAAATTTTGTGTCAGCAACCTTTGACATTTCTGTGTACTTTATAAGTAAAAGAGTAAAGCATCTCCTCTATTCAGTGAAGCTAGCAGGGCCTGTCCTGTCTACCACCATTATGAAGATTAAATAGATAACCCAAGTAAAGCTGTCCACTATCCTGTGCACTCCACCTTTGTATCCTCAGGACCTAGCACATAATTCCTAATGCACAGCATAGTGTCTAGTTCCCCATAAATATTTACTGAGTACATAATTAAAACAAGAAAATCCTTTGAAAACTACAAAGTACTATATAAAGGAAAAATGGTGGTTATTTTATTAGCCAAAAAAATTAATTCCTTTTGCCGGGGGGAGGAGGTCATGAAAAAGAACCACAAAAGTTGTAGCTCCTAGAATGATCTTTGTGATACTTAGATCTAGTAGTTCACATTGCTGCTGTTGTCACCAGGAAACAACCTGCTAGTCTAAAACAGGGAGCCTCAATGTTGGCTTTTAGATGTTTTTAATATCTCTAGTTTTCTCAGAGGATGCTTCATGTTCTCAAATAGCATTTGTTTAAATTCTTTAAAAAAAAAAAAAAAGGCAGTCTTATAAGTGTGGTGGGAAGAGTTTTCACTAAATAAGATGGACAACTATAGAATGAATATTGTAATTTTTGAAGATAATGAGAATCACTAGCTTCTTAACATGTTAGCAAAATAACATTCATTTATTCATTCAACAAATTTTTATTGAGTGGACTACTCTGTGTGTGTTACTATTTTAAGGGATTGAGGATATAACAGTGAACAAGGTAAAGTTCTTGCCCTCATTTCTGAATGATTCACAAGCTTTTCTCTTGTCACTGCAACAGTCTTTATTAATTTTTTTGTTAACTTTTATAGCCGTTCATCATTTTCACTACAAATGAGCCCTTTACCATGATACTTTATATAATGCTTTATTATTAAGATTTTAAAACATGTTCTCCTAAACCATAGCTGTGTGAGACGTGTCCTCCAAAGGATGGATGGATTAATGAATGGGTGAGTGAGTGAATGCATGAATGGACAAAATGAATTTCTATCTTGTAGATAATCAAATTGACTCATAACACATCTGATGCCAAAGGCATTTACCCAAATTCCCATACTCTGTATGAAGCCTTTGCATCAGAACCCTACATAAATTTGCATTAATGCCTTCTTGTCCCTCCAAGTGTCACACTTGGAATTCTGTAAACCAGTTCATTCCTTTGCTTCCTTCTTTCCTCTCCCAGCCCTCTGAGTGTGTATTCTTTTCCAAAGAAGACATCAGAGCCAGTTACTGCACACAGATCATCTCTTGGCTGAACTTTTTGTTGGTAGCCAAGGAAGAAGGGGAAAAAATTAGAAAATTTTCTATTTTAGGAGCATTATTATTTTCATTAATTGTAAGAGGTGCTATCACTCTTATCATTATTTAGAAGGTCCCTTTAGTCCAAGCCGTATTACCTCATTTAAAAAAACCAACAAACCAAAAAAAACATGTATTTAAAAGCAGCATTTGTTGCAGTAAAGAATACAAGATAATTTGTGTGATTTCCCAAGTGTACTTTATATTAATGATCTGTTGTGTTTCTCAGTGGCTAAATAATTGTAACATGGTGTAGTATATACTATAACAGAGGTGTGTTTGAAGTGCCATGGGAAAAGATAAAATAACAATTCTACCTGGGCAAAATGGTGTAGGGAAAGTAGAGCTAACATTTGACTGGGAGATGAAAGAAGAATAAGTAGGCATTGACCAGATTAACACGAGAGGAGAAGTATATTCTAGACATTATAGACCAATACGAAGGGAGTTAGAAGAGGATACAACTGTCAGCATATTCATAAAACACTGACTAGACTGATCGTAGGGTCGCTATGAGTCACAATCGATTCGACGACACACAGCAACAATCTGATAGCAGGAGTCCCTGGGTGGCGCAAATGGTTAAGTGCTCAACTACTAGCCGAAAGGCTGGTGGTTCAACCCTACCCAGAGGCACCTCAGAAGGCGGGCCCAGCGATCTTCTTCAGAAAAGTCACAGCCTCAAAAACCCTATGGAGCAGTTCTACTCTGCACACATGGGGTCACCATAGTCAAAATTGACTTGACAGCAGCTAACAACCACAACAAAGTTTGATATTCTAGAGTATGGGGGGAAATGATTGGAGTAATAGTAACTGGATGGAAAAACTGAATTAGATCTAAACTATGCTGGGACTGGTATACCATGCTGAAGAGTTTCAGTGTTAGTCTCCTGGAATGTTTTGATTGGTTGGAAATAGCTTTAAACATCCAGCCCTGCTTTATTAACAGTTGTAGAAGTGAGCAGAATGGTATGATGGAAAGAGTTTTTATTTTTATTATCAAACATGAGTTCTTAATCTGTCTCTGCCACTTGCTCTACCTGTATGATCTTGAGGAAGATAACCTGCCTGAGCATTGGTTTCCCCTTGTAAAATAAGAATAAAACCTCTTGGTGTTATTGTGAGGATTACATGAGAAGAGATAAGAAAAACCATAAGTGGAATGGAAAATCTGATAAATTTAAGAAACAGGAGAAAAAGTAAAGAACCATACAATTTAGAGGAAACTGCCCCTTCAGGTATCACCCTTCCAGAAGATCGTGGTCTTTAAGGGCTTTAAGGAAGGAACTAGCAAAAGTTCTTCTCATTTCAGGAGACAATCAAAGCACCCTGCTTTCATATAGAACCATAATTGTGGTCATTATGATGGCCTGGGATAGTTTTTAAATGTACAATTTGAGGAAGAGGATCATGCAATACATTTTAATGTATTTTTAATGTGTGAGTAACTAAATGGTAAATGCATCAGTGTTACTTGTATCAGCTAATTTATAATATTTTCAATAGTTTTGCATAGGTAAAGATTTTAAAGCTATTTCTTTGTCTGTATATTTTAGAGAATGCAGCTTCATGAGGGGAGGCCAAAACAAAAAAGACACCGTTGCAGAAACCCCAATAAATTAGATGTTAATAGTCTCACTGGAGAAGAACGTGTTCAGCTGATTAACAGAAGAAATGCTAGGAAGGTATTTATATATTTGTTGTTAATTTTTATATTGGTTCAATATAAAAAATCTTTAGAACATTATTTAATTATGCAGTATTTTCTAGCAGAACTGGAAATGGGTTGAATGAAGCAGATTTGTGGGGAAAGACATGGACTGTAATTTCAGGCAGCCTAATCTCAAATCCCATATCTTTGATTAAGCTATTGAATGAAATAAGCATGTCACTTAACAAATCTGTGCCTAAGCAGTGCCATTACGTATCGTTGTGCACTGCACAAGGGCACTACATCTAAGGCAGTGGTTCTCAACCAGGGATATTTTTACCTTCCATAGACATGTAGCAATGTCTGGAGACACTTTTGGATGTCATAATTTAGCAGGGAGGGGTACTATTGGCATCTAGCAGGTTGTACCCAAGGTTGCTGCTAAACATCTTAACAATGCATAGGACAGTCCCCACAACACAGTCCAAAATGTCAATAGTACCATGGTTGAGAAACCCTGACCTAAGGGGACACCATTGACATCTTAGCCATCATAGATTTGTGTAGTCATCACTGCAGTTTTCTACGAGATGATAGTAAAGTCTCTTTTTCTATCAAAATCATCATAATTATCTGATAGATGAAAACAGATATCTTAAGGAAAGAGCACCTTCTAATTTGCACAAAGGTACCTTGTAGTCTTATAGATAATATATTCATCTTCTTCTTTTATTGACTGATGCATGGTAAAAATTCACGTTTTTCAAAGTGTATTTCTGAAGCAATATGCCTTAACATTTGTTTCACCAAATTGCTTCTGTTTTCTGTTTGGATTGCTATATACCTACTCCCTACTTATCAACTATCGTGTTATCTGACATTCTTATTTACAACAATAGTAAAAAAATCTACTGTCAAACTATTTTGTGCATTAATGATGTACATCTGGCAGTAACAAACACCAAGGTGCAAGGCGAGAGTAACGCAGGCTGTGATGGTTAAGGTTGTATGTCAGCTTGACTGGGCCATGTTATTCAGTGGCTTGGCAGTTATGTAATGATGTAATAATGTGATTTGGTAGTTGTGTAATGATGTAGTTATCCTTTTTTGTAATCTGATGTGATCATCCTCCATTTTCATATAACGCCAATTTTTGCATAACGGCCTAGTCTTTGGAAACTAACCATGTTGATAAGTGAGGAGTGGGTGTAGATCCTTTTTATCTCACAGTACATGATAGAAGACTTGTGGCACCCTTTTGTAAATTTATCACTTTGACACACTGTTTTGTTCTGATAAGGAAGCAACAAAAAAAATAATAAAGACAAATGGCCTTAGAGTAAGAAGAGCAAATTTCTCAAGTTCTATCACTTGCAAACTAAATTACCTTACATAACTCATGTTAATTCCCTGGTTCTGTTTTGCTCGCTATTAAATGCCCTTACTGCTGGGATAAAAATACATAAGCATCAGGAAAATGATGTATAAACAAAGTAAAAACAGCAATAATGAGATAGAAATTATAAAAAGGAACCAAACAAATTCTGGAGCTGAAGAGTACAATAAGTGAAATGAAAAATTTGCTAGAGGGGTTCAACAGCGATTTAAACGGGCAGAAGAAAGAATCTGAGAACCAGAATATAAGATAATTGAAATTATCAAGTCTGAAAAACAAAAAGAATAAAGAAAACTGATCAGAGCCTAAGTGACCTTTTTATTTTTGTAAGGTTGGTAGTAATGGCCCCACTTTCATTTTTAATTTCAGTTATTTGCATCTTCATGCTTTTTTTCTTGGTCTAGCTAAAGGTTTAGAAATTTTCAAAGAACCAACTTTTTGGTTTCATTGATTCTGTTTTTCTTTTATATTTCATTCATCTCTAATCTTTATTATTTTTTTCCTTCTGTAATCTTTGAGCTGAATTTACTGTTCTTTTTTTAGTTTCTCAAGGTGTAAACTTAGGTTATTGTTAAGAGATGTTTCTTTTTTTGTAATGTAACCAGGATTATAAGGAAAACTATAAACAATTATGCCAACAAGTTAGGTATTCCATATGAAATGGACAAATTCCTAGAAACACACAAATTACCTAAACTGACTCAAAAAGAAGTAGACAATCTGAAGAGACCTATAAGAGGTAAAGAGATTGAATCAGTAATCAGAATCCTACCAACAAAGAAAACTCCAGGACCAGATGGCTTCACTGGGTCAATTCCACCAAACATTTAAAGAATTAACACCAATCCTTTTCAACGCTTCCAAAAAATAGAAGAGGAGGGCTACTTCCTAACTTATTCTATGAGGCCAGCATTATCCTGATGCCAAAGCCAGATAAAGACATCACAAGAAAAGAAAATTACAAACCAGTATCCATTATGAATATTCGTGATAAAATCTTCAGCAAAATACTAGTAAGCTGAATCCAACAGTATATTAAAAACATTATACACCATGACTGTCATGGATTGAATTGTGTCCCCCCAAAATATTTGTCAACTTGGCTAGGCCATGATTCCCAGTATTGCGTGATTGTCCACCATTTTGTCATCCAGTTTGATGTTCCTTTGTGTTGTAAATCCTATCTCTTTGATGTTCATGAGGTGGAATTAGTGGCAGTTATGTTAATGAGGCAAGACTCAATCTACAAGATTAGGTTGTGTCTTAAGTTAATCACTTTTGAGATGTAAAAGAGAGTAGCAAGCAAAGAGACACGGAGACTTCATACCACCAAGAAACAAGAGCCAGGAAGATAGCGCGTCCTTTGGACCTGGGATCCCTGCGCTGAGAAACTCCTCGACCGGGAAAGATCGATGACAAGGACCTTCCCCCAGAGCCAACAGAGACAGAAAGCCTTCCCCTAGAGCTGCACCCTGAATTTGGACTTCTAGCCTACTAGACTGTGAGAGAATAAATTTCTCTTTGTTAGAAAGCCATCCACTTGCGGTATTTCTTTTATAGCAGCACTAGATAACTAAGACAGTGACCAAGTGGGATTTATCCCAGGAGTGCAAGGGTGATTCAACATAAGAAAATCAATCAGTGTAACATACCACACTAGTAGAATGAAGAAAAAACACACACACGATTACCTCAATTGTTGCAGAAAAAGCACTTGACAAAATCTAGCAATGTTTCATGATAAAAACACTCAGAAAGCTAGGAATAGAAGGGAACTTCCTCAACATGATAAAAAGCAGTTATAAAAACCCACAGGTAACTTCAGACTCAGTGAAAGGCTGAAAGTTTTCCCTCTAAGATCCCAGAATAAGACAAGGATGCTTGCTTTCACCATTGCTATTCAGCATTGTACTGGAAGTTCTAGCCAAACCAGTTAGGCAAGAAAAAGAAATAAAAGACATCCAAGTTGTAAAGGAAACAGTAAAACTATCTTTATTCACGGATGACATGATTCTGTATAGCGAAAATCCAAAAGAATCCACAAGAAAGCGACTCGAGCTAATAAATTTAGCAGAGTTGCGAAGTAGAAGATCAACACTCAAAAATCAGTTGTACTTCTATACACCAGCAGTGAACAACTTGGAAATTAAGAAAATGATTTCATTTAAATGGCATCAAAAGAATAAATTACCAAGGAATGAATTTAACCAAGGAGATGAAAGACTTTTAACACCAAAAACTGCAAAACATTGCTGAAATAAATAAATGGAAAGACATCCTGTGTTGGAATACTTAATATTATTATTAAGATGGAAGTACTATCCAAAGGGATCTACAGGTTCAACACAATTCCTATAAAATTCCTTTCTTGAAGAAGTGGAAAAGCCCACCCTCAAATTCACATGGAATTGCAAAAAACCAACAAAACCCATTGCTGTTGAGTTGAATTCCAACTCATAGCGACCCTGTAGGACAGAGTAGAATTGCCCCATAGGGTTTCCAAGGCTGTAAATCTTTATGGAAGCAGACTGCCACGTGATTCTTCCGCAGAGCCACTGGTGGCTGAACCATCATCCTTTAGGTTAGCAGCCGAGCACTTAATCTAGCACTTAACCTTAGCCAAGCTAAGTCAAGCACTTAGCTACCAGGGCTCCCGAATAGCCACCACAATCTTGAAAAATAAAACAAAATTGGAGGACTCACACTTCCCAATTTTAACACTTCTTACAATGCCACAGTAATCAAAACAGTGTGGTACCGGCATAAGGACCAATGCATTAGAATTGACAGTCCAGTAATCATGCATTTATGATTTTTGGGAAGGTTGCTAAGTTCATTCAATGGACAAAGAATAGTCTTTTCAAAAAATGGTGCTTTGTGTACACCAGTGTTAATTGAAGAATTATTCACAATAGCCAAAAAGTGGAAACAACCCAGTTATCCATCAACAGATGAATGGATAAACAGAATGTGGTATATCCATACAATGGAATATTATTCAGTCATAAAGTTCTGATACATGCTGCAACATGAAGAATCTTGAAAACATTATATTAAGTGAAATAAATCAGTGACAAAAGGACAAATACTGTATGATCCCACTTACATGAAATATCTAGAATAGGCAAAAGCACAGAGACTAAAGTTTATTAATGGTTATGGGCTCAGGGGAGGAGGAAATTGGGATTTATTGCTCAAGGTATACTAAGTTTCTGTTTGGGATGATGAGAATTTTTGGAAATGGATGGTGGTGATGGTTGGCGAATGTAATTAATGTCCCTGAACTGTACAGTTACAATTGTTTCAAATGGCAAATAGTAGCACTGCCCCATAGGGTTTCCAAGGCTATAATCTTTACTGAAGCAGAATGCCACATCTTTCTCCCTTGGAGCAGCTGGTGGGTTCACACCGCCGACCTATCAGTGAGCAGCTGAGCATGAACTTTTGATTCCTGGCTTCGAATCTGGATCCTGCCACTTAACCGTGGCTTTAGGCAAATTATGTAACTCTTCTGAGGCTCAGTTCCTTCATTTGAAAAATAGAAATAATACTGTCTCACAAGAACAAAGTGAAAACTGAAAGAAGTTACATATTTAAAGTCATTTTCACAATACTTGGTATATATTGCAGCATTACAATACTTGGCATAACACGTTCCAGAAGGTATGTATGAAAGTATTCTCACTGGTCTTGGCATATGATAATAACGTATGTTTATTATGTGCCAGGCACTGTGCTAAGGCACTCAAATTACCTCGTTTTATCTTAATGAAACCCTGTGAGGGAAGTATTATTTTTATACCATTTGACAAATCAGGAGACTGAAGCTCAAAGAGAGTTACTGATTTGCTCAGATTCACAGAACTGATAATTCTGACACCAAAGGATATACTCTTAACTAGGCTATACTGTCTATCCAACATAGTAAGTATATAGTAAATGTCAGTTATTCATTAATAAACTTAAACATTTAAAATTTATATTACCATATGTGTATATAGTATATCAATAGTCTATGAGTTGTGGTGGGCCTTTTTAACAAAATCATCAAGATCATTGAAAGTGGTTCAAAGAATACCCATGTTTTGAATAAATAAACTGTCAAACACAATAAAAGCAAGAAATATCATTTCCCTATTTAATAGTGTTTTAGGTAGCTAACTTGTTTTGTTTTGTTTTGTTTTCATTTGCAGGTTGGAGGTGCGTTTGCTCCCCCATTGAAAGATTTATGTAGATTCCTGAAGGAAAATTCAGAGTATGGAGTAGCTCCTGAATGGGGAGAGGTTGTGAAGCAATCTGTGAGTATTTTACAAATATTAACTCAGTCATCATTTTAAAAATTAGATGTCATTTAATTATATCTTAGATTGAACTTTAAGTTAAGAATTAACAAAATATTTCAAGAACATGTGCCAGTGTTCTTTAGTTCACAATTTTTATTTTGCAGAACAGGTTGCAGATTTCTCGGTTGCTTGTCGAATTAGAATATAAAATCAGTATACAGTAGCCTCTTCATATCCACAGTTTCGCTTTCCATGGTTTCAGTTACCCACAATTGACTGTGGTCTGAAATATAGTACAATAAAATATTTTGAGAGAGACCACATTCACGTAACTTTTATTACAGTGTATTGTTATAATTGTTCTATTTTATTATTAGTTATTGTTAATCTCTTACTGTGTCTAATTTATAAATTAAACTTTATCATAGGTATGTATGTCTAGGAAAATCATAGTATATATATATATATTGGGTTTGGTACAACTAGCAGTTTCAGGCATCCACTAGGAGTCTTGGAAGTTATCCCCCGTGAATAAGGGGGGGACTGCTGTATACTGATTTGTTTTTATTTTAGCCTCTAAGATACCGCAAAGAAAAATCAAAGATGTTGGCAAAGAAATATATGTAAGGAAATTCTTCATGGTATCAAAAAAAAAAAATACCCGTTGCCGTTGAGTTAATTGCAACTCATGGCAACCCCAAGTGTCACATTGTAGAATTGCTCCATAGGGTTTGCTTAGCAGTAATCTTTATGGAAGCAAATTGCCAAGCCTTTCCTTCACAGTGCTGCTGGGTGGGTTTGAACCACCAACCTTTACGTTAGTAGTCAAGTGCAAACCGTTTGCGTCACCCAAAGACCAGTATTCATGGAATATCAGTGAAAATTTGGGAATAAACTAATGTTTTGTACAACTACTTTAAAAATTATATCTTAGAAAAACATCTAATGACAAGGGAGAAAGAATTCACAATCTGTTAAATGGGGTAGTAGTTAAGCTCTTGGAATAGTGAAGCCTAACCATGTGGTAAGTGCTAAATAAATAATAGCTATTATTTTTACAGATATCTGAATGAAAAAGGCAGGCTTTAATATGATTCCAGTTTTTTTAGTTTAGAAAGACAGGTGGGGGAGAATTGTGTAATGTGTATATATATATGCATAGGAAAAAAATGGAAGAATACATCCTGAAGTGTTAGCAATAGTTATAACGGAATGGTGAGATTTTTAGATGACTTTTTTCTTTGTATTTTTTGTTTTTCATGTTTTCTGCAGTAAGCACTAATACTTCTTTTACTAGAACAGATAAGTTGGTCAATTTAAAATAAAAAAAAAAGTATTTCCATGAGATTCTTTGTCTAAACTGCCGTCTAGAGCTGCACTGCCACAATTGGTAGCCACTAGGCACATGAGCCCTGGTGGCGTAGTGGTTAAGAGCTCAGCTGCTAACCAAAAGGTCAGCAGTTTGAATCTACTAGCTGCCCTAGGAAGCCCTACGGGACAGCTCTACTCTGTCCTATAGGGTCGCTATGAGTCGGAATCAACTCGATGGCAGCAGAACAGGTTTGGTTTTGATTTTTTTAGGCGCATGTGGCTGTTGAGCACCTGAAATGTGTCTAGTCTAAATTGAGATGTGTTTTAAGTATAAAATACACACTGGATTTATATTTCAAAGTCTTAGCTCAAAAAGTGGTGGTTCAAAAATACATATTACAAATTAAAATGATGTTCTCATTATGTTGTTTTAAGTAGTCTATATTACTAAAATTAATGTCGCTTTTTTTTTTTTTTTTAACCTTTTTTAGTGTGGCTACTAGAAAATTTAAAATCACATAGGTAGCTTGCGTTGTATTTCTGTTGGACAACACTAGTCTCGAGGTTCTAAACTCCTAAAACATCTAGGAGTTTTGAGCCCCAGAAAATCATGGGAGAATTGCAAGAAAGTAGCATAGATTGTTCTCTCTTGTCCCGGACCAAGTGACTCCCAACCTGCAGATGCTACTGCTTTTCTTGAGCCAAGTGATTTTTTCCCCTCTTGAGTAATAACATTCAGCTTAGCCCTAAGTCCCTTACTCCCAAAGTTACCATCAAAAGCTTCACATGAAGCATCTCATTTTAGCCTTAATCTTTCCCTTCTCCCTGTTTTCCTTATTGTTCTTCCAGATTAGAAGGGGGCCACTTATTCAGGCTAGAGCAAGTGGTGATACAAAACATGTAAGGGTTATGGAAGTACTCACGAAAAAATGTCTCTGGATCTGAGATTTTCTAGAACTATTCTACAAACTCATGCCTCATATTGTGGCGGAAAGCCAAAAGCTTCCTTCTGCTCTCGTTCTACAGTGGGATGAGAAGTAGACAAGCTTCCTTAAGCCACTACTTACGATACAATGAAATAGGTTATCTCTTTTCTAATTGATTATTTTATATCAATACAGAATGAGTTTATGAATTACTTATTATTATTAGTAGGTCATTTGTATGACTAGCTAATAGCTATTGATTTTATTTTTCACATAGCTGTTATTAACAAATACATATATATAATTATTCCAGGGATTTCTTCCAGAAAGTATGTATGAACGTATTCTCACTGGTCCTGTTGTAAGAGAGGAAGTAAGCAGGCGAGGGAGACGGCCTAAAAGTGGGATTTCGAAGGCTGCTGCGGCAGCGGCAGCAGCAGCTGCAAACGCCACAAGTGTTTCAGGCAGTCCTTTGTTAGCCAATGGATTACTTCCAGGTGTGGATCTGACGACTCTTCAGGCCTTACAACAAAACCTACAAAATTTGCAGTCACTGCAGGTAACTGCAGGGCTGATGGGAATGCCTGCTAGCCTGTCTTCTGGAGGAGAAGCTAAAAACATGGCCGCCATGTTCCCCATGCTGCTGTCAGGAATGGCTGGATTACCAAATCTGTTGGGCATGGGAGGACTCCTGACAAAGCCTACAGAATCTGGGACAGAAGAGAAAAAGGGAAATGACTCTAAGGAGCTAGAAGGAAAAAAAGAAAGGACAGAGAGCCAAAATTCAGAGAATGGTGGAGAAAACTCTGTGTCAGGTTCTCCTTCAACGTCCTCTTCTGCTGCATTAAATACAGCTGCAGCTGCCAACCCGTTAGCTCTTAACCCACTATTACTATCGAATATACTTTATCCAGGGATGCTTCTCACTCCAGGCCTTAATCTTCATATTCCAACTTTGTCCCAGTCCAATACTTTTGATGTACAGAAAAACAAAAACAGTGACTTAGGCTCATCTAAGTCTGTAGAAGTAAAGGAAGAAGATTCCAGAGTCAGAGATCAGGAGGACAAAGGGGGAACTGAGCCAAGTCCTGTCAATGAAAACAGCACAGATGAGGGTTCAGAAAAAGCCGATGCTTCATCTGGATCTGATAGTACGTCATCGTCCTCCGAGGATTCAGATTCTAGTAATGAAGACTGATTCCTAAACTCTGCACTTAAATTATGAACTGATTTTGGATTCTTTTTCTTTAATTATTAATTGTAAATATCCCAGTGTTGAGTGCATCAATAACTTACTGACCGAACATTTCAGTTATTTGTTTAGAAGTGCAAACTGCTTTCAGAGACATTTTGCATGTAATATTTCTTAAGATTCATAAGTTTCTGAACTCGTATGTACTATCAAATACATAAAGGTGTAAAATTACAACAAAAGGCATTATAATTTTGTTGGGGGTTAATTTTATGAAAATTATGCTCGATAAGAGTTGTATAATATATTTGCAGTAAACACAGAATACTTTATGCATATTACTGATTTAATTTGAATATAGTTTTACAGCCTCCTTGACACCTATAATTTACAGATCAAAACTCAGCAATAATTTGGGCAGCTAATGAATGTCATGAAAGCTGTAGAATCTACATCACCATCCATTGCTTTAATTACATGAAAATGCTCTAGTGTTGTGATGCACTGCTGATGTTTCCAATTCAGGTACAAGTTTGTTTTAAAGAAGAAATAAGTTTCCCAATCAGCCAATTTAACTGGCTACCTGTTACCTCAGCTGAGTTAGTTTAGGAAGTTTACATTCGTTTCTAATTCTATACTTGTTTTCAGGGGTTTTTTAAACACATCCTATATATCATGTTAATCTGGCAAGAAATAATGACTTGCTTTTTGCTGAGCTTAACTTTGGTATCAGTGAAAGTAAGTCATAAAATAATCCTGTGTCATGTGACTTTGGCACCCTATAGACATACTTATTTTTAACTTTTCAAAGTTTGGCCTCCTATTAGAAATAATTATGTCTCTGATTGAGTAGTGTCTGTTTCCAGGGTTCAGAAAAGGCAAACTGATGAATGCCACTGAAAAGAACTTCAACACAGCATACGTCATGTAAAAGAAATCGTTTGTTTGCTTTCTTTGTGTTTTATGTCATAGAATTCTTCCAAAATTAACAAATAGTGGTAAAGTAATATGCAGATATTCTAAATTCATTTGAGTTTCTAGGTGTAAGCAGATTAAATGTTGCCCAGAATCAGTGTTGGGTTATCAGTTTATATTAAATATGCTGAGTTGCCCATTTTGAAAATGCACTTTGAATAATCTCAAAAAGATAAACAAGTTATACCTATAAACCACAAAAACGAAGCCAAAGGCTTCTGTTCAATTTCTTAGAACCCTTTACCCTGTAAAATTTGTCTGATATTTGATTTCTGATACAATTTCTCCTGCTTAAGCTGCTATTATTCTGACAAGGTAGAGATCCAGGTTTACCTTCATATATATTTAAAACAATTAGAACTAAATTGGACTTAAAAATATTATTTACGTTTTAAGGAGAGATAACTGTCAGCATTTTTCTGATACTCAAGTAAGTCAGTGATAAAGTTTGCAAGGGGATAAATTTAGGAGTAAAAGTTAACCCAGTTCTCTCCCACAGAAAATATAACTTTCATTATATTTTGATAGAACTCTGTTGTTTTGTCATGAATTAAGCAATTGCATTGGGTTTTACCAAGACCTTTACCAGTAAATTATGTTTCTGTATGTAAAATACTAACCCCATTATTAGAAAAACAGTGTTATATGTATTTACAAAATTTTATAAGTTCATAGGGATTGTATTGATTTTTGTATTTTCCCAAAATAGTACTTTTAATTGATGGTCCTTTATGCAGTGTCTTAGCAATAGTCATTATAATGCCCACCCAGAAGTGGGTAGTAACTCTTCATCATGAAAATGATATATTACATATTTAGTATCTTCCCTTTGCAGTATTGCACTTTTGTTTACTAGAGTACACCTATGAAATAGCCAAAGTTTTTCACAGTTAAC
Source organism: Trichechus manatus latirostris (assembly GCF_000243295.1). Lineage (NCBI taxonomy): Eukaryota > Metazoa > Chordata > Mammalia > Sirenia > Trichechidae > Trichechus > Trichechus manatus. The sequence continues at coordinate 14,788,887 of NW_004443950.1, read as the reverse complement.
TTAGTTTGCCAGTGGGGTATTTCAACACCATCCATTCTTTCCTTCCCTCCCTCTAGTTCTACCCACATAGTCTTTATTCCTTTCATTCCCCAATTTAAAAAATAAAAAGAAAAGAAAAAAAAAAGCCCTAGATCTTGTCACTAAAATCTAATTTATATCAAATTATGAGATAAAGTATTTTCCTAATTATGGTCAAGTGAATTTGGTTAACATCCTAGTGATTCTCTATGTAATAAGGCAATTACAGTTTTCAAAGCATTAAGGTTAATATAAACTTTAAACATTCTCTTGGGTTTCAAGACACTTCTATTTAGTATTCATTGGGGGAGAGTCCAGCTATCAGCTTAAAAAAAAAAAAATGCAAGTATGGTTGTGTAAAGTTAAGGGTTATAAGGAAAAAAAAAATCAATAGGATTACATAATACTAAAGTTGCAGTTGAAAGAATATCCAAGTATGTGTTCGTAGTTACTAAAAAAATTATAGCTGTTATTGCCTTGTGTTTATAGCCCTGTTTCAGGTTTCATGATCCCAAGTCTTAGTCCAATTTTTCTTTTGGACATTTGCAATATTTACCAGTTGTGTTTTGTGTAGTCTGGATTTGCTTTCTGTAGTTGAGCAAACGTCTTAAAAGTCATTTGTAATTTATTAAATTACTTTCTATGATGTTCTATAGAGCAAATGGAAGTTTAATTATTTTTTATTAAACATATTCTTTGACTACCCATGATGTCAGCCTCTGTACATGACAATATTTTTTAATTGAATTTTATGTATAATTTGTTATACCAGTTATGAAGGAAACCAGAGTCATAAATCTTTAAAAAGAAAGTATACTTTGAAAAAAAATTTAAAACACAGGAATTGGCTATAGTTATATCCACAATATTATAAATGGTGTTAATTTTTTCATTTTGATTTGATTGCTGACCCACTGGTATTAATGGTTGCTCCGCCCAAAAAACTTTTTGGAATCTTAATTGTTAAACTATCTTGCAGCCCAATCGCTACCCCATGCCCAACATATTTCCTCAGAATTTCTTTCCATGGACCTTTAAAAAAAATGCCAGAGAGATTTGGAGATATACGTAACTCTTTTAGATGTCCATTTTAGAAATCAGTAATTATTTTTTCCCCTGGTCATAAGAGATTTTCCGCCAGTTTTGTAACGGTTTTTGTAAACTTTAAAGGAAATTGTTTTTCTTTTAATTACAGAAGTAAAGCAATGGAGTCTCATCATACACTCATTTCACTTGTACACATTCAGTTATACTTTTCATACTTGGAAAGCCATTTTTTTCTCTCTGTACAGTACAGCATGTAAACAAGCTAACTGCTTCATCTAGTACTTGGCTTGAGAAACACTGATCTATTCCAGTGCTGGAGAAAGAACTGGATGGTGGATGTTTCTAATAGAAGGTACACTATGTATAAAATCATGTGTATTTTGTGAGCTATCTGAGGGAAAGAGTGATTGTTTTGACTACATGTAGTACTTTATGCAATAATTTTATAACTTAATCTTTGCGTAAATGCAACTCCAGTACAAAAGCTATTTATAAGACATGCAGAAAACACCAAGGAAAAGTATTTAAATCATAAATCAATCCAGAGATATACACTATTGATATGTCTAATCTTTTTATAAGTTATGTACATTTTATACATAATCAGTTTCATGTGAGGCATAATATTTAGTGTACTGCCCTTAATATACTGACGTAGGTCAATAAATACCCTGCAGTATGATTTTTAATACACAGTATTGGCTCATACATATGTAATTTATTTAGCCATTTACTTAAAAGTGGATATTTGGGTTTATATATGCATTTTTGCATCCATACCTAATAATTTCCTTAATTACTAGAAATGAAATTTCTGTTTTGCTTTTTTAAAAGGATTTTGGTATGTGTTGCCAAGCTGACAATAAAATATTAGCAATTCATAGTACCATCAGAAGCATACATTTCATGCATGCCCATTTACCGCAAATTCTTACCAATAATGTGTATACTATCTTTTTAAAATATTCTTTGCCAAATTAATCAAAAATAACATCTTGATTTTTTTAATTAACCGATTGTTCTTTTTTCTGAAAACTAATGCATAATATAGACTATCTGGGAAGGGGAAGTACAAAGTAAACAAAAACCTGCACAATGCTGACACACAGAGATAATTGTTAACCTTTTGGTCACTTTTCTTTGCATATACATATTATAACTATTTTAGTAAGAATGGAGTCTTTTGTCACTTTGCACATACATATAATTATTTTAGTAAGAATGGAGTTACTCTGTACACACCACTTTGTAACATACTTTTTTCACTTACTAAATCGTGATTATCTTTCCATGTCTTTAACAAAATGTACAATATTTTTAAAGGCTTTCTAATATCCTATTATATAGATCATTATAATTTACTTAATGCCCTATTATTGAGCATTTTATTTTCAGCTTGAGGCTATTTAAACAATAATGTTTGTAGGTAACTTTGCATATATTTATGATTCTTTCACTAGAATAAATTCCTAGATGTGAAACTGCTGTGTTCAAATTTTAAGACCAGTAAGATTGTACCATTTTATACCCCAACAGCATATCATGAAACTACCTCCTCCCCCAAATCTCTTTGCCAACACTGGACGTTATAATTTTTTTTAATCTTTGTCAATTTGATAGGTTAAAAAATAGGTTCTTGTTTTAACTTATATTTGGTTATTAGAAATACAGGTCTTTTCATAAGGTAATTTATATTTCTTCAGCTAGGGATTAACTGTGTTTTTTGAGCACTGTTACATAAGTGGTAAATATTTTCCCCAGTTTTTCTGTTAATTTTGCTTGTGTGTGTGTTTAATAGATTTTTACAGCAGTTTTAGGGTTACGGAAAAACTGCAGAATGTACATAAAGCTCCCATATACCCCCTCTCCACCATGCAGACTGTTTCTCCTATTATTAACATCTTGCATTTGTGTGGTACATTTGTTACAATTGATAAACCAATATTGATACATTATTATTAAGTAAAGTTCGTAGTTTACATTAGGTCTCACTGTGTTGTACAGTCCTGTGGGTTCTGAGAAATGCATAATGTCATATGTCTATCATCACATCATAGAGATTAGTTTCATCGTCCTAAAAATACTCCACCTATCTATCCCTCTCAACACTCCCTGAACCCCTGGCAACCATTGATCTTTTAACTGTTTTGCCTTTTCAGAATGACATATAGTTGGAATCATACAAGATGTAACTTTTCAGACTAGCTTCTTTCACTTAGTAATATACATTTAAGGTTACTCCATGTTTTTTTTTTATTTTTATTTTATTTTTTGTAGTTTGATAGCTCATTTCTTTTTACTGCTGAATAATTTTCCATTATCTGGATGTGCCTCAGTTTGTTTATCCATTCATCTATTGAAGGGCATCTTGACTGCTTCCAATTTTTGGCAATTATGAATAAAGCTGCTATAGTTATTTGTGTGCAGGTTTTTATGTCAACATATGTTTTCAATTCATTTGTTGTTGCCATTGAGTTGATCCTGACTCATGGAGACCACATCTGACAGATGAAACAAATGCTGGGAGTGGAGCTAAGAGTAACCCATAGGCAGTCTAACTCAGAGTCTATGCTGTTGACCATTAAGTGAAACTGTTTTTATTGTCTATTTAGGCAGTGCCGTTGACAGGACTTAGTGATTCAATAGATGAAAAACACAAGAGTGGCTCTCAGGTTTCTAGCTTGAGAAACTAGGTAAGCGCTGGTAGTTTCAGTAATTAGACTTAACGGGGCTGAAGATGAAGCAGATTTTGGGAGGAAGATCATGAGTCTGTTTTGTACATGTTTATTTTGAAGTGAATGAAGCATGCGGGCATAGTGGTTAAAAGCTCGGCTCCCAACCAAAAGGTTGGCAGTTAGAATCCACCAGCTGCTCTTTGAAAACCCTATGGGCCAGTTCTACTCTGTCCTGTAGGGTCATTATGAGTCGGAATCAACTCGACGGCAATGGATTTTTTGTTGTTTGTTTTTATGAGGCATGCGAATAGAAATGCTATGTAGGCACTTGGGAGATCATAAGGCAGATCTAACCTGGAGGTGAATTAGGAGTCATGTAGATAATGGTAAACAAAGCCAAGGGAATGGATGAGATTGCCAAGGGAGAGTGAAAAGAAGAGGTCCAGAACAGGCCTGGAAGAGCCAAAAAAAGGAGGAGATATCAGAGAAGTGAGAGGTTAACCAGGAGAGAGTGATTTCATGGAGGCCAAAAGAAAAGTGAAGAGTATTAGTGGGAAACAATGGTTACCAGTGTTAGATGCTGCTGAGGACAAATATGAGGAAGATAGAAACATAACCACTGTATTTAGAGACAAGAAAGTTACTCATGGAGCAGTGCAAGGAGCATATAGATTAGTGTCAGTTAACTGGGAAGCAAGGAAATGAGAGCAAGGTTAGGCAAGTAATTTCTTTCACAGCCAATCCACCCTAGACCCTGGGCTCTCAAAAGGAATCTGAACTATAGGCTTTGGTTTCTACAATGGGAGCATGTTGAATAAGGGTATAATCAAATCCAGAAGATTCCTGAGAGGGTAGGAGGGGAAGGGATCCAGGGCACAGGCAATGGATTCATCCTAGAGAGGTGTCATTTCCTCTAAGAGGACACGAAGCAGGAAGAACCAGGGATTCGTAGATCTGAATCATTTCTATCAACATCAAATGTGCCTTGTTTCTCCCATCATAATACAACAATAACAATACTAAACAACCACCAAAACCACTCTCTTGACCTCATATCCTTCTCCAGCTCCCGTACTATTTTTCTGCTCCCTTTTGCAGTAAAACAAGAATTTTCTATATTCTATCACTTCTCCAAATCCGTCTTAAATCCATCTCGGTCAGGTTTCTTCTCACCACTCTGCCAAAACTGCTCTGGCATGGATGATCTCATTGTTACTAAATCCAGTATTCATTTGTTAGTCATTTTATTTGACCCATTAACATCATTAGATGCAGGTGCTCGATTCCTTCCTCTTGATGCTTCTCCTTAACTTAGCTTCCAAGACACTGCACTGTCTTGATTGTCCTCTTACCTTATTGGTCACTATTTGGTCTCCTTTCTTGGCCTCATCTTTAACTCCTCTTCTCTCAGACCTCTTAACATTGGAGTCAACCCTTAGTCTCTTCTACACTCACTACCTTGGTGATCACACCCCCATCTTGTGACTTTGGAAACACCATCTGCCTGCTGTCAAACGTCCAATTTACGTCTATTTTTACTTATATAGCGTGGCAGCAGCAGTAGAGAAGAGGAGGAGATGTGCTCTTGAGGTGGGTAATGTGGCAGATCCTGAACGTCCTTACGAGGCCGTTGTCTTAATTTTTGGCTTTTACTCTGAATCAGATGGGAAGCATTGAAGTGTTCTGAGTAGAGGAGAGATGGGATATGAGTTACATTTTTCAAAAGTCATCTTAGCTAATAGGTTGAGAAGAAGGAAACTGTAGTAGGAAAAAGGACAGCAGGGAGGGAGACCAGATGGGGGAAAATGCAGTAGTTCTGGTGAGAGACGATGGTAGCTTGGATCAAAGGATTAGCAATGGAGGAGGTGAAAACTGGTCATATTGTTTAATAGTTTGAAGACTGATCTGACAGAAATCACAGACGGAGTAAATGTAGGGAGTGAAGTTTTGGCCTGATCAACTGGAAAAATGATGTTACCATTTCCTAACGGAAGACTTGCGGAGGGAGAGGCAGGGAATCGGGCTTAGGGCAAGAGCTTCAAGGAAGAATTTTTATTCAAGAGGATAGAGGAGGTCTGCTGAGCAGCACAGTGGGCAACAGGGAGGACACAGGCCCTGCTCCCTGGCCTTGAAGCATGAGGGATATGAGGAAATGAGCTAGGGGTCCAGAAAACACAATGAAAAGATTTGGGTGATAGGGAAGGAGAGGGAGATTTCATCCTGGCCAAGGAAACTGGGAGAGAGAAATGACTAAAACGGCTTACATTTTGAATAATGACTGATATAACCATGTTATATAACCATGGTAGATTTAGTTTCAAGAGCACTGGGCCCCACACAATTCAGCTGTGGTTTGGAAGGTATCTTAGTCATCTAGTGCTGCTATAACAGAAATACCACAAGTGGATGGGTTTAACAAAGAGAAGTTTATTTCCTCGCAGTAAAGTAGACTAAAAGTTCAAATTCAGGGCATCATCTCCAGGGGAAGCCTTTCTCTCTCTGTTGGCCGTCTCATCAATGTTCCCCCGGACTAGGAGCTTCTCCACACAGCGACCCCGGGTCCAAAGGAAGTGCTCTGCTCCCAGCACTGCTTTCTTGGTGATATGAGGTCCCCAACTCTCTGCTCACTTCCCTTTCCTTTTTTTCTCTTGAGAAAGAAAAGGTGGTACAGGCCACATCCCAGGAAAACTCCCTTTACATAGGATCAGGGATGTGACATGGGTAAGCGTGTTACAATCCCACCCTAATCCTCTTTAACATAAAATTATAATCACAAAATGGAGGACAACCACACAATACTGGGAATCATGGCCCAGCCAAATTGATACACACATTTTTGGGGGCACATAATTCAATCCATGACAGAAGGCAAGCCAGGGTTTAGTTAATAAATATTTGTTGAGCACCTATTATGTGCCAAACACTCTTCTAAATTCTGGGGATAGGGGAACATCATCCACCCTCCTTAACCTAAAACCTTAAGTGGTTCCCAATAACTTTTACAATCAAGTCCTAAGTCTTTTCCAGGCCTTGGACTTCCTCCTATTTTCACTTCATGCCTTTTTCCTCTTGCTTTTTACACTTAAAGCACATGCACATTCTTTCAACACCTTGAACCACCCATGCAAGGAATCCTTCCTTTCTCTAGCTATGACTTCCAGATTTCTCCTCAAGGAAGTGAAGGGGAAGAAAGGATCCAAACGTTTTTGTGCACCTTCCCCTACCTCCCCCAACAAAGACACACACAAGAGGTTAATGTCCTATAGCTCCCTGAATCTCTACCTCCTAATATACTCACACTTGACAATTAACAGACTTGTCCCACGTCTGTATTTCCCAAGAGATTACAAGCTCCGTGAGGATTGAGGCCATGTTTGACTCATTCACTACTATGGACTCATTGCTCCACAAAGTACCTGACATTTAGTAGACAGTCAGTAAACATCTGCTGGATATTTGAACAGGTGGATGGCAGGATCTCTGGCTAAATGAATGAATGAGTGAATGAATAATCAGATCCCAAGAACTAAACCTCTAAACAACCAAGATTGACACCCTAAACCCAATCATTCATTTCCATGCCCTCTCCTCGAGGCTAGGCCCTCACTCATGGCCTATTGATTCTTAATACACAATCCCAGTCACCTCAGTTACTTAGTTTGCAAGTCTCCTTCTCCCCCAATAAAAGAAGAAAACAGGTGCAGTGACAGCAGTGAAAAGAAACAGCATGAATGAAAGGAGACAAAAATAGATAAAAGTGTTTAAAAACACAGCAGTACAAAGCAGGTGTATGTGTGTTTGTGCATGTGCCATCTAGTCAATTCAGAGTCATAGTGACCATATGTCTTAGTAATTTAGTGCTGCTACAACAGAAACACCACAAGTGGATGGCTTTAACAAAGAAAAATTTATTCTCTCACAGTCTAGTAGGCTAGAAGTCCAAATTCAGGGTGCCAGCTCCCCGGAGAATGCTTTCTCTCTCTGTTGGCTCTGCAGGAAAGTCCTTGTCATCAATCTTCCCTGGTCGAGGAGCTTCTCAGCACAGGGACCCCAGGTCCAAAGGACGTGCTATTCTCCAGGCTCCTTTCTTGGTGGTAGGAGATCCCCATGTCTCTCTGCTTGATTATGTCTTTTATATCTTGAAAGAAATTGACTTAAAACACAACCTAATCTTGTAGATTGAGGCCTGCCTCATTAACATAACTGCCACTAACCCCACCTCATTAACATCATAGAGGTAGGATTTACAACACATAGGAAAATCACATCAGATGACAAAATGGTGGATAATCACACAATACTAGGAATCATGACCTAGGCAAGTTGATACACATTTTTGGAGGACACAATTCAATCCCTAACATTCCACCCTTTGGCCCCCCAAAATTCATGTCCTTGACACATGTAAAACACATTTACCCCATCATATCATAGCAAAACTATTAAGTCAACTCCAAGCCAAAATCTAAAAAAATTCCTCTTCATCTGTGAAATCTAGAATACAAGTTATCTGCTTCCAAAGTACAGTGGTAGAACAGGCACAAGCTAGACATTTCCATTACAAATGGGAGAAAGTGAAGGGAAAGAAGGGATAACAGGCACCAAGGAAGTCAGCAGAACACATTTTATTAGCCCTCAAGGCTTGAAAATAATCCTCTGTTCTCTGAGACCATTTAGACATGGCCCTGCCCTCCAGACTCTAGGTATTGGCCACACTGTCCAGATTCTGAGTGGAGGCCCCTTGGCCCTAGGCTTCAGCTCTGCCTTTCAGGTGCATTGGAATGACAACTCTGCTCCTTTGAATTTGGGTGGCCCCATTCTCCAAGTCCATCTGAGTAGTGACTCCATCCTTTGACACTGAGGCAGCTCTGCTTCCTGGTTCCTTGGCCTCTCGGCCCCTTGGGCCTCACCGCCGGTGTCTGCCTTGCTGGGACAAGTGTTCCAAAGCTCTGTAGCTCCACCAATAAGTGCCTGGAGGCACCGCACTCTGCTAGTAAACTTCAGCTGGAAGGCACTCAGCTCTCTTGCTCTGTGGGCTGGCAAGCCTAGCTCCACCGATAAGTACCCAGAGGCACCCTACTCTGCCAGGAAGCCTCCTGTGCAAAGGCACTCAGCTCTCTCGCTCCGTGGGTCAGCTCCAGCGTTGTCTTATGCTGGTCTCCTGGTTCAGCTGCTGCCATTTCTCTGATGCTGCTTCTTGCCATATGCGCCATCACCAGTGAAAGAGCTCTCCTCATTTCCTTCTGAGTCCTCACCAGAATTGTCTTTGATGTCCATAATTCCACCTAACAGTCTCTTCAAGGCAATCTAGGCTTTGACTATTAAGCACTTTAAAACTCTTCTAGCTTCTACCCATTCAGTTTCAAAACTGCTTCCACATTTTAGGTATCTGTTAGAGCATCACCCCACTCCCAATACCAAATCCTGTCTTAGTTATCTAGTGCTGCTGTAACATAAATACCACAAGTGGATGGCTTGAACAAAGAGAAATTTATTCTCTCACAGTCTAGTAGGCTAGAAGGCTGAATTCACAGTGCCAGCTCCAGGGGAAGGTTTTCTCTCTCTCTCAGCTCTGCAGGAAGGTCCTCATCATCAGTCTTCCCTGGTTGAGGAGCTTCTCAGCGCAGGGACTCTGGGTCCAAAGGATGCACTATTCTCCAGGCTCTTGTTTCTTGGTGGTATGAGGTCCCCATGGCTCTCTGCTCGCTTCTTTTTTATATCTTGAAAGAGACTGACTTAAAACACAACCTAACCTTGTAGATTGAGGCCTGCCTCATTGCCAAGTGGGAAATCCCAGGTTTTGCTTGGCAAGACTCATCACAGTCAATAAACCAGAGGCCAATGTGGGAGATCAGAAAGGTGCCTTTATTTCACTGTGCAAAGAAAGGAACAGTCGGAGCTAGTGCCGTCAGGACTGCTCAGCGAGGGCTAGTGGACAAGTTACTTTTATAGGGCTGACAAACAAAGAGATCATGTAACTCACATTAACAACATTCTTGGTCATATTACACAGGCACAGTGTAGGCTACATACTATTACACAGGTCGCATGTTCAAAAATGGCAGCTGAACACCTAGGGGTGGAGGAGTTAATATGCTTGAGGCACTTAATGCTCTATAGGTTTCCAAGAGGGCGCTGGATCCGGTCAAGCCTGGTTCTAAACTTTTTGTGGCTCTCAGCAAGGCAGACAGTTCTTGGAAGACGAAAACATCAGATGCTTAACAAAAGGGTTCTAGCATGGCCCTCTCTGAAGAGTATCAGTCCATAAGGACACATATACTTGACTGGAATAAATCCGAATTAAAGTGTGAGTTAACTCAGGTATCAACAAGAGACTCCTCACATATCAGGTGAAATATAAATTAGCACCCTCAAGTGGAAATTAAACCAATGAACAGTTCTTACTGGTAGCAACACATTTCTTTTTTTTAAATATCTGTGGGAAGCATAAACAATTTGCAAACACAGTTGAAGCCATGGTTCTAATAACAGCCATCTGATAACTCAATCCAGAAGGAATTTTTTTTTTTTAACACTTTGAGCCCTATGATCAAAGGAAATAAGAAATTTAAATTTCATTGTTGGTGGGAACAAAAAATGGTATAGCCACTATAGAAAAATGTTTGGCAGTTTCTTATGAAGTTTAACAGAAACTTACTATATCCATGGCCGTCGATTCAATTCCGACTCATAGCGACCCTGTAAGACAGAATGGAACTGCTCCATAGGCTTTCCAAGGTTGTAAATCTTTACAGAAGCAGACTGCCACATCTTTCTCCCATGGTGCTGCGCCTAAGTTTACATTACTCTTGGGTAAATACCTAGAGGTGGCATTGCTGGGTTGTATAGCAAGTTTAAGGAGTCCTGGTGGTACAGTGGTTAAGCGCTCTGCTGCTAATCAAAAGGTCAGAGGTTTGAACCCATTAGCCACTCCACGGGAGAAAGATGTGACAGTCTGCATCCATAAAGATCACACCCTTGGAAACCAATGGAGCCGTTCTACTCTGTCCTACAGGGTCGCTATGAATCAGAACTGACTCGACGGCAATGGGTAAGTTTTTGTGTTAACTTATGCTTACGCAAAAAAAATACAAAAAAATATTATAGCAGCTTTTCTTATAATTGCCAAAAACTAGAAACAATCATGATATCTTTAACTAGTGAATGGATAAGCAAACTGTGGTACAGGTACAATGGAACAGTGCTGATACAACTTGGAGGATCTCAAACGCTAAGTGAAAGAAGCAAGACTCAAAGGCTCTATATTGTATGTCTACATTTATAGGACGTTCTGTAAAATAGGCAAAACTATAAGGACAGAAAACTGACAGGTGGTTGCCAAGGACTGCGGAAGCAGGGTTTACTACAAAGGGGCAACAGAAAATTTTTAGGGTGATGGAAATGTTCTATATCTTGATTATGGTGTTTGTTACATGACTTACGCATCTGTTAAAACTCATAGAACTGTACACTTGAAAAAGAGCCCTGGTGGCACAGTGGTTAAAACGCTCGGCTGCTAACTTAAAGGTTAGTTCAAATTCACCAGCTGCTCTACAGGAGAAAGATACGGCAGTTGGCTTCCATAAGGATTTACAGCCTTGGAAACCCTATGAGTTCTACTGTGTCCTTACAGGGTCGCTATGAGTTGGAATCAACTTGATGGCAATGGGTTTTGTTTTGGGGGGGTTTTGTATACTTGAAAGGGTAAATTTTATTGCATGTAAATTATACTTCAACAACTCTGACATAAAAAAATAAACAAAAGAAGACTTGAAAAAATAATTTGTATGTACATTTTTGATGAAGAGAAATATGAGGGAGAGCAATAAAGGACTTTGAGGCAGTTTTACTAGGATCAAATTTGGGCGTAGTGGAATAGAAATATGAGTTAACGGGGAAAAATGATGTAAAGTTTCTAATTGTTAAATAAGTTTTTTCATATATTTTAAAAATAAAAGATGGTGAGTATCAAATTGCTATGATATTTAGTGTGCATTGGATATATTTAAATTTTAGTAGTGGTTTCATTTTTTAAAGTTTATAGTTATAATGCTGAATATTACATACTTTGCACCTAATCAAACTTTAAAAATTATTTTTTTTGTTGTTGAGAATATGCACAGTAGAACATACACCAATTCAGTAATTTCTACATGTACAATTCAGTGGCATTGAATACATTCAAGTTGTGCAAACATTCTCACCCTCCTTTTCCGAATTGTTCCTCCCCCATTAACAAAAACTCACTGCCCCATAAATTTCCTATCTAATCTGTTGAGTTGCTGTTGTCAGTTTAATCCCATGTAGAAAGTTCAGCACAATGCTCAAGGCAGACATTCTTTACTAGTTAAGCTAAACTACTGTTTGGTTTTAAGACAATTTCAGGGGATAATTTTGGTTTAAGGTTTAAAGATTATCTCAGGACAATAGCTAATCAAACTTTTAATGAAAAAATTTAGACGTCAACTTAAAAATATGCCAGAAGATAATTCTTTGAGGGGGACATGACCAAAAAATTTGAAGGCTACTGTGGTCTGCTATGTAAGATGTTTATGTGAAATATCTAGAATATGAAAATGCATAGACAGTAAATAAATTAGAGATGACCAGTAAATAAATTAGGGATGGTGGAGGGCAGGAATGGGCTTAATGGGTACAAAGTTTTTATCTGGGATGATGAAAAAGTTACAGAAATAAGTAGTGGTGATGGTTCACAACATTGTGAATATAACTAATGCTGCTGAATTGTATACTTAAAAATGGTTAAAATAGCAAATTTTATGTTATATATAGTTTGCCACAAAAAAAAGTTTATGTGAAGTTTTACAACTAAGCTATATTTTTAAAGGTGATATATATAATGTTGTTAGTTGCCGTCAAGCTGCTTCTGACTCATGGCGACCCCGTGTGTGCCAAGTAGAACTGCTCCACAGGGTTTTCGAGGCTATGACCTTTCAGAAGCAGATCACCAGGCCTGCCTTCCTAGGTGCCTTGGGTGGGTTCAAACCACTAACCTTTTGTCTAGTAGTCAAGCACTTAACTGTTGGAGTCACCCAGGGGCTCCATATACTGTATAATGCAAGGGGAAAATTTCTTTTTAGATGACTGCCATTTCTGTAAGGATTTTACATCCACAAAATCTAAGGCTCCCTTAAGAACAAGGTATATCTCAGTTATCATCATCAGTCATTCATTCAACAAATATTATGGGGAGTCAACTGGATGCCCGACACTGTATCAGGCATTGGGGTTACAGCATGGAACTAAACAGATACGGCTGGTACTCTCATAGCATTTAAAGCATAGTGGCCACAATAGACATTAAACAGGTAGTGGAACATAAATAATCCGTTGTAATTGTAGAAAGTGTCATGAGAATATTTAGTAGGGCTACTAGGGACCTGACTTTTAAGATGGCACCTGACTGATGGGAAGAAGTGAGTGAGAAGGTGGAGAAGAGTGTGACGGGTTTGAGATGAGGATGAAGAGAAAGGAGAGAGGGAGCCTGTGGACAGTGTTGACTTTATGCTAAAAGTAGCAGGAAAATAGTTAAGCAGGGAGGAGACATGATCAGATTTGTGTTTGAAGATGGCCACTCTGGCTTCTGGGAGGAGAAGGAGGTAAGATAGGGGAAAGAAGTGTTTGGTAAGCATAGTCTAGGAATCTAATTTCAACTCTTAACAATGTACTAAAAAACTATGACCAAGTCAGTTAATCTCCATCATCAAAAGTAGCTTAAAACCTTACCTCTTTCTTTCAAGGAAGGTTAATGTTATTAAGTTATTTTAGTGTTTTAAGGTTAAAAAATGGAAGCTATTGATGAGATTATACCAAGAAACCAAACCAAACCCATTGCCATCAAGTCTATTCCGACTCATAGTGACCCTACAGGACAGAGTAGAACTGCTCCATAGGGTTTCCAAGGAGCGCCTGGTGGATTCAAACTGCTGACTTTTTGGTTAGCAACCAAACTCTTAACCACCAGGGTTGATGAGATTAGAGAAGGTACAAAAAAATTACCAATTAAGTGATTTTTTTTTCCCTTCGTGATAATAATGTCTTACACTTAATAGATGTGCTGATTATGTATTGCTGCATAACAAGTCAGCCTTAAACTTAGAGATTTAAAACAACACTGATTATTTCTCTTACTCACAAATCTGCAATTTGGGCAGGGCTCGGTGGGAAGGCTCATCTCTGCTCCTTGCAGTGTCAGCTGGGTCAACAACTAGTTGAAGGCTGGAAGATCTGCTTCCAAACTGGCTCATTCGACACGGCTGGGGCTGAGGGCTATGGGCTCCTCCGTGTGATCTGGGCTTCCTCAATGTGGTGGCTGGGTTGAAGGGTGAACATCTGGGAGAGGGGGGTGGAGGGCGAGGAAGATGGAAGCTGTATTCCATTTTATGAGCAAGCCTCAGAAATCATATAATCTCAAAAGCCCGCTACCCTCACCCACAGGTTTCAATGGCAAGTTCTGAAAGAGAGTGTGAGACTAGAAATATCACTGTGGCCATTTGGGGACATACAGTCCACCACAGAAGGACTTGAAAGTATTGACATTGACAAGCCAATGATATTTTAATAAGATACATATTTGATGGTAATAAAATTTTTTAAATTCTCCTGAAAATGGTGAAGATTATTTTACCTCAATAAACAATTCAAGTTTTTCTCGTAGCAGAGTGTTGATAACGGTACACAAAATAAACAATAGCATTATTTTTAAATTTAGCATCCTCAGCCTAAATGTAAGGAAAGTACTAGAATTGTTTATAAACTAAAAATACATACATATATATATATATATAAACCACTTGTATTGGCCTCTGTTCTTGCCCCATAGTCACCATGAGACTCAGGCACTTAGAAAGCAAATCCAAATCTAAAAGCATTACTAATTAACGTGAGTTTTACTAAAGGTTTCAGGGAGAGGGTTTTGTTGTCTCAAATTGTTCCTAACCCAAAACTATTGCCCTGAGATAATCTTTAAACCTTAAACCAAAAATATTCCCTAAAGTCTTCTTTCAACCAAACAATCGTTCAGCTTAATTAGTAAAGAACCTCTGCCTTGAGCATTGTACTCTTTTAAGAACTGTGTACAAGGGGTTAAATTGACAACAGCAACTCAAATGATTAGACAGAGAATTTAGAGGTCAGTGAGTTTATGTTAATGGTGGAGCAACAATTCAGGAAAGGAGGATGAGAATGTTTGCACAAGTTAAAGAATGTAATGAACACCACTGAATTGTACATGCAGAAATTGTTGAATTGGTCTGTGTTTTGCTGTGTATACTTTCAACACAATAGAATAAAAATTGTTCCTAAAACATCCCGCTATCTATCTCTAGTTCCTTTTTTCTTATTCCAGGTCTCTCCTTCTCCTTCCCCCTATTATTTCTTCCAAAAATTCCTTCTTTTGGCCTAGTACTTCAGTTCTTTTCCTCAGTTTACATAACCCACTGAGCAAAATAAAAATAACGGCAATGCCTTACAATTCCTCAAGCAGGAAAATGTTTTATACTATTCCTATTTATAAATACAAAACCAAAAAACCAAACCAAACTCGTTGTGGTTGAGTACGACTTATAGGGTCCCTGTAGGACAGGGCAGAACTGCCCTATAGGGCTTCCAAGGAGCAGCTGGTGGATTTGGACTGCGACCGTCTGGTTAGCCGCCCAGCTCTTAACCACTGTGCAACCAGGGCTCCCTAAATACAAAGAGGATTAGAAATAAGGAGACTCAAGTCCACTATACATATACAAAGAGCAAGTAAAAATATAAAAAAGGGAATAAAGTTAAGCCAATTGGGTAGGTGGCTGACGACAGTACAAATATGTCACTTACGAAAACCAAAAACCAAACCCGCTGCCATCAAGTCAATTCCGACTCATAGAGACCCTATAGGACAGAGTAGAACCGCCCCCATAGGGTTTCCAAGAGTGGCTGGTGGATTCCAAGTACCAACCGTTTGGTTAGCAGCAATAGCTCTTAACTACTACACCACCCGGGCTCCGTGTCACTTATTTAAAAAAAAAAAACCCGTTACCGTCGAGTCGATTCCAACCCACAGCGACCCTATATGACAGGGTAGAACTGTCCCCATAGAGTTTCCAAGGAGCGCCTGGTGGATTGGAACTACCGACCTTTTGGTTAGGAGACGTAGCTCTTAACCACTACGCCACCAGGGTTCCCTTGTCACTTACAGCGAATGTAAATTCCCCCACCGGAAAAATTGAATTATTGCACTAAAGAAAGAGAAAAAAATTCAATAATTACTTTAAAAGTTCACATAAACTTAAAACACAGGACAAACTCGAAATAAGGAACGGCGCTGTGACCTGAATTTAGGCAAATAGGCCCCTTGCTATTTTTCTTATTTTTTAGATAAGGCAACCCAGGTAACGAGGAAGTATGCTTTCTGGGAACAGCTTGGACACTAAACCTTCATTATCAATCACTGTTACTTGGTGTTTTCTCTTCAGCACAGCCACGATGAATCGTCTCTGAAGGGAGGGGTACTTAAAATGCAGAGACGCCCTTTCATTTCAGTGCAAAGGAGACTACACGAACTGATTTTTTGATATGGTTTTTGGCCCCCGTGGGCCTCCGGCGTGGACTACATTTCCCAGCAGGCCACGCCCAGAACTACGGGTGCGTATTTGAGGTCCAGCACCGTTGGAGGCGGCGCAGTCCGGAGTGGACGGCCGACAGGCGGGCGCTTCGTGGTTTGAATGGCTTCGGGCCCTGGCCCTCAGCTCGTCTGAGGACTTGCCGCCCTGAGGTGCGCTATGCCGTCGGGAAGCGAACAGTCGCCGCCGCCGCCGCCGCCTCCCCCGCCGCCGATGGCGGCCTCGGAGGAGGAGGACGACGAAGGCGAGGCGGAGGACTCCGCGCAGTCGGCTCGGTCGCCGGCGGCTCAGACTCAGCAGCGGTTCGAGGAGTTGTGCAGCCGCCTCAACATGGACGAGACGGCGCGGGCCGAGGCCTGGGAGAGCTACCGGCGCATGAGCGAGAGCTACACGCTGGAGGTGAGCCGGGGAGAGGAGGCTAGGGGCTGTCCCGGCCTAGTCCGCCCCGCTGCGGGGCTGGGGGCCCTTCTTACCCCGGGTCGGGCGCCCAGCAGTGCTCGGATTCCCGGGCCCCAGCCTGGAGAAGAGTGGAAATTCTCTGCACACCGTACTTGTGGACACTAGGCTTTTAAAGCGATCTTAGCGGCTCTGAACGTAAACCCGGTCTCGCTGCTCTTTTCTCGGGTTTGGAATGGAAAACACCTCTTGCCGTAAAGTAACACAACGAGGCTGAGGTCGTCCTGGAGTCCCCGTTTCAGAAATGGGTCTGTGTGACCCTTTTGATCTCCCAGCCAGCGTGTTGGGCGAATGAACAGGTGTTGTACAGTAGTTGTTAACACGTAGGGAGAGAAGGGAGGGGAGTGCCCGTGTTCGCACGAGCGATTAACCCGATTTTAGCACCTGGGTCTCTGGGCGTCTCCAGCGATACCAAATTGCCTTTGCCCAGGCATTGCGTTCGTTTGAATAAACGTGTTGTTAAATTTCGGATTGTGTTTATGTGTGTGTTTAGGACGAATTTCCCCCGGGCCAAATTAAATGGACTTTCTGACTGCCCGGATATAGACACGTGTCCCCATTTGTCAGTAGGAAGTCAGGACTAAGACTACCCCAGACGTTGCACAGGGGGCTCTTAGAGTCTCTGTAAGGCGTGTTATGTTATGTTCTGCTCCTTTCTTCGTACGGGGTTGCAGATGAGAAAAATGGCCATTCTAGCCAGTGACCGTCAACTCCTCAGGCACCTCCCCTTCACGGGCCAATGGGAAGTGACACGGAAGTTCGATGGTTTATCAGCTGTTTGACTGCCGGTGTGTGCGGCGTTTAAACCTGACTCCATCTGTTTTTCTTAAGTCGTTTCGTATACAGTTTGTGGAAAGAGTAAGGCAAAAAGGTAACACTCTTAACCACTGCGCCACCAGGGCTCCAGTTAATATATGGCAGACCCTTAATTCAAACCCACATCTACTTAACCCCGTAGGTACATGACTGTGAGTTGTTAATTTTGAGGATGGCTTTTATCTTATTTTTTGCATCAGACACTTTTTCAACAAATATTTTTTAGGACCAAAGATAAACCAGGCAGGGTCTTCTCTTATGTTGTCTGTGGCCTACTGGGCATAGACTACCAAGAGCGCCCCAATCCACTTTGTTCTTTAAGCACCATGAAATTTTATATGTACGGCTAGTTTTTTCCTCTTCGTAGGAGTTATATAGTTGTGAATTCCCTAGGACCAACATAGAGCATTAGAGATAATCTAGTAACCTTTCATTGAAACACAGGATAATTGTGTGGCTTACTTAACTTTATCTCTTTTAGTAAAAAATCTGGATATAGTAGTGAAATTCACTAATTATAAAACTAAGTTTACTTTGCAATCTGATAAATCAGGAATACTATGAAACCATTTCCCAGAGTTGTGTTTAATACACAAATCTTTGTGTGTGTATGTTTTAAATAGAAAGTCTATATGTTATAATAACTGTAATTGCGTTTTCAAGTAAGTAAGAATTTCCAGTTTCTCTCATTTTCATTTAGATCAGCATTGGATACAGTGTAACTAAGGCCTGATAGGGAGAGGAAAGTGTGTCAGTTCTTGAAAAGAAAAAATTATGAAGGTGCTCTTTTAGAAATGATGCCCTAAAAATGATTTTCTGTGAATGCTATCTAGTGAGATCCACAGTAGGCCATATGGTTATAAAAACAAACTTTATGTATTTGTATTTGTATATACAATTTGATTAGATATGAAATTAGTGGTTGGATATACATTAAAACTTAATTTTTCATTTATTTCTTTCACTCTGGATTTTGAGCAAGATAAAAAATATATAAACAACAGTATTCTTCCAGTTATTATGGCTCTGTAACAAATTACCGTAAAACTTAGTGGCGTAAAACTATTATGCTTACAGATTCTGTGGGTCAGGAATTCAGACAGGGCACAGTAGAGAAGTCATGTTTCTCTTCACAAAGTCTGTTGCCTTACCTGGAAGACTTGAACAGTTAGGGTCTGGCACAGCTGGGGCTCCTAGGGCAGCTCTCTGTATATGTGAGTGCCCTCTTTATGTGGTCTCTCTAGCATGGCATCATTCAGGATAGCCAGACTTCTTAAATATTGGTCAGGATTCCCAACACACATGTCCGGAGAGAGAGCGAGCCAGGTAGAATCTGTATTGCCTTTTATGATCTCGGAAGCTACATGGCATTGCTTCTACCTGTGCTGTTGGTTGAAGCAGTTAAAAAAATCTGCCCAGGTTCAGACTCCTGCCTCTTAGTGGAAGAATGTTATTATCACATTATAGAAAGAGCACATAGGATAGGGCCATCATTGGAAAATTGTTTGCCACAGTTACATAAACAATACTTTTGATTCGAACATAAGAATTCTTTTATCTTGAAATACACATAGCACATTAGCTAATACTCACTTTTCTTTTACAGGGAAATGATCTTCATTGGTTAGCATGTGCCTTATATGTGGCTTGCAGAAAATGTGTTCCAACTGTAAGCAAAGGAACAGTTGAAGGAAACTATGTATCTTTGACTAGAATCCTGCGATGTTCAGAGCAGAGGTAACTATGTTAGAATTTGAAGAGTAGAATGTGACTAACACAAAAGCTCATAAATCATAGGGATAAGTAAGAATTCTCTTCATTATTTTCCAAGCATTTGTACCTGTGGAGTGCTGAATTTAGAAGCTAGGTTATGGTTTTCCTTTACCACATCTAAGTTAGTATCCACTATATTTTACTTTTTTGGTGAAAAATATTTAAATTTTAATGTATTAGGTACTTGTATGGGAGAGTTTACTATTAAAGGTTGTGATTCATTATTATGATAATACTTGGAGAATTCTGAATGAGGACATTGAGAAACTTTGTATTTACCTCTTTAAGATAGCAGATGCTTTATGTTGAAAAGTTGAATACAGTACCGATTATATGGTATTATACTTAGAACTATATGCATAGGACTTGTATCTTGATATATATGGAATGTGTAAATATTGACTTGCTCTTTGGGGGATAAGTAATACTATTATAATCAATTTTAGCGGGGGTCCAAAATAATGTTTAAAAGAAGAAGCAGAAGTTGCTTTTTCTATTTGTTGTGTAATTGAATTGTTTTCATTTATTATTTGTGTCTTCTGGGTCAGTTTTCTTTTCTGGCTCGTTAAGATTGATAGAAAAGGATGTTCGGCATTAGAGGGGACGGGATAGGAATACCTCTGTCAAAATTTATGGACTTACTGATTTAAAAAAATTACTCAATATTGAATATTGTAGCCTGTCTATTAACCATGAACTCATCCACAGTTAGATTTAGGCCTAAGAACAAGAGACAGTGGATAGAAAGTTGGACACCTGGGCTGTAAATCTACAGAAGTGGATTTAAGTAAGATGCAAAAGCATAATTATTCACAAATAAGAAAAATGAAGGCAGAGTAATCCAATTAAGTGTCAGACAAGGAACTTTAGAAGCAAAGATCAAATTATGGGATCACTGTAATAAACTATAGTGACTTAAACTTATCTAACACTTTAATGCAAGTATATTAAGGTTTCAGTTTTATTTCCATTTCAAAAACTTCTATTTTTATCTTTAATTTTTTACATATAGGTTCAAGTTATTTATTTTTCTGCCATAATGGACTAACTGGATTAAAAAGAGCAGATTGGGAGAAGATGTTTACAATGCATGTAACTGACAAAGAACTAGAATTACTAACAAGTGATTCAGTAATAGACAAACACCCACTAAAAAATGGGTAAAAGAATATGACTTCTCAAAGGCTGAAACTCACATAGCTAAAGAGTATAGGAAAAGATGCTCAATGTCACTAGTAATCGAGGAAATTCAAAGTAAAAACAAAACAACATTCATTCTTATCAGATTAGGGAAGTTTAAAGTCTGACAACACCAGGTTTGGTCAGTGTATGAGGAAACAGGAACTTATACTGTTGGTGTAAATAGGTGAGTGTATAAATTGGCACAAAAAATTGTTTTGGTGGGAAGTTTGGCAGTATCTAATAAAATTGAATGTGAGCATTCTCTGACTCAGCAATTCTATTTCTTGGGATAGCCCCTAAAGAAACTCTTCCATACACGTACAAGGATACGTTCATTACAGCGTTTTTGGTAATGAAAAATTAGTAATAATCTAAATTGCCATTTACTGTGAGCAGCTACAAAAAATTGTGATGTGTTCATATGAGGGAATGTTTTGAGCAATTCAAATGAGTGAATTAGATGTGTATGTATCAACATTAATGAATCTCTGAAACTGAAAAAGCAAGCTGCAGAATGATAAATAGTATGATAAACTTTTTATAAAATTTAAAAATGCACATAAAAAAGATAGTATTTATTGTTTCATATGAATATAGTACAAACATATGGATAGGAAGGATTCAGCCCAGCTTTTGGATGGTGGTTATCTTTGGGAAAGAGGGTGGGGAGTGGGATTGACATAGAGTACAAATAACATGGAATTTTGGTTGTTTCTGTAGTGTTTTTAGTTCTTAAAAAATCTGAGGCATTACCAGGGATGGGAGGGGTGGGGGGGAAATACTAAATAGGCAATAGATAAGTGGTATCTTGGGTGAAGGGTGAGACAGTACACAATACAGGG
>NW_004443950.1:14753747-14766700 GCF_000243295.1 Trichechus manatus latirostris | reverse complement strand
CATGAGAAACTATTTGTTCTGTAAGCCTTCACCTGAAGTACAATAAAATAAAAAATTAAAAAAAAAAAAAACTGAGGCAAACAAGGCAAAATTCATCAAACATGTTAACATTTATTAAATCTTATTCTTGTTAATTTGTATTTTTAAAATATTAATTAAAAACAAACTCAGTCTCAGAAAAAAGTAGATTAGGAGGTTCAGAAGAATAAACCAATCTGTAATCTGTAAGAGATTAAGCTAGCTAGAGGCATGAGTTATGATTTTATATCACTGTCTAAAAGTAATAATATAATGAGGTAATTTGGTTTTACCTCTATTTATATTTGTACAGTTTTCCTTTATGTTAATTGTGAAAATACTTTTTTTTTTTTATCTTAAATATCAGCTTAATTGAGTTTTTTAACAAGATGAAGAAGTGGGAAGACATGGCAAATCTACCCCCACATTTCCGAGAACGTACTGAGAGATTAGAAAGAAACTTCACTGTTTCTGCTGTAGTTTTTAAGAAATATGAACCCATTTTTCAGGACATTTTTAAATATCCTCAAGAGGAGCAACCTCGTCAACAAAGAGGAAGAAAACAGAGGTATGCATTTATTTATATTTGTTAGTCGGGAATATACATTTGTGCTACAGTTTTGATCCCTAAATTTGTATCCCTCAGTTTATGTTAGTCATACAAAAAAATAATTGATTTCATACATAATCCTTTTCGCCCAGATAGATAAGAACAATTACGAGATGCAAGTTCTCTACCTTTATTACAGAAGCTTTCTCTTGATAATAATTCTTTGCTTTTAATTGTGTGTTTACCATGGAGAGTTGGCAGAGTTCTTTAATATTGCAAAATGTATGGGGGTCTTTGTTTATTTAAAGTTTCCCTTTTTATTTAAACAGTTAAAAATGCAGACTGCAAAAGTCAGACTTTAGGAATTTTCACCAGTTAGCTCTCCTAGGTACAAAATTTGGCCACTATATTTTCTATTATTGAGTGTCAAACTGAGTAGCAAATAATCCTCTTTAGTAATTAAATACCGTCTTTACATAGTTTGATGTTTACAACCAGTCAAAAGTAGAGAAACTGGATTGAGGAGAGAATAGAGGACCTGAAACTGCTATGAATTTATGCTTTATGGAAAGATCTGCAAACTTACTTAAGCTTAGTGTTTTCTACCTTTACTGATAGATAAGAACAATTATGAGAAGCAAATTCTGTACCTTTATTACAAAAGTTTTTTTCATAAATGCAAAAATGCAAATTTGTTCTTCAAATAGAACTAGAAAAATGTTGACAAGAAAAGGGGAGAAAAGCAGTTACTATAATTGTTATTTGGGAGTCCCTGAGTGGTACAAATAGCTAATGCACTTGGCTACTAACTGGAAGGTTGGAGGTTCAAGTCTACCCAGAGGTGCCTCAGAAGAAAGGCATGGCAATCTACTTCTGAAAAAAATCAGCCATTGAAAACGCTATGGAGCACAGTTCTGCTCTGACACACATAGGATCGCCATGAGTTGGAGTCAGCTTGATAGCAACTATTTTTTTTTGGATTTCTTTGCATAGAATGATGTTCGCTTTCTTTTCATATAATAAAAGTTTTCTAAAATTATGAAATATATGTTTACAGTAAGTAAGCAGGATTTAAAAATAAACCATTACATTTTATATAGTTGACCCCACAGATAGAGAAGCAGTTGGTTTAGTTTGCTTACAAGTAGGCAAAGGGGAATTAACTGTTTATATAGTTAAGTATCCTGAAGTTTGGACAGAAGCTTTGTGCTGGGTAAGACCAATGTGATTGTTCAGAGAAAAGTATAGAACGTCTGCTTTCTTCGTAGTGTTATAGAAAATGACTTTAGAGTTGACATTTATCAGTGTATATAATTATATTCTTAACTGTAATTAAGAAAATTTTGAGATTACTTTATTTGAAAATTATACATGTATATCACTGTAATTTTTATTAGCATATTTTGCTAATGGTAATAACATAATGCATAGCACTTCCTGAGCACTTATTATGGGACAAGAAGTAACTTAAATGTGTATTACTTCATTTAATCCCTGTGATAAACTTCATGAGGTTGATACTGTTACTACGGATGGGGAAAATGAGCCCCTGGGAGGGTAGGTAAATTGGCCAAGGTCATACAGCTAACAAGTGTGGAGACTCAGGTGGTCTGACCGAACCCATGTGCTTCTCATGAATCTATACTGCCTCTCACATACAGTATTCTTTGAAAGTTACTAAGTATTTATTGAATACTGTGTCAAGTACTGTGTTAGTATTATGAAGGGCATAAGTATTTAAAAAACAAAAAAACCTGACAGTCTTTCTTCTGAGAGCTTATACAATGATTGAGGAAAGAGAAATACATAAAGATTCCAGTTTGTGGAATGTAACATATTATGAAAGTCACATAAATGAAATATGTAACAGGATTTTAGGAGTTCTGCGGCAAAAATCAATTCTGGATGAGTCAGTCAGGTAAGATTTCATAGAAATCGTGAACTCGGTCTTGAAAGATGGGTAGGATTTTGATAGATAAATTTGGAGATATAGACAGAACCTTCTGTGCAGAGGAAATGCAAGAATAAACAGAGAAGCAACGAAGCAGGAATAAATTTGGAAGAGAATAAGTTTGACAGATGAAGAAACTAAAGCATGGGAGAGCAGGTGTACCTAACTAATGACAGTGCTGGAACTAAACTGAGTCTCCAAACTCTTTTCCAGGCTATTTTGCTTTTCAAGGCACTTTGTTAGAGTAAGGCTACTGGGATGTGAAAACCACAGACGTCTTATCAAAACATTGGCAGAGGTTTTGACAGAAAAGCTAAGCTTAAAGCAGGTCTGAAATGCCAATTAGCAGTCAACTTCGCAAAATATGACAAGTACTCTTACTGGGTAGAAGTATAAGGAATTACAGGAAACCTAGAGTTTATGTAAAGAAGGCCTTTTGTGACTTGAGATAACCTGATATCTTTGGGGAGAAGAGTAACAGTTTATCAGCTGGGATAGAGAAAAGAATGGGGAAATAGCTGGCTGCATACACAGGTCTTAAAGTAGCATCAGCTTTGCAGATGTTATCAGCAGAACTATTGTTACTCATTTTTTTCCCACCTTACCTATCTTGACTTTGAAAAGCTTTAAAAATTCCTCAGAATTTTCTTCTTTCTAAAATGAGCCTTTTCTGACTCCCAGCTATTTTCTACCCATATTTGGCTGGGACAGAACTTCTTGCACATTTTCAATGTGAAACAATCTAGTATCACTCCCTCTATCTGTGGATTTTGTTTCTCATCTAATGTATAATCATTTGGGATGTATTTTTCTAATGTCTATGGCTTTTTTTTCCTCCCCCAGGCGACAGCCTTGTACTGTGTCTGAAGTTTTCCAGTTTTGTTGGGTACTTTTTATATACGCAAAAGGTAAGAAAATAGTAATATTCAGATGTTATTTAGATTATTTAAACAGTTGTCTATTAACTTTGTCAACTCATATTATGTATCTAGAAAAGATTTTTACTGAAAAGTTTCTCAAGAGTTTTAAACCTAGGTTCTTTTTTTTTTTTTTACTTACGGTAAAATATACACAACATAAAATTTGCCATTTTAACAGTTTTCAAGTAGACAATCCAGCATTAATCACATTTACAATATTGTTCAGCCATCAACACTGTTTTTTTCCTAAGCATTCTCATTACCTCAGACAGAAACTCTGTACTGATTAAGCAATAACTCCCGCTTCCTCCCTTTTCCCAGCTCATGACAACCACCAGTCTTTCTGTCTCTCTGCATTTGTCTCTTCTAGATATTTCATATAAATGGGATTGTCTAGTATTTGCCTTTTTGCGTCTGTCTTATTTCACTTAGCATAATGTTTTCAAGGTTCATTAATGTCACAGCATGTATTATAACTTCATTTCTTTTTATGGCAGAATAATATTCCATTATACATATATACTGCATTTTGTTTATCCATTCATCTGTTGATGAACACTTGGGTTGTTTCCACTTTTTGGTTATTGTGAATAATACTGCAGGAAACAGTATCTGTTTGAGGCCCTGCTTTTAGTTCTTTGGGGTATATACCTAGGAATGGAATTGTGCTGGGTCATATGGTAGTTCTATTTTTAACTTTTTGAGAAACTTCCAAACTGTTTTCCACAGCAGCTGCACCATTTTACAATCCTTCCAGCAATGGAAGAATGTTCCAGTTTCTCAACACTTGTTTTTTTCTTTTTTTAAGCAGCCATCCTAGTGTTTGTGAGGAGGGATCTCATTGTGGTTTTGATTTGTATTTCCTTAATGACTAATGACATTGGAGATCTTTTCATGTGTTTATTTGCCATTTGTATATCTTCTTTGGAGAAATGTCTATTTGTTTATTATTAGGTTTTTTTCCTAATGTTGTTGAGTTGTAAATATTGCCTGTTCATAAAATGGTCTTTTGAATTTTTTATAATATTTAAACCTTCTCTTATTAAATGGAAATTCCTTTAATTTTGTTCTTACATAACATCCTTTTCCCTCAAAGCTATTCTTCTGAGTTATGGATTGAAAACACATTATTCTGTATATGCTTTTTTTTTTTTTTAGCTGTATTTTTTGAAGGTCACGTCTTATGGGTTGAGTAAGACTCTGACTTTCATAAAGTTCAAGATTGATCAGCCTCAGAGTAGTTCACATTACTTTTTGCATTGCATCTCACTCAGATAGATGTGCTTTACAAGTGCCTTTAGATTCCATTTGTTTTCTCTCCTTTCTCGTCTTATTACACTTAACCTACCCAAGGTCTGCATTCAGTGAAATACGCCTCTATTACTTTTTGTCCTCTTTGTATTTCTGTGTAGAAATATTTCTTAGTAATCTAAAGAAGAAAATATAGTTATGTAGCTTTTTACTATAGGGTATGTGGAATGCCTTTGCCACTAAAATATCCCAATAAATGTGAAGCTAAAATCAAAGAATCAGAGAGCTAGAGGGAGTTTCATAAATCAAATATGAGACTCTTAATGTTAGATCAACTAGCTCAACTTATTCACTGTAAATATGAGGTCATTGAAGCCCCAGAACTAGTTGCTAGGAGCAGAATTGGGATTTGAACTGAGATCTGGTGTTTGGTTTCATGTTGACATGAAGGCAGTCTGGCAAAAATGAGTTACCCCATCATTCTCCAAGTTTGATTTGTCTGATTATAGCTCGTCCTTTCTAACAAGTTAAGTGAGAATCCATCTTTCCCTGAGCCGAATGCTTGGCTTGAAAAGGAAAATCCTTCTTCTGCCGAACATACACTGTTTTAATCATTGTGGTTACCATCACACTAGCATATTTCTTTAGTGGACACAAAGGTGATGTGATCAGTGGCATGGAATAAAGAAAAGCCTGTTTTGTAGATGATAAGGCTTAGGAGCATATAAATTTTTTGTCATGGCTGCAAGAGGGCTTCACTTGCTATAGCTGGTATTATATATGATATTAACCTTTTCATATGATTGTAATGGACAGGTATATCTAACTTTTAGGATTTTTATGTTTTCTTTATATCTTTTATAGCATATGTGTGCTTAGGAGTAAATGTATTTGGTACTATATAAACTTCTAAAACATAATTTCATTATCATTATTTAGATTTTGGTCTCACTTGATCAACTGGGATGGTATATCTTTGTCCCTGCAGTTAACTCTGTGTTTGAATTCTATTTTGTTAATTCAGTCTATAATCATTTCATTTGAAAAGCTTTGTCCTCTCACAGTCCAGCATGCCGGACTGTGATTTTTTTCTGATAAAGTAGCTTCATGGATTTTATTCAGTTTTTGACTGATTTACTTTTAGGGTAGGTCTACTGTATTTTTACATAAATAATGCGTGCCTTCTATGTTTGCCAGCCATGCCTTCCTTCTGAGGTATTTTCATAAGCACCGCTATGCCAATTTTTTTTTACATGCCATAAAACTAAATTAGCATAGTGCACTTACAGAAATACCTTGTCGGGAGAGGTCGCGGTTGGCAAACAAACATGGAAAGCCTGTGTTAGTTGTGTAAAAATATGATACTCTTTTTTTTTTTTTTAATTTTTTTTTATTTGGTGAAAATATACACAACAAAACAGACACCAATTCAACAATTTCTACATGTGCAATTCAGTGACACTGATTACGTTCTTCAAGTTGTGCAGGCATTCTCGCCATCCTTTTCCAAATTATTCCACCACCAGTAACGTAAACTCACTCCCTCTAAGCATCTAACCTTTCAAGTTGCTGTTGTCATTTGATCACGTATAGATAATTCTTTAAAAGAGGACAATGCTCAAGGCATACATTCTTTACTAGTTAAGTTAAACTGTTTGGTTTAAAGAGATCTACTCTTTTGTACTCGCTTTTCTCATGACTTTCCCTGCAACATGTGAGCGGGCCAGATCATCTTCATTCCTGATGAGTAAGCCATCTCTTTGTTATCTTTGTTGGCCTCTTATGTCAGGCACACACCAGTGACAAGTTTGAACTTTATCAGTGGGAAGGGCTTTGTGGCCTGAAATCCAGTAGGTGTCACTTTCTGTTTTTCTTGAGAAAAACAGTCTTCTCATTCCTGATAAATAAGCCAACTCTTCAGATATTACACAAGTGCCCATTTACCTGTTATTTTTGTTGATTGGAACATAAAAACATCTCACAAAATGAGAAAGGTCAGAATTTGAAACACGTCAAAAGCATGTCATGTTGGTATACCCTGCAGGTGAAATTAGATTCTGGTCTTTAGGGGCATCTCAGCGCTTTGTTAGAAGTGACATAGTGCTGGTGGTTTTTGCCTTCTGTGACAAGCACCAATGGCAAGTTCAGGCTTGTCGGTGTATTGGGCTTTGGAGCCTGAAACCAGTAGGTTCCACTTCCTGTTGGGCATATGAATAACTGAGTATATTTTAATATTAAACTTACTCATAGTAGAACTAAGCTAGTTAGTTTGGTTGCATAAATGCAGAATTTAATCTATTATCATTTACCTTTATGGCAACAGAAAAACTATTTTTTCTCTTCAGTTCATTTAAGTTGATTGATTAAATATTTTCATCTCTACAAAAAAGAGTTGTTTATCCTTATATGCTGAGGTAAGTGGTAACTCTTTGGAGAAAGGGAGAGAGAAAAAACTGAAACATCACGTGTGTTTGTGTGCACCCATTTAGGTAGGCACTGTGAAAATGCCAAAAATCATCCTGCCCAGATTATCTTGACCAGTTTAGAAATAATTTTCAGATGTACATTAGCTATTTAAATTCAATGCAACTGACATTATAAGAATGTAAAATAAATATGAAACACATATCCAAAAAGGGATATGCTTGAAGTTATAAAAAAAAAAATTAGAAATATTTAATTTCTAAGAATAATAAAACTATTTAACTGTATGTAAAAACTGCTTTCAGTGGTAGACATAAACCAGTCCTGCAGAAACGACCTGTTTCTATAGGTTTAGGTTGATTTCTTTGTTACCAATAGTTCTTTCTGGGATGTTAGCTCTAGAACTTAAATATCTTTAATTGTGCTCCTGTTGCATTAAAGACATTACTGTTAGGACTCTGATTATAGCTTCTAGTCTTTTATAAGCACATAAATGAGGAAAATAGTTGTATGAGTCATTTTTTCAGCTGTTCTTGTCTCACTATTTCTAATAACTTTTATTATAGAAAAATATGTTTTCATACAAAATAATTTCTTACAGTTTGAGATTCTGGGGGGAAGTTGTGTTCAGAATTTTGAAAGAAAAGACCAATAATAATAAAGTTTTGGTCAGCTACTAGGCATTTAATAAATGCTTATTTAATGAACATTGAGTGAATTAATAAATGACATTTTGAGTAGTTTTAGTTTACATTAAACTCTTAGAAGTTTATTAAACTATCAGAGTAATATTTCACAATGTAAGTTTGTGGTTACAAAACATGATGAATATAACCAGTGTCATTGAATTGTACAAGCAAAAAATGTAAAATTGGCAAATGTTTTGTTACATATATTTTTAACACAATAAAACAATTTGAAAATATATATGCAAAAGTACCTTAGTAATTAAAATATTTAAATATGTCTAACCACCCACATACCCACACACAGCCACACACACACCCACTCACACCCACACCCACACACAGAGCTAATCACCTAGATCTTGCTTTTTGTGTAATGACCAGTGCTGGAAAGGGCTGCTTGTAACCCACTGCTAGTTATTTTTATGTTTGGTTTAGAGTTTGAAATAAATTAAGATGCTTAAAAAAAAAAAAATTTGACAAAACCTTTACTGTAGACCTTGAATCAATTTTGTATAATGTTACGTAATGTCATTATAAAGGAAATTATTTTGAAATATTGTAAAGTTGATGCAAATTTAACTATAAGCTGTTTCTAATCCTGTAGGCAATTTCCCCATGATTAGTGATGATTTGGTCAATTCCTATCATCTTCTGCTGTGTGCTTTGGACTTAGTTTATGGAAATGCCCTTCAGTGTCCCAATCGTAAGGAACTTGTGAACCCTAATTTTAAAGGTAAGTTTGTAAATCAAAGATTATTGGACAACTCACATATCTACATTATGTTTAATCTTGGGAGTTGTATACATAGCACAGGTTTCCTAGCATCAGAGAATATAAGTTTTTTGAAAAGCTTCCATTGTCGTAATTACTCATAGTACTTACTGTATTTTTCGCAAATAACACGCCCCTGTAGGTAACATGCCCTTGCATATAATGTGCAACGCAGCACACTTAACGAAAATAGTGGGATGGGGAAGGGTGTGCTGTTGGCAAAAAACCATGTAACGTGCATGTCATTTGTGTAAAAATATGGTATAGCTAGGAGTCAGGTGCTGTATAAAAATATTTTTGGAAAAAGCAGTTTCAAATATCACAAACTTTAAAGTCTTTTATAACAATTTTAGAAGTTTCTGAAATAGATACTCATCAGGAGAAGGCATTAAGAAACCCCAAAAAGCAAAAATAATGACATTAAAGCCAAAAGTATTTTTCTACATTAGCAATCTTCTAGCCTGACAACAGTTAGAGGTCAAAAAGGACTTATTGAAGGAGTCTTCATTTCAAATTTTGGTACATAAGAGGAATAGTTATGGTTCTAAAATAAGTAGAATGAATTTTCATCTCCTAAACTAAGAGCTGAATGGAAATGATCATTATTTTGGTAATGCATTTAGAAGGATGGGATTCCTATGAATGATACACAGTAAGAGCCCAAAGTATGATTTACAAAGCAAATATTCAGATATTTATTGGGCTAGTTATTTCATACTGCTGCTATTTGAGTAATCACCATGGAAGGATTCTAGGCAGTTTCCATTTGGGGGAGGTTCTAATTAGAATTATAGCTTGCCTGACTGTCATGGTACATTTTTAAAGTTAGTGGACTTAGTTACTTCGCATGCTCCTTGTTTGAATTGAATGTTCCTTATATTATTTTCTGTCCTTTCTCTCATTCCCTTCCTAACTCCCTTTTCTATTTCTATATAGCTGCTTCCCTTCCCTTTTCCTTTCTTTCATTTTTCTCGTATTTTTTTTTTCCTCTTGCTCCAAGTTTAGGGCAAGAAGAAGTTGTAAATTATTATGATAAGTACATCTAGAATAATTGAGTGAGAGCATGAAATCTTTGATTGAACAATGTAATTATTTTCCAGAGTGGTGTTTTTTGTTTGAATGTGAGGCAAAGTTGTACTTTATTTTTGTGCTTCTTAGATCTTAGGGCAATATGTTTTTATTTTTCTCTCTTAACCATCTCTAGATGTATAACTGAATAACTGAAATCTTTTGAATAGTAATACACTTTACCTTTATTTGCTATTTTTTGAGGTGTATTTAAATAGAGTGACAAAATTGGGCCCATGTACACTATTTCCTGAATAGGTTCACATGCTGACTACTGATTAGACTCTGTATTATTTGTTTTGGTTTGTTAGCAGTTTGGTGAGTGCTAACTAATATCTCTGTTTTTTAATTCTGTATACATCATAGGCTTTTCTGAAGATTTTCATGGTAAGGATTCTAAACCTTCCTCAGACCCACCTTGTATCATTGAAAAACTGTGTTCCTTACATGATGGCCTAGTTTTGGAAGCAAAGGGAATAAAGGAACATTTCTGGAAGCCCTATATTAGAAAACTTTATGAAAAAAAGGTTGGTAAACAACAAAGAAGTAATGTGAAAATGTTTTCTGAGGAAAAAGTTGATTTACCGTGATGACTTAAGGATCTCTTCTTTTATGCTAGCTCCTTAAGGGAAAAGAAGAAAATCTTACTGGGTTTCTAGAGCCTGGGAACTTTGGAGAGACTTTGTGAGTACTTCTGTTATAAAATGTTTTTCATTATTTAAATTGTATCCTTAACCTCAGAGTTTAGTGTTTTTACTGTTTGTACCCTAGAAATTCAGAATGTTATTTGTGGGACAGTATAGAGGGATGATAAATATTCTACTACTACAAGCACATATTTTTTAAATTTATTGAATTTTGTGTTCTTTAAAGCTTCTTTTAAGCATCCAGATTATATATATATATATTTAAATAAATTATTTTGAAGCTATGGAGGTGAAAAATGATGGTGTGGAAGGTACCAAGGTCTTCCAAGGCAGCTTGGGTACAGGGTACCCACCCTAAAACTCTGTCAGCAAAATATACTTAAAACTTTGTAATGGATGAGCATAGTGTTGCAACTTACATTTTATACTCTTGAATTTTATACTTAACAGTAATCCCACTGTAATTTAACTTAAAAAAAAAGTTTCAGAAATTTTAGTAAATAAAAGAATGAAATAATTAAGTGGCCTAAAACATTTACTGAAATGGCAGTTTTGTGAGAGTGTACTTCTTGTCTGTATTTTTTTTTTCCTATAGTAAAGCCATCAACAGGGCCTATGAGGAGTATGTTTTATCTGTCGGAAATTTAGATGAGCGGATATTTCTTGGAGAGGATGCTGAGGAGGAAATCGGGACTCTCTCAAGGTGTCTGAATACTGCTTCAGGAACAGAGACTGCTGAGAGGGTGCAGGTGAAAAACATCTTGCAGCAGCACTTTGACAAGGTGAGGTGAGCCATTCCAGAAGAATGGGAATACAGGAGCAGACATGCTGGAGGTTCTGTTTTATTTGTATTTTGTGTGTTTTATTTGCCTCCAATGTGAAAAAAAAATTTTTTTCCGTCATAGTTCTCGTATTTGAAAAGGTTATCTTTATTTTTTTTATTTAATTTTTGTTAACATCAGCTTTCAAAGTTTCAGGTTAAGTCTGAGAAAAGGCAAATTTAATCTAAATTTAAATGACTATATCATGTAGTTGGTTTTGAAAAGACAGACGAGTAATATATAGGCTTATATATAATGAGCATAGTAGGAATTCAGAAAATTCAATGATTGACCTGAATTGGTGGTTTCATCCAGGAGACGAAACTGTGGAGAAATTGAGAATCCTCATTCTGTAAGAAAATTCTGTTAAATTGAGTTTCAGGATCGTGGGGTGGTATTTCAGGCAGACACTTAGGATGATGGAGACTGTAATAGTTGCCTTCCTGTTGTGTGGTGTTCACAGAATATATGCAGCTTCTGACAAGTGCCTCCAGAGGCAAACCAAAACTCACCATTGCGTCGATTCCAACTCATAGTGACTCTAGAGCAACCTTATAGGACAGAGTAGAACTGCCCCATAGGATTTCCAAGGTGGTGATCTTTACAGAAGCAGACTGCCATATCTTCCTCTGTGGGTAGGAACCACCAACTTTTTGGTTAGCAACTGAGCACTTAGCCACTGTGCACTAGGGTCCTTCCTCCAGAGACAGTGTGGGTAATTTCAGGGGAGCAACTTACCTGTAAGTGAGCCACTTCAGACTTGAGAGTGGTCTGCTTATTCAGCGAATCTTTTGAACATGCTCTATATGCCAGATTGTGTCCTGGACACAGGCGATACCACAAAGAGCAAAATAGCAATGAATATCCTGTTTTAAAGAAGCTTATATTCTAGTGTGGGGAGATAGATGATACATAACCAAACAAGTAAATACATAGTATATCAGATGATGACAGTGGTATGAAGAAAAATAAAATAGAGTAGTAATAGAAAGTAGTGGGGGGTGGGGATAAAGAGTAGGGCCTTGTGCTATTTGGATAGGTTGGTTGGGCAAGGTGTTTCTGAGGAGGTAATATTAGCAGACACCTGAAGGAAGTGAGGACACAAGCTATGTGAATATCTGGGGAAATCATTCCAGACCAAGAGAGGATCAAGCGCAAAGCCAACAGGTAGGAAAATAACTGGCTTGTTGTAAGAACAGTGAGAAAGACAATATGGTGGGAGTAGTGTGCATGAGGGGAAAAGTGGAAGAGAGGGTGGGGGGTGGCAAGAGGGACAGGTGGGTCATGTAGGGCTTTGGAAGCCGTTGTAAGGACTTTGGGCTTTTTAAAAAATCTGTTTATTTTTGTTTTTGAAAATAAACACAGGAGAACATATACCAATTCAACAATTTTTACATGTGCAGTTCAGTGACAGTGATTACATTCTTCTAGTCATGTAACCATTTTCACCCTCCTTTTCCAAATTGTTCCTCCTCCACTGACATAAACTCACTGCCCCCCTAAGCCTCCTATCTAACCTTCCAAGCTGCTGTTGTCAGTCTGATCCCATGTAGATAGTTCTTTAAAAGAGCACAGTGCTAAACTCCCTGAGGGACTGAATTGCTGGGCGGAGGGCTGTGGGGATCATGGTCTCGGGGAACATCTAGCTCAATTGCCATGACACCGCTTATAAAGACAATGCTCTATATTCTACCTTGGTGAGTAGTGTCTGGGGTCTTAAAAGCCTGTGAGGGAGACTCCGGCAAGATGGCGCTCTAGGCAGAAGCACCACGCCGTCCCTCCACAACAAAGATCCGAAAAACTAAGCCAAACAGAGAATCAACAATCCTGAAACCCTAGAAC
>NW_004443950.1:14679986-14749056 GCF_000243295.1 Trichechus manatus latirostris | reverse complement strand
GTTAACCAATGTCATAAAACAACATGTGTACTACTGTTTCATGAGAAACTATTTGTTCTGTAAGCCTTCACCTGAAGTACAATAAAAAAAAAAAAAAAGCACAGTGCTCAAGGCAGATGTTCTTTACTAATTAAGCTAAACTACTCTTTAGTTTAAAGAAGACTTAAGGGGGTATTTTTGGTTTAAGTTTTAAAGATTATCTCAGGGTAGTAGCTTCGGAGGTTCATCCAGCCTTAATGGCTCCAGAAAGAAGGA
The DNA here is from genome assembly GCF_000243295.1 of Trichechus manatus latirostris. Classification (NCBI taxonomy): domain Eukaryota; kingdom Metazoa; phylum Chordata; class Mammalia; order Sirenia; family Trichechidae; genus Trichechus; species Trichechus manatus. The sequence continues at coordinate 14,748,801 of NW_004443950.1, read as the reverse complement.
CTCTGGCTTTTGCTCAGTGAGATGGAAAGCCATTAATGGGCTGTTACTGAGAAAAATGACTGACATGATCTGACTTAAATTTTTAAAGATTTTGTAAGGGGCAGGGGTGGAAGCAGTAAGTTAAGATGCTTCTGCAGTGATTCTGGTGATGAAGTTCATGGTGGCTTGAACCAGAGAAAGGATTATATTGGCTATATATTTTGGAGATAGTGCCACGGGATTTACTGATGGTTTAAATCTAAGGTGTGAGAGAAAGAGAGAAACCAGTGATGACTCCAGCTGGATAAATGATATAAAAGCTAAAATCCTTACAAATACCTGCAAGATTGTAAGTCTGTAAGGCTCTGCTTTCTCTCTGAATTCATTTCTGACCGCTCTCCTCTGCTCTCATTCCACTCAGGCCACACTAACCTCCTTGTGTGTTCTTCACATATGCCAAGCATACCCCCAACTTAAAGCTTTTGCCCCTGCTATTTCCTCTGCCTAGAATATGTTTCCTCAAGATATTCACGTGGCTTATTTCCTCACTTCATTCAGGTCTCTAGTAACCTGACTACTATATAAAACAATAACCACCAGTATCCTCACGAACCCTCAGGACTTCCTTTCCTCTTACTCTGCTTTTAGTGTTTTAGTATTTACCACTGTCGATAGCAACAAATAACAACAGTAAGTAGTAGGTCGGTAGGTTGAGAGAGAGGTGTTTATTGTTAGTCTCCTTGCATTGCAATATAAGCTTGATAAGGGCTATGAGTAGTGCCTGGCAGCACTAGTATTCTGTATTTGCTATTGCTATTTACTGAGGGGTAATCCAGGGAAGAGCAAATCTGAAGGAAAAAATCAAGAGTTAGGGTATGAGCATGTGAAGTTTGAGATGTCTTTCAGGCATCCAAGTAGAGGAGTTGAGTAGAAGTTTAGATATGCTAGGCTGGGATTCACAGCAGAGGTGAGGGATGGGTATATATATTTAAGAGTCATCAAGATATGGATGGCTTTTAAAGCCATGGAATGAAGAGAGATCATGTAGAGGTGTGAGTTTATAGAGAAGAAAGAACAGAACAGAACTCTGAGGCACTCCAAATTTAAAAGTCCTCACTTGGAGAAAGACTGTTCAGATATCTTTTTGCATATCAACTAATTTTTGTACGTGTTAATGAAAGGCTCTTCTTGACCAAAATCACAGGAAGATTTTAAGGTAATAACAAGTGTTACCAAGAAGCTCCCTGCCAACCTTGAGACTCTGGGCAGGAAGCTGTTTGTGGTTGTCATACCTAGTTGCCTCTCGGAAACCACTGCTACCTGTGGGTTGATGGGGTTATATGCTGCTGGCTGCTGTTGCTTCTCCTGTAATGTAAAAGCTGTTTTTCCCTACCAGCAGAGGCAGCAGTTCATATTCTAGGAAAGAAGTTGGCTGAAAGAAAATCCACAGCAGGAAGCAACCTTCCAAATGAAGTTAATATGCCCAGATCATCTTACTGACTTAAAATTATAGCATGATTTTTTTTTTTTAAACAAAATGGAGGTCTTGGCCCTACTCCTGCTTAAGTACAGAAAAAGCATATGGATTATTTCTGTATGGTGGATTTCTGTGCTTTTATCTAAAGAAACTTGAATAGTTTAATCTGTTGCCAGGTAAAAATTGTCTGTTTCTAAAGCTATCCCTAGAATAAGTATATTTAATACACAGGGAAATGTGGTTTATTTAGAAAATTGAAAGGCACTATTCCATGGGTGGTGCAAACAGTTACAATGCACTCATCTGCTAACCAAAATGTTGGAGGTGCGAGTTCACCCAGAGGTTCCTGGGAAGGAAGGCCTGGTGATCTACTTCCGAAAAATCAGCTGTCAAAAACCCTGTGGAACACAGTTCTGTTCTGACACACGTGGAGTCATCACGAGTAGGAATCCACTTGACGGCAACTTTTTTTTTTTTTTTAATTATGCTATCTTAACCTTTCAGGGTCTGTTTGGAAAAATTAGAAAGATGTTCTATTGGCATTATGTACTCATACTTAAGATTCTTTAACACCAAGCCATATCTTTCTCATGATTAAAAAATGTTGACTTATTTCCCTGAAGATCTGTCCACTTGAGGAGAAAAAAAGACTGTGATAGATTTTAGTAACTAAAGGTAGAGTAGGGCCAAGGAGACCGATGACAGGTCCTCTGCATTGGTTTTCTCCTCTTGTCTCTCCGAAGCAGATTTGATGATTTTGATGAACTTTTGCTAAATCATTGATTTAATTTGGGACTGATTTAATTCACAGCTTTCTTTTGTAAGTATTTGTGTATTTGCAAAAATAGAGGTAGATGGGAGCTGTGAAATTGTTTCTCAGGGATGAGAATGATGTTCTTAACTTTTTAAAGTGAATATAACGCTTACCCTTGCCTTGGAGCTTTAATTTTGGGAATGGGATAATGCGGAGGTATACCTTATTTTAAAGATTTAACTTTTAAAGAGATGATCTTTTAGTTGGCTAAAATACAAATTGTCCTTTTAAACATCATCACGTGCATGGATAGTGGCAGCTCTTGGTCTTGATATGTTTAAATTCCCAGAATGGTGATATTTGAATCACTGAAATTTATTGGCATTGTACAGATCAAGTCTGGTTGACTTGTGCTTCCATTTGTGAAGTGATTGAAAGTATTTCTGACCTAAAAGAATGTTCTTTTTTCTCCTCCCACTTAATTTTTCTCTTCTAGTCTAAAACATTTAAGGTCTCCACACCCCTTTCAGGGGTGAGGTTCATTAAGGAGAACAGCCCTTGTGTGACCCCAGTTTCCACAACTACGCATAGCTTGAGTCGTCTTCACACCGTGCTAACAGGTCTCAGAAACGTACCGAGTGAGAAACTGGAACGGATTCTAAGGTTAGTTTGAGCCCTGTCTGCCTTCCAAGATTTGGTTGTTGAGAACTTTCCAATTTTCTACTATTAGTGTCTTAAAAGTCACCCATCAATAATTTTATTTAAAATAATTTTATCCATTGCATGCTCAGTCGTGTTGTTACTCTATAGACATAATAATATAGGATGTACGACTAGATCGTCTTTCCTCAGGTGTCTTTAATGTAGTACAGGCGACAACAGCTGACAACACCAGACACTGCAGCATAAAGCACCAAACCCTGTTCTATCATAAGATTTCAGGGAAGGGCGGGATCAAAGGACTTCATCAAGTTCTGAAGGGTGGGGCAGATTTGAAAAGCTAGAGGGGAGTCTCACAAGTTCAGAAGCAAGAGCAAAGCCACTGTAACTTTTCTAAGCTCTGTAAATCACACTTAGCCTGCAGAGGAAGTATACTGCCTTTGGCTCCTTTAATCTGCCTAAGACTGGTAGGAATATCAATGAGTTTCAGTGAAAAGCACAATAGATAGACTGACTCTCATTACCTTCTTCATAACCTTTGGCAGATTGATTTGAAAAAATTACCTCAAGGCCCCTTCTAGCCCTAAAAGTTTATAATTTGATGACATAGGACCCTATAGAAGCCCATTTTATTTCTGTTGGTATGGTATCAAGAAGGCTCTGTGTACATGTATTAATAATTTCCCACTCATAGCTAGGTTCATCAAATGCCAAGGCTGACTAATTTTTCTTTACATTTTCCTGGAATCTACTTCGTTTATAAGCTTGATTGTGATTAACACTCAACAAGCTATGTCTATATGACCTCTTCCTAAGTCATGTTTCTCAGGTGGACCTTGTTCTCCTTGAATTGAGAAACATAAATACATTTTAAGCCTGTCTTAATCTCTGTATCTTCCAGATCTGTCTGCAGTCTCTAACCAGACAATTAGTGTGGTTAAATATTGCCAGTAGGTATTAGGTAAAACCAAGGGTCCTGTTTTTGTAAAAAGGTGCATGTATGTATATGTTCATAAATGAAAGACTGCTTGCTTATGATAGTCACTACTTATTTCTAGCAGGATTATAATTTATTTTTATTTTCTCTAATTTTTTTAACTTGCTACATTTTTAATGTATGTATGTCTGTGATCAAGGGAAAAACAGTTGTTGCAAAAGACCACGTGACGATAATTTACATAATGCTTCTACTTTGAACATATATTGCCTCTCTAATAAGAAAATCCATGAACTAAATGTCTTTTGGGGGGAAATGTAAAATGCTAATAACAATTTCTTTGAGTCTGTAGTACAGATTATGTACTCCCTCGTTCTGCTTTCTTCCAGGCGTTCGTTCTCAGGGAGAATTGTTCTGCCCTCTAGGGAAACAGCTGTGATCACTTTTGGTTGTCATCGGTGATTGAGGACGTGTAGGGTGGGTGGGGGCTGGTCACGGACATCAAGTGGGCAGGGGCCAAGGCTGCTCAGCTTCCCGCAGTGCATGTACAGCCCCACACAAGAAATACTTTACCATCTGAAATGCTGATAGCACTGCCTTTGAGAAGGAAGTATGAGATCCCTTGGGTTAACTCGCAAACCTATTTATAATATTTTGTATTTACATGTTAGTGAAATACAGAATTGTAAATAGTTTATCTCTGTGACTTGGCTAGACTTTAAATTAATTTCCTATTACTTTCTTAGGACATGTTCCAGAGATCCATCCCAGGCTATTGCTAACAGATTGAAAGAAATGTATGAAATATATTCTCAGCATCCCCAGCCAGATGAGGATTTCAGTAATTGTTCTAAAGGTAAGGTTTTAATATTGTCTATATTGGTCTCAACTTTAAAACTGAACTACATGGAATCTTTTCTTGGTAACTGAGTCAGATATATTGGGAAAAAATTTATGGCTTTTAGGCTAGAATATGGCTATTCAATTTTTCTGTTAACCAAGTGGTTTCTAGGACCTTCTTAGTAAGAGAGAAATTTTAGACTGATATCGTTAGTATGTCGGACTTCTGGTACTTTTTTATTTGCAAATTCTTTGGTTTTCATTTGTAAAATGGAAATTAAATGGAAGTATAGTGACCCTTCAGCATATTAAGAACAAATAAGATATAGCTGTTACATGTCCAAAGTTGGCCTAGGAGTTGTTTGATATCATGAATTGGAACCAAGTATGTGGAATAGTAGAACAATTCCAAACCTCCTAGCATAAAGCTGCTTTCTGCAAACATACAAGAAAAAAATGGTGTGACTCTTAATGGAATGATATTACAGTTCTTTTGTTTATGCAGATTTCATTTTACAATTAAAAATGTGAATGTTACCCTGAAGAAAATGAATGACTCCTAAGGGTGACTAACAACAAGGGTAGTTCAAACAGTAACTGTAGGCAGTGCATGCATCCAGAATATTGTGTTGGTTTTTTTTATTTTCCATGTGTATGTGGGGTAGGGGAGATGTGAGCCCTCATTCCCCACAATATTTATTTTCTTTACATGTGATGTTTGTGTTTTTATTATTTCTGCAGAAATTGCCAGCAAACACTTCCGTTTTGCAGAGATGCTTTACTATAAAGTATTGGAAACGGTTATTGAGCAGGAACAGAAAAGACTGGGAGACATGGATTTATCTGTGAGTAAAATAGCCAAATGTATTGATCAGCACAATGAAATGTAGTTTAGTTCCTGCCCTACCCACCCACAGAAAAGCTATTATTGAAGAAATAATGTATGGCTTTGAGGGAATAAGGTTGGCATCTCAGGAAATGACTTCTGAGCCCTTTCACTTTCAGTTCCCCATTAGTGTTCTCAATAAAGCAGGCCATGTATTCTAACTTAACCTCTGTGGGCAGGCAGACTCTGTGGTCAGGGATTAAGGGACATTTAGGCTTAACTTTAATTGATTTTTTAAATAACTTAGAGATTTTATTCAAACCTTACATAAAACCAAACCAGACCTGTTGGCGACGAGTTGATTCCAACATATAGTGACCCCATAGGACAGAGTAGAATTGCCCCATAAGGTTTCCAAGCAGCAGCTGGTGGATTCGAACTGCCAACCTTTGGGTTAGCAGCCAAGCTCCTAACCACACTGTGCCACCAGGGCTCCAAACCTACACAGCAAGAATAAATTGAGTAGAAGGCACTTTAAATATTCAACCATTCCTCTTTGGCTAAGATAATAATTTTTCCTAAACTCCACTTCAGTTTTACTAAATAAGAAACATAAAGTGATTTTTAAACACATGGTATTTACCTTTAATAACATCAGTAAAAATAATTTTAATTTTCAATAACATTTGAAACAAAATTATAAAATTCGCCAATAATTGTTCTAATTCCTTGTAACTGTTTACATTTTTTTGTATATATAGAAAGATTGGTTGTATGAATTTAAATGACTTAAATTTTTTCATTGTGAAGCATGCATACAAAATGGTATATAAAACATTTCTATAATCTGGAGGCTAACAATAAATGAACACCTGTATACTCACCTAAGTAACTTTTTAATTAAAAAACAATAAATGTTTATATAAAATTTTGGAAAACTAATAAGCAAAAATAAAAATCATGTAGGATTATGCCACCCTGACATAAACACATTGACTTTTGGTACAGCTAGCCAGTCATCTGCCTGCTTGCCATCCTTCCAGTTACCTTTTTATGGTAGTGGCTTCTTAATGTAAATATTATTTTGTAACATCTTTCCACATCATAATTCTTACAAGCATCAGTTTTTTCCTTTGTTTTGATTGAGGATTTAATCTTCTTTATTATCTATATTTCCCGACATGTAAGAGTTTTTAAAAGTTTTTGTAAATTCCTTTAACATATATTTTGATTAAAAATGGGGTTATTTATAAAGTTAAGAAAAGTTTTGTAAGAAAATGAGCACATACTCAGAAAATATGAGTTTCTCTGGTATTTTTATTTAAGTTGACTGGGTATGAAATGTCTTTTTAGAGCAGGCTAATGTTTCTAAATGTTAATAACTTTGTTTTACAGGGCATTCTGGAACAGGATGCATTCCATAAATCGCTCTTGGCCTGCTGCCTTGAAGTCGTCACTTTTTCTTACAAGCCTCCAGGGAATTTTCCATTTATTACTGAAATATTTGATGTGCCACTTTATCACTTTTATAAGGTATTTTTAAAAATCTGATACTGGTGAAGAAATTGTAAATGAGACAGACTTCCTGTTGTTAGTCATCTAGTTCATGTTAAAACCTAAGTACATTCCTTCTATATTTAATTACATATTTAATAATCTCTAATCTACTTGGGGAGCAGAGAAGAAGTAGGACAGTCTTAATTAAGTACTGTATAAATTCTTAGGATAGTATGGAAGACCTATTTTGGTTAAAAACTTCATTTAATTCCTCCCTTTATCTGATAAAGGTTTTTAGAATACTGTGATTTTATGAACTAAGAAGGCTTTAAGAAAATAAAAAAGGGAAGAAAGTAGCAAGCACATCAACTAGCTTATCTTATATAGTAGTCGCTGTCAGCTCGTATTAAATAACATCGAAAGTGTCTTTCAGAAAAAAATAAAAGTTCTCTTTCACATATTAAATAGAGGCACAGAATTATAGCATTGATTTGGTAGTTGTTTCATTCTTGATATTGATTTAGTATATGAGCATATTTTAACTTTCATACAATAGACAAAACTAATTTTTATAGTGGTATAGATTTGAATGTTTAGTTTTTGAGTTTTTTTAATATGAAATTTAAGAATAGTATTTTTCCGCCTCAATATAAAAGGCATGTTTTTTTCTTTTTAAAAAATTGTGAAATATATCACTATACAAGAGTTTGTATATAATTTATATGTACAGTTTAAATAGTAACTATTACACAAACCAGGATATTTTTATTTATTTCAGGTGATAGAAGTATTCATTAGAGCAGAAGATGGCCTTTGTAGAGAGGTAGTAAAACACCTTAATCAGATTGAAGAACAGATCTTAGACCATTTGGCATGGAAACCAGAGTCCCCACTGTGGGACAGAATTAGAGACAATGAAAACAGAGTTCCAACGTGTGAAGAGGTTTGTGAAAATTTCTTAATATCCTTCTATAGGAGAAGTACCTCAGTGTTTAGACTCCTTATGATCCCCTTTCACAGAGAACAACAAAGCTCAGTGTCTTTTTTGAGGACAGAAGAGTGGCACTTGGGTCTACTATGGTATAATCACCCTGTACCAAAGAGGAAGCAAGTCATAGGAATAATTTGTGAGCGCCTCAAGGTTTCAGTGACATTAAAAATTCAGTATTCTATCTTGATTTCCCGACCACGTTTCTGTACCATAAAGTGGTTGATATTCTATTAATCCAAGTCAGTAATGAAGGTTAATTCATATTTAATATCCAATTATCAGGTTTTGAATTTTTTAAGACTTAAGAAATTTTTTTAACTTTAGCGTGAAAGTGGAAAGTTCAGCTGATTTTATTTAGGTGGAATAACTGATGAGCCAAAACTTTTTTCTTCTGCCTTAAATTAACAGTGTTTCTAATTAAAGGCTTTTTCAAGTATTAGCATTCTGTGCAAACAATTCTTTATAGGTTATGCCACCTCAGAACCTGGAAAGAGCAGATGAAATTTGTACTGCTGGCTCCCCTATGACTCCCAGAAGGGTGAGTGAAATTCGTGCTGATGCTGGAGGACTTGGAAGAAGTAAGTTTAAAATACATGGGGGAATGTTTTGGAGATAATATCTAGGGATTTACAGTTCATCTAAACTTGCAGGTGGAGTTAATACAGATAAATTATTCTGTACATTATACCACCACATGGGTCACTTAAAAATAACGCTTTTAAGGAATATTTAAGAACCCAGGAAAATGTATGATTTAACAAGTGTTTTTTTAAAAAAAAAAAAGCTATAATACTATATATTTAATGTGATCCCTATTTTTTAAGTGCCTTTTTAAAAAAAAAAATTTTTTTTTCTTAATAAACATACTAAAAGGGTAAAACAGAAAACCAAACTGTTAACAGTGAATATTATTGGGTGATAATATTCCAGGTTATTTCTGTACATTTTTAAAGACCAATACATGCTACTTTTAAAATCAGAAGAAATAGAAAACGGTTTTAAAGATAAAGCTGCATAGTTCAGTTGTACAGACAAGCCAGTTAGTTAAGAGGACTTTATGGCCTGAACATGTTCAGCTTTGACTCTCTCAGTTGAGCTGTGCTACTTTGGTTGAGGTGACAACAGTGCTAGCCCAGGAAGTACAAAGGGAAGCTATGTCATGCATCTGGTCTACATTTGAGGCAGCTCCTTAGAAGATCTGCCAGGTACAAAGTTTTAGATTATACTTGAGATATAACCAGTTTTTAAAGAATAATTCTGTAAATCCAGAGACTTCTGAACACTAGGATGCCATTAGAAGGATATTCTTGTTTCTAGATTGGTTTTTTAATGTAATTGATAAGCACTGAGTGTAAGAGAATGATCAGTTTCAAAATCAGGTGCCACTCAAAGTGATTGTATACACAATAAAAATGGATCTAATGAAAAATTCCTCATTTTTGAAAGTGGAATCACAATGGCTTAACTAATTTTCTACCTATTATCTACTCAGACCCATAGATCTGGAAGCTGGTCTTAGTTCTAGTCCTGTAGAGTTTTTTCTTCCCAAATCTACTGATTAGTACTTGACTTTATACTTCATTTTCTTTATATGTATCACTGCTCCATTTTCCTGAGGTCTTTTAATACCTTGTGAGATAATGATCATAATGCATTCTTTCTGACTACAGCTTTGCATCAGCTACAAATCTAGTAAGTTTACTTGCTTTTACATCATCAAAAAATTGAAATGTTAAGCCACGGTGTGTCAGGACTTACTCCTGTCAATACCTCTTAGGACCTCCCTACATAAATTTATAAAATTTAAAAAGTCCACTGATGCTCAGTTTTCACAGGTGGACATGTAAGAGGAAACAAATGCTTACTTTTCAAAAAATTCAGACATTGGTGTGAATACTTAAACACAGACTAAGCCTAACTGAATCAAAACCGATGTATGTCTGTCCTTGCTGAAGAACATTACTGAATTTTAGTAATTTTCTGTATGTGGAAAATGACAAAGATGAATATTCGTAAGACTGGGGAGAAATGTTCTTAGACAATACCATATAGTACCATCACATACCCTTATCAAGTAGTGACTCTACAGTGAAATTACAGAATACTGAGTATTAGGTAAAATTGTAAAAAATACTACATAAAAATAGAACAGTTCCTTAAATTTCCCCTAAATCAAGGCCCTGAAACAGTGAAGCCAAAGTTTAGTTTGATTTAGGCAAAGGTGGGATGGAGAATGGAGTACCGAAGGAGAAATAGAAAAAAATTGCATTTGTTAATTTTGCCTTGTCGTGTTCAGTTGATTTTTCATTACACCCACTCCTCACTTACTGACATGGTTAGGTTCCAAAGACCAGGTCATTATGTGAAAGTCAGTGTTGTGCAAAAATGGAGGCTGACCACATCAGATCACAAAATGGAGGATGACTGTATCATTACTTAACTGCCAAATTACATCATTACATAACTGCCAAACCACTGAGAACCATGGTCCAGCCAAGTTGTCACATAATCTTAACCACACAGCCAGCATTACTGTCACCTCACACTTCAGTGTTCATTACTGCCAGATGTATGTCATTAATGTGCAAAATAGTCGGATACTAGATTTTTTGCTGTTGTAAATGTGAAATGTCGGATAACGAGCTAGTAAGTGAGGAATTGGTATAGTTGAATATAGCTATGATGTGACTCATGTAATTTTTAAATTATGAATTATTTCAAAAACACTTAGTTTTGACTGTAACAGTTTGGATGGAAGTCAGATCTCAGTCTCCTTGAGTTAAATGGTGTGTTTGATTTCTTGTTTTGCCCCTAGGCATGACCTCTCCAGCCACATTATATGATAGGTACAGCTCCCCAACAGCCAGCACTACCAGAAGGCGGCTATTTGTTGAGAATGATAGCTCCTCTGATGGAGGGACACCTGGGCGCATTCCCCCACAGCCCCTAGTCAATGCAGTCCCAGTGCAGAATGTGTCTGGGGAGGCTGTTTCTGTCACACCAGTTCCTGGACAGACACTGGTCACCATGGCAACAGCCACTGTCACAGCCAACAATGGACAAACGGTGACCATTCCTGTGCAAGGTAAGGATGGCAGAGTTGGGTATTGAATTCCTTCTCTGTGACGTTTACTGACAAGAAGTGACTGGAGTGACCATATGGGTCAGAAGAATGGTGGTTGGGAGGATGTGAAGGTGGAGATTGGAAACCTCTGCCTAGAGAACCCTGTATTATCAACATTGTCTTTGTGGTTTTTTTTTTTTCTCTGTAACCAACTTTAGGTATTGCCAATGAAAATGGAGGGATAACATTCTTCCCAGTCCAAGTCAGTGTTGGCGGACAGGCCCAAGCTGTGACTGGCTCAGTCCAGCCCCTCAGTGCTCAGGCCCTGACTGGAAGTCTGAGCTCTCAACAGATGACAGGAACAACCTTGCAGGTCCCAGGTCAGGTGACCATTCAGCAGATTTCCCCAGGCGGACAACAGCAGAAACAAGGCCAACCTTTAAACAGCAGCAATATTAGACCCAGGAAGACCAGCTCTTTATCACTTTTCTTTAGAAAGGTAATTTTCTCATGTACCATTACCAGAACATAAGCTTGGGGGAATACAAGTGTTAGATAAACAAAGGTTGAAATGTTTTTGTTTATCTACTAGGTTTACCACTTAGCAGGTGTCCGCCTTCGGGATCTCTGTGCTAAACTAGATATTTCAAATGAACTGAGGAAGAAAATCTGGACCTGCTTTGAATTTTCCATAATTCAGTGTCCTGAACTTATGATGGACAGACATCTGGACCAGCTGTTAATGTGTGCCATTTATGTGATGGCAAAGGTGAGTATGGAACTGAAAAGGAAACAGATGCTACTTTGATACTCTTAGAAAACTTTTTTTTAACAGCTTTATTGAGATATAACTCATATACCATGTAATTTATTCACGTGTACATTTCAGTGGTTTTTAAGTATGTTCACAGGTACATACAGCCATTACCACAGTTAATTTTAGGACATTTTTATCACCTCAGAAAGAAACCCATACCCTTTAGCTGTCTCTCTCCCTCCACCCCTCCCCCTTTCTCCCTCCCCCTCTAGTGCACGCCTTCGCAATCCCACATTCCCCCCAAGCAACCACTAATCTACTTTCTGTCTCTCTAAATTTGCTTAATCTGGACATGTCATATTAATGGAATCAGACAATATGACTAGTTTCTTTCACTTAGTATAATCTTTTCCAAGTTCATGCATGTTGTAGCAAAAATCAGTACTTCATTGCTTTTTATAGCTAAATAATTTTCCATTGTATAGCTCTACCACATTTTGTTTATCTGTTCATTCCTTCATGAACATTTGGGTTGTTTCCACCGTTTGGCTATTGTGAGTAGTGCTGCTATTAACATTCATGTACAAGTTTTTGTGTGGACGTATGTTTTAATTACTCTTTATGTTAACCATTTGAGGAACTCCCAGACCATTTTCCAAAGTGGCTGCACCATTTTGCATTCCTGCTAGCAGAGTATAAGGGTACTGATTTCTCCGTATCCTCTTCAACACTCGTTATTATCTGAATTTTTGATACTGGCTGTGAAGCGGTATCTCACTGTGGTTCTGATGTGTGCTTCCCTCATCACTAATGATGTTGAGCATCATTTCATGTGCTTGTTGGTCATTTGTATATTTTCTTTAGAGAAGTGTCAGGTTTTTTGCCCATCTTTTAATTCAGATTTTTTTTTTTTTATTATTAAGTCATAGGAATTATTTATATACTCTACATACAAGCTCCTTAAAAGAACTATGATTTGCAAACATTTTCTCCCTTTCTGTGTGTTGTGTTTTCACCTTCTTGATGGTATCCTTTAAAGCACGAAAGTTTTTAAATTTGGTGAAGTCCAATTTATTTTTTGTTTTGTTGCTTGTGCTTTGGGTGTCCAGTCTAAGAATCTATTGCCAAGTCTGAGGTCATTAGGATTCTTCCCTATATCTTCTTCTAAGAGTTTGATAGTTTTAGTTCTTACATTCAGAGCTTTGATCCATTTTGAGTTAATTTTTGTATTTGTTGTGAAGCAGTGGTTCAAATTCATTCTTTTGCATATGACTATCCAGTTGTCTGTCTCAGCACCAAGTACTGAAAAGACTGTTCTTTTCCCATTGAGTGGCTGACCAGAGACACAAGGGTTTGTTTCTGGATTCTCAATTAGTCTATGAATCTGCATGTCTATCCTTGGGTAGTACCACACTCGTTTGATTACTGTGCCTTTTGTTGTAAGTTTTGAAATTGGGACGTGTGTGTCGTCCAGCTTTGTTCTTTTGCAAGATTGTTTTGGCTATTCTAGGTCTGTTGGAATTCCATATGAATTTTAGAATTGGGTTGGCAGTTTCTACAAAGCAGCAGCTGGGATTCTGTTAGAAATTGCATTGAATTTATGGATCAACCTGGGGAGTGTTGCCATCTCAATATTATTAAGTCATAACATGGGATGTTTTTCCATTTATTTAGATCTTTAATTTTTTTCAAATATATTTTGTAGTTTTCAGAGTATTTTACACTTTTATTAAATTTACTCCTAATTTATTAGTTTTGATACTATTGTAAATTGTTAATTTCATTTTTGATTTGCTCATTGCAAGCATGTAGCTATACAATTGATATTTGTATGTTGATCTCATTTGGTATCCTGCAATCTTGCTAAATTCAGCAAGGTTCACTGGATTCCTTAGTATATTCTGTATTTAAGATCATGTCATCTGCTAATGAGATAGTTTTAACTTGTTGCTTTCCAATCTGAACGCCTTTTATTTTTCTTGCCTTATTTTTCTGGATAGAACCTCCAGTACAAAGTTGAATATAATTGGCAAGAGTCAATATCCCTTGCCTTCGTTCCTGATTTAGGGAGAAAGCAACCAGTCTTTCACTGTTGAGTACGATGTTAGCTGTGGGTGTTTTGTAAATACCATTTATGAGATTGAGAAAGTTTCTCAGAGTATTTTTATCAGGAAAGGGTATTATATTTTTTCAAGTTGGATTTTCTGCATTTATTGAGATGATCACATGGATTTTTTTTTTCTACTGATATCTGATATATTGCATTAATTTTCTGATGTTAAACCAATCTTGTATTACTGGAGTTACAACCACTTAGTCACAGTGGACTTTTTTAAAAATAAGTATTTGTTGTGGTAAATAGAGGAGCCCTGGTGGCACAGTGGTTAAGAGCTCAGGCTGCTAACCAAAAGGTCAGCAGTTTGAATCCACCAGCCACTCCTTGGACACACTATGGAGCAGTTCTACTATGCCTTACCGGGTTGCTGAGTCAGAACTGACTCGACGGCAGTGGGTGGTAAATAAATATATTAAGATATATAACATTTGCCATTTCAACATTTTTTACATGTACAGTTGTGACATTGTGTCCTATAATTCTTTCTGTATAATGGTATATTCAGTTTGCTAATGTTTTGTTGAAGATTTTCGCATCTGTATTTATGAGAGATCTTGGTCTGTGGTTTTCTCTTCTTGTGATGTCTCTGCCTGGGTTTTGCTTTCCAGGGTAATACTGGTCAGAATGAGCTGGGAAGTGTTCCCTCCTCTCCAGACTTTTAAAAGAGTTTGTACAGAATTAGTATTCTTTTTTAAAATGTTAGAATCGGGGGCAGAGTATCCAATAGCAAGGTAAGAATCAGGGGCAGAATATCCAATAGCAAGGTAAGCACAGTAAACTGTTCACTACAGATCAGTAAGTAAGCACAAGTAAACGCCTTGCTTACTGGGTCATCCACCCTTGTGGGGGACTGTACATTTGAAAACAGGCTTGGATTCTGTAGGAAGGTACTGTGGGGTTGGGAGAGAGACAGATGCCATCCGTACCTAGAAACAGAATCTTTGATGTTGTGAAAAAATTCAGATAATCCGGAAACCCTGGTGGCCTAGTGGTTAAGTGCTACAGCTGCTAACCAAAAGGTCAGCAGTTCGAATCCACCAGGTGCTCCTTGGAATTCTACGGGGCAGTTCTACTCTGTCCTATAGGGTTGCTATGAGTCGGAAAAGACTTGATGGCAACGGGTTTGGTTTTTTCTCCCCCCTACATAATCCAAGCCTCTTTTCAAATTTACAGTCCCAGAGTGGGTGGATGACCCAGTAACCAAGGGTTGTTACTTGTGCTTACTGACTCATCTGTAGTGAACAATTTCACATGGGTTTCACTGCAGTGAAATTGTTCACTACAGATGAGTCAGTAAGCACAAGTAAAACCCTTGCTTACTTTATTCGGTCATCTGCCCCTGGTTAGAATTCAGCTGTGAAGACATCTAGGCCTAAGCTTTTCTTTGTGGGTAGTTTATTAACGAGTAATTCAGTCTCTTTACTTGCTATGAGTCTATTTAGATTGTTTCCTCAAAAAAACTCGATTACGAGCTAAAGGTTGGCAATTTGAACCCACCCAGAGGCACTTCAGAAGACAGGCCTGGCAATCTGCTCCTAAGAGATCACGGCCTTGAAAGTCCTGTGGAGCAGTTCTACTCTGCATACAGGTGGTCACCATGAGTCAGAATTGAATCCATGGCAACTAACAATATTTCTTCAGTCAGTTTTGGTAGTTTGTGTCTCTGGGAATTTGTACATTTCGTCTAGGTTATCCAGCTTGTTGGCATAGGGTTGTTCCTAATGTTCTCTTATCCTTTTTATTTCTGTAGTGTTGACAGAATCAGAAATGAAAGCAGGAACATTACTGACAGTTTGAGTCTTTTTCTTGATCAGTCATCGGTTGTTGATCTTTTCTAAGAACCAACTTTTGGTTTCACTGATTTCTTTATTGTATTTCTATTCTATATTTCATTAATATACACCCTCATTTTTATTATTTCTTTACTTCTGCTTGTTTTAGGTTTAATTTGCTTTTTCTCCAGTGTCTTAAGGTGGAAGGTTAGGGTAGTGATTTGAGATCTTTTTTAATATATGCATTAACTGCTATAAATCTGCCTCTCTAAGCACTGTATCCCCTAAATTCTGCTATGTTGTATCTTCAGTTTCATTCATCTCAAAAAGTATGTTTGTAATTTCCCTTGTGTTTTCTTCTTTGACTATATAGGTGTGTTGTCTAGATCACATTATTTGTGAGTTTCCCATATTTGTATTGATTTCCAGTCTCATTCTATTATTGTTGGAGAATGTACTTTGTATTATTTCAGTCGTTTTATCAAGGTTTGTATTATGGCCTAGCATATGTACTGTCCTGACAGTGTTCCAGGTGCACTTGAGAAGACCATGTATTCTGCTGTTGTTGGGTGTTGAATAGATGGCTTTTAGGTCTGTTTTATAGTGTTAGGTTTTCTACTACCTTGTTGATCTTCTATCTAGTTCTAATATTGAAAGTAGGGTGCTGAAGTCTCCAGCTATCACTGTTGAAATGCATCTCCATTTCTGTCAAATTTTGCTTCATGTATTTTGGTCTTCTATTAGGTGCATAAAACCAGTTGCTCTCAAGTCATTTCTGACGGATGGTGACCCCATGTTGTGTCAGAATAGAATTGTGCTCCATAGGATTTTCAGTGGCCAATATTTTGGAAATTGCCAGGCCTTTGTTTCTGAGGTACCCCTGGGTGGACTCAAACCTCCAACCTTTTGGTTAGCAGCAGAGCTCATTAACCATTTGTACCACCCATGTTTATAACTGTTATATCATCTTGATGCAGTGACCCTATTTCTAGTTAACTTTGTTTTAAAGTGTATTTTGTGTGATAGTAGTACAGCTGCTTCAGCTTTCTTGGGACTGCCATTTGCATGATGTGTCTTTTCTTATCCTTTTATTTAAAACCTATTTGTATGTTTGAAATAAGGTATATCTTCTCTAGACAGCATATAGTTGGATTTTGTTTTCTGTTCAGTCTGACAATCTCTGGCTTTCGATTTGGTTGTTTATTCCTATTTAATATTAATATATAAGTAGCTTTGAGTTTGCCATTTTACTTTTTTTGGTTCCTCTTCTTTTACTGAGTTCTTTTGCAATAAGTATTTTGTAATGTTATTTCCTTAGTGAATGCTAGGGCTTACCCTCTACATCATAACTTCTCAGAATCAGCTTCAGATTTATATGAGCTTAATTCCAGTGAGATATAGAAACCTTAATCTTTAATAGCTCTATTCCTTTGCCCCCCTTTTATGGTACTATTGTTATACGTATTACATCTACAAATGTTAACAAACCCAGCAATATGTTATAATTACTTTTATCATTTTATGTCTTTTAAAGAACTTTGTTTAGCTTTTGTTATATTAATGTTCTTAATCATCTCTGGTTCTCTACATGCATTCCTGTGAATTTGAGTTACCACCTGGAGTTACTGCCTTAGCGCCAGTACAGCTTTGTTCCTATCCATGTGCTTTGTGCTGTTATTGGCAAACAAATTACATTTCTATGTGTTTTACGCTCAACAATACATTATATGATACTGTTTTATATAACTGCTTTTTAAATCAGTTAATAGAAGAGACGCGTTTATATTGTCTTTTATAATTACATAATCACCTTAATGGTGCTCTTTTGTTTTTTTGTGTGTAGA
Source organism: Trichechus manatus latirostris (assembly GCF_000243295.1). Taxonomy (NCBI): domain Eukaryota; kingdom Metazoa; phylum Chordata; class Mammalia; order Sirenia; family Trichechidae; genus Trichechus; species Trichechus manatus. The sequence goes on along the minus strand of NW_004443950.1, from coordinate 14,731,287 downwards.
TTCAAACTACTATCTGGGGTCACTTGCTTTCAGTCTGAAAAACTTTGTATTTGTGGTAAGGTGGGTCTGCTAGCAACAGATTTTCTCAGTGTTTGTTTATCTGGCTGTATCTTTATTTCACTTTCATTTTTGAAAGATAGTTTTTGCTGGGTACGATTCTTGGTTGACATTTTTTGAAAACTTTGAAAAAAGCCATCCCACTGCCTTTTGGACTTCTCAGAAACGATGGAGACAACTATTTTATTGTGGTTCCTTGTAAGTGAAAGGAAACCCTGGTGGCATAGTGGTTAAGAGCTACAGCTGCTGACCAGAGGGTCAGCAGTTCAAATCCGAGCGCTCCTTGGAAACTCTATGGGGTAGTTCTCCTCTGCCCTATAGGGTCGCTATGAGTTGGAATCGACTCGATGGCAAATGGGTTTGGTTTGTTAACTGAAAAGTTGTTTTTCTCTTGCTGCTTTGAAGATACTCTCCTTGTCTTTAGCTTTCAGCATTTTACTATGTTGTGACTTTTTGTAGGTCGCTGAGTTTGTTGAGCTTCTTGGATGTATAAATTAATGTCTAATAAATTTGGGAAGTTTTCAGCCTTTTTTTTTTTTTTTAACCCCTTTCTCTTTTCCTCTCCTCTGATACTCTCCCATTATGTGTTTATTGGTGTGCTTAGTGGTGGACCACATTTATCTGAGGCTTTGATCATTTTTGTTTTTTCCTCTGATCTTTGGATTGTACAATCTCTGTCAGTCTATCTTCAAGTTTCTTTCTTCTGCCAGTTCAGATCTAATGTTGAGTCCCTCTAGTGAATTTTTTATTTCTGTCATTATAATTCCAACTCCAGAATTTTATAACTTCTGTATCTTTATTAATATTCTCTACTTGATGTAACACTGTCATCATACCTGTCTTTGATCATAGTTTCCTTTAGTTCTCTGAGCATATGGATAATGGCTGCTTGTCATATCCAACATCTAGTCACTGACAGGCAGTTTCTGTTAACTGCTTTTTTCCCCAGTATATTGGTCATACTTTCCTATTAGTCTAATAATTTTTTGTTGGAAACTGCGCATTTTGGATAATACATTGTATATTGCAGCAACCCTCCTTGATGTATGTTTGTGAAAGTCTACCCCCCTTTCCCTTCCTGCAGTATTAAGCCTCTGATGTTGGTCCTCCTGGGGTGCAGCCTCAAGTATGCCCACACTACTCTGGAATGCCAGTGGTTTTAGAGGGGCTCATCTTTGTCTCTTTGACCATGCCCAGCTGTTAAACTTCATTAATTGCAGGCTGACTGCGCTATTATTTTCAACAATGTCCTAGAGCATAAATTGCTCTGCAGATTATTCAAGCTTGACTCCTTTGAAGGGATAGCTGAGGTCAGTGTTTGAGGTCTGTTATGACCTTACAGCTCCTCCTAGCTGCTGCTTTTCCTGATTGTCACCTGCAAACTTATACATATACTGCCAGTGTATTTACCAATTTCCTTTCCTCACAAACACCACTGTTTTTGAGAGCACCTTGGGTTTGAATTCTTCCCAGCTCTGCTGTAAATGAAGTCAGTTTCTTTGGGAAGAGATTAGGAGCTCTGTTGTATAGCCTGCATCTCCCCCTAGGCAAAAATCTCTGAGCCAAGACCCTGGAGCTAGGGGTGGAGACAGTGGTATACTTTTCTCTGCATGACATCCCCACTTTAGGAGCTGAGTGCTAGGTGGGAGAGGAGGGGACAGAACCTTGGGTCTTCTGGGCTTGCCTTTCCTGGCATGGAAGCACACCACCTAATGAGCAGGGGCAAGGTTGATCAGTGCCACAGTATTCACAGTGGTGCCATGCCCAAGGTAGAGCCTCCTTCCTTAAAAGTTGGGGCTGAGCAGAAGGGAGCCACACTCTCTGGGAACTTAGCCTCAGCAACAGATAGCTGGGGGCAGGATGAGAAATATGTCCTGGTGCTCCAGGAAGAAAGCCCTCCAACTGGGAGCTGAGTCGGGGAGGAGCCCTGTGTTCTTGGCTACACAGCCTGGACTGAAATTTCCATCTTGTGGAGGTAGGGAGCCCTCTTGGCTCAAATACCACAGATTCCCACTGTTCTGATGAAATTTTTGTAGATTTTCTTGAACAGGTATTTGTTCATTTGCTGTATACCCTTAAGGTCCTTACAGAGACTTTAAATTTAGTTTTAGAAAATAATTTACACCAGTCTCACTGAGGAGGGGGTCCATAGAACTCCTCATGCTGTTTTGCCGGAAGTCAGTCTCTCTCTGAGAACACTGTTATTCTTTGCCAGGTCACAAAAGACGACCGGTCCTTCCAGCATATTATGCGTTGTTATAGGACTCAGCCACAGGCCCGGAGCCAGGTAAGTACATTTTCTGTCAGGACTAAAATAATGCTTACAAGTCTGTAATGAATTTTAAAAATTAACCACAGTTGATTGTATGGTCCTTTATCCAGGATAAACAACTAAGCCTCTTCCTTAAGGGAAGTCTCTGCTTTAATCTTCTTTAATCACGGACAAACAACCTCACATGTTGGTTACTTTAAGACATCTTGCCTTCAAAGGTAACCCTGTGTGATATTTGATTGCCTTCTTAACTTACGAAGTGTTCAGTCTGACTTGATTTTGATTGGGTACTATTACTGCAAAGGTGTGGGACAAATGGTTTATGCTCAACTGCTAACCTCAAGGTTGACAGTTTGAACCTACCCAGTGGCACTGGAAAAAAACCCAGTGAAATGCTTCTGTAAACATTAGTACCAAGAAAACTATATAGAGCAGTTCTTCTCTATCACACATGGCGTTGCCATGAGTTGGCATCAACTTGATGGCATCAACTTGATGGCAATGTTTGTTTTTTTTAAATTTTATTACTATTACTGCTCTGTAATTATAGGCAATAATTGCAATTTGAAACTATACAGGCCCGAGTTAAATCCTGGACCTGATATTTAATGGGGTATATGACTGTGGCCACATACATATCTTAACCTCCCTTGGTGAGTAATGTCAAGGCTCTGTAATCTGGTCTGTGCTCAATAAACGTACTAGTTTCTGTCCCTTTCTCACTGTGTCACTAAAGGTATATAGAAGTGTTCTGATAAAAGGGAAAAGAAGAAGAAATTCTGGAAGCAGTGATAGCAGAAGCCATCAGAATTCTCCAACAGAATTAAACAAAGATAGAAGTAAGTGCAATGTTCATGAACTCTTACCGAACAAAATTAGTGCCTTGCTTATTTCTTAGGAGGCCTAGAAGACTAAAGATTATTATATTAAACTATGAAAATGTTTCATTGGCCAGGGAATTGTTGAAACAATAAATTTAGAATAGTTGTCCTTCATCCCATAGCTTTGAAGCGCATTATCATTCATTAACGTTTTTCTCCAGGAGAATAAGAGAAGATTTGAGACAGGAATCAGCTGGTCTGAATTGCAGAAAGGTCTGGCATATCAACTGGAACCATGCTATAGACACACCATTCCTGATTTCTGGCTTGAACTGCTTAGTGCAAGGCTTTGGGCCCTAGAAAACCTGGTGTAACTTTATTAATGGAAACTACTCAGCTCCTTCTCTATGTTTATGGCATGGGGCTCAAAATATTAATAATCTGTGCTTTGCTCCTCTGGTATGAATAACAGACAGTACTCCATTTACAGTCATTAAAGTGCAGGTCGTGGTTCACTTTTTCCCTATTGAATTTTCTTTAACATAGTCCGCACTAGCATTCTGTGTGGTTAACACCCTTTGTTCTACCGCTGCAGCCAGTAGAGACTCCAGTCCCGTCATGAGGTCAAGCAGCACCTTGCCAGTTCCACAGCCTAGCAGTGCCCCTCCCACACCTACTCGGCTCACAGGTGCCAACAGTGACATGGAAGAGGAAGAAAGGGGAGACCTCATTCAGTTCTACAACAGCATCTATATAAAACAAATTAAAACATTTGCTATTAAGTACTCACAGGCAAACATAGTAAGTTTGGTGGGAATTATTTTATACTTATTCATGATCATGAGGGACAAGGAATCATTTATGTTTAAGCTGTTCCATTTGTATACTAGTTGTTAAATAAAACTGAGGAAGTCTCTAAGAATTAATTTGCCTAACAATTTCTGTTGTCATGAGGCATGAAACGAGACTAAGAGGGTATTTGGCTTCCCTACAAAGCATAACAGTACAGGAGATAGACTGCATGGGGCCAAACGGCCCAGTAGTTACAGGCAGTGGTAGCCTTGCAAATGACTGAACTTTGTGACTCATGTTTCCTCATGTGTAAGGTTGGAACTAGAAGTAGTTCCTAGTTTAGAAGGTTGTTGTGAGGATTAAATGGCACAGAGTGTGTTTATAATATTTATATAAAATGCTTAAAATAGTGTCTGGTACAAAGTAAGCACTTAGAAGTGTTAATGCTCTTAATATTGATTTTATTCAGCTTTAATTGTTGCTAATACATAATTGTTTGTTATACCTTTAACAAAAGTGACCATTTTTAATAAAAATACCTAGTTGAACACTTTTGTTTACCTTTCTGAGAACTTTTTTCTTTTTTAACAGATGGATGCTCCCCCACTCTCGCCTTACCCATTTATAAGAGCCAGTTCTCCCCGCCGAATACAACTGTCTCAAAATCATCATATCTACATTTCCCCGCATAAGAATGAACCAATGCTCACTCCTCGAGAAAAGATTTTCTACTACTTCAGCAACAGTCCTTCAAAGGTGAGTCACACATATATCAGTGGCCCTACTATCCCAAAATGCTGAGGATGACGCTACAAGTAGAATTTGTGCTAAACCGTGGGCACTAACTAGAGTGATTGACAGAAAAGCAATAAAAATTTCACATCGTTTAGAATAGAACTTTAGGGTTGGAAATAGGTAAAGGATTTGGATTCACTTTTATTCTCTTCTATTTGTGCGTTTTTAACATTTCTAAGTCTGGGGTTTTTTTTCCATTTGTCATAATTTTAATTCTACTAATTTCTGTTAGGGAAAGAAAACTGGGATCCCTCAACAGATTATTAAGTGCCTGTTTCTGGCAGAGGCACTGTCTGTCCTCTCGACTCTGCCAAGGGGAGAAACGGCTGTTTTGTATTTTGTACAGTGCAGTAGCGTAAGAAGTACTATTAGCACAGGTTTGTCTCAGTCTGAGATGGGGACAGATGCTTGGGCCAGGTTAATGGATGACAAATGAGCAAGGTGTGGAAGAGCATCCAGGAAGCAGCAGATAATGTGAAAAGAAAATGATGTCCTTGAGGCAATAAATGCTAGATCCCTGGCAGTCATGTGCTGTGTTAAGGAGTAGACCCTGATCTTGAAGGCCCTTACATGACGGGATTTGTATCTGTAAAGTATAAAGATTGGTTGAAAATAAACACCTATTTACCTAACAGATGGTCTGGATTCTTCAAATAAATGTGGGTATCATGAAAAAATGGTAGAAGAGGGTACTGTTAAAGGAAACTAAAGAATCATGACAACTAAATGTAATTCATGATCTCTGGATGCATCTTCATAAAAAAACACAGCTGTAAAGGAAATTCTGGGAGACAGCTGGGAAAATTTGAATGTGGACTTCAATTCTAATGTTATCTAACATATCTATTATTTTACAAAAAGGAAAACAAAAGCCATCAAAAAAACTGGAATAAGCAGAGATAACTCATGTTTCTGAATAGGAAGACTATTATAAAGATATAATTTCTTCCAATCATTATATAGGTTTAATCTCATTCCAGTGGGATTGTTGTTTCTAAAACATAATGATAAACTGACATAAATGTGCATTAATAGACCAAAAAAGCAACTGGAGTTGGGGGAAATGACCCTGGCAATTTTTCTAAAATTAGATTCTCATTCTGTAACCAAATAAATTCCAAAGGATTAAAGCAGTAAATGGAAAAATGACTCATTAAACTAGAAGATAATATGCATTGCTGCTAGTTTGATTCTAGAGTAAGGAAAGGCTTTTTAAGTATAAAAAGCACATCATAAAGATAATTCAAAAAGTGGCAAAAAAAGGAATAAGGGAATAACAACATAGGGGAGAATAGAAAACATACAAAAATGGTATATTAAACTCAACCATATCAATAATCATAGTAAATGTAAATAGTCTAAACACACCAGTTAAAAGGTAGAAATTCTCAGATTGGGGTGAAAAAAGCAGACCTCAACTGTATGCTGCTTACAAATAACCCACTTTAAATATAAAGGCACATATATTTAAAAGGATGTAAACAACCATTGGGTCAAAGAAGAAATCACAAGAGAAATTAGAAACAAATGAAAAAGGAAAGCACAAAATTTAGGACTACAGTGAAAACAGTGCCCAGAGAGAAATTTAAACCTGTAAATGCCTACATTCAAAAGGAAGGACGATCTCAATAACTTTACACCTTGAGGAACTAGAAAAAGATGAGTTTTTCTATAATGAAGTTCTAGCCTGCATGGGCAAGTTACATAACCTCTCTGTGCCTGTATCTTTATGTGTGAATCACCTGAGGCAGTGCCTGCTCATTATTAGTGTTATTCTTAATAGCAGTCCCTGGATGGTCCATCAAGAGATGTCTTGGAAGAAAGGCCGGGTGATCCACCGCTGAAAAACAGGTGTTGAAAAACCCGGCGGAGCACAGTTCTACCCTGACACACACAGGGAAGCCCTGAGTCGGAAATGACTAGATAGCAACTAACAACAACACAGAGACAGAAAGTGGCTGCCCAGAACTGGGGGGAATGGGAGTGACTGCTTAGTGGGTACAGAGTTCCTTTTTGGGGTGATGAGAGAGTCCTAAAATTGAGTATGATAATATACTGAAAGTTGTGGATTTGTACACTTTAAATGGGTTAATTATATGGTGTGTGAATTAGGTACCAAAGGATGGAAAAAGCTATACCATGCTAACACTAATTAAAAGACAGCTGAAGTGGCTGTGTTAGTATCATAGAAAGTAGATTTCATAGCAGAGAATATTATCAGTGATAAAAGAGGGTTATATCCTAATGATAGGAAATAACGATCCTAAATAAACAAATCCATAACTTACAGTCAGAGATTTCCACACTGAATGGATAGAACAAGTAGAGAAATTCAGTAAGGATATACAGTATTTGAATATTATTATCACCTAACTTGACTAATTGACATTTATAAAACACTTCAACAGTAGCAAGTTACACATGGAACGTTTACCAAGATAGACCACATTCTGGACCAAAAACAAGTCTCAATAAATATTCATATATTTTCACTGACCACAGTGAAGTAAATCAAAAATCAGTAACAGAAAAATATTTGGACACACCCAAATTTTTGGAAATAGCATACTTCTGTGAGTCAAAGAAGAAATCAGAAATTAATAAAGTATTTGTGAACTGAATGAAAATGTAAGCCCAACATATGCAGCTAAAGCAGTGCTAAGAGGGACATGTATAGCACTAAACACCTATATTAGAAAATGTCTCAAATTAGTGACCTAAGGTTTTTACCTTAAACTAGAAAAAGAGTTAGGAATCAGGGAAATAGAAAACTGAAAAATAGCAAAGAAATTCAAGGCAATCAAAAGCTGGATTTTTTTTAAGATTAGAAATAATAAAGCTCTAGGCAGATTCGTCAGGGAAAAAAGAAAAAACACAGGTTACCAATATTAGAAATGAGAGAGAGGTCGCTATAGGCCCTAAAAACATTAAAAGGATAAATAAAAGATTAATAATAACTTTATGTCCATATATTCAATGATTAAAAGACATAATAAACTACCAAAACTCACTCAAGAAATAGCAGTCTCAGTAGCCCTATGTCTATTACAAAAATTGAATTTGTAGTTCAAAAGCTTTCTAACAAAGAAAACTGCAGGCCTGGATGGCTCCAGTGGTGAATTCTACCAAACATTTACAGAAGAAATAAAACCATCTCTATATAAACTTCCAAAAATTGAAGATGAAAAATCATCTCGACAGATGAAGAAAAACAACTGAAAAGATCTAACAATCATTCATAATAAAAACTCAGGGAATTTCTTGAATCTGACAAAGAGCACATTAAAAAAAAAAATTACAACTAATATCATATTTAATGGTGAAAGACTGAATGCCTAAGATAAGGAACAAGACAAGGATGTCTGCTCTTACCACTCCTGTACTGGAGGCCTAGCATGTACAATAAGGCAAGGTTAAGAAGGCATACAGAATAGAAAGGAAAAAATAAAACTGTCCCTACTTCACAGATGACATGATTTTTCTACACAGAAAAATCATAAAGACTATAATAAGTTCATGACTTACGTAAGTCTAGCCAGGTTAAGAAGACAAAATAACAACATACAAAAGTCAGATGTATTTCTGTATGATAGCAGTGAACAATCATAAGTAAAATTTTAAAAGCATCATTTACAATAGCATTAAAAAAATTACTTAGGGATAAGTCTGACAAAAGATATGCAAGGCCTGTATTCTGAAAAAGTACAGAACATTGGCGAGAGAAATTACAGACTGAGAAAAATACCAATGTCCATGGAGTGAAAAGAAGTCCCTGGGTGGCACAAGTGGTTGACGCATTTGGCTTCTAAAATTTTTATGGAAAAGCAAAGGAACTAAACAGCCAAAACACTTTTGAAAAAGAACAGTTGGAGGACTCACACTGGTTTCAAGATTTACTACAAAGAAAGCTACAATAATTAAGATAGTGTAGCATTAGTGAAAGGATAAACATATAGATTAGCAGAACAGAACTGAGCCCAGAAACAGACCCACCTGTATATGGGCAGCTGATTTTTGACAAAGTTACAAAGGCAATTTGGTGGAGAAAAGGATAGCTTTTTCAACAGACGGCACAGCAACAATTAGATGCTACGTGGTAAGCACTGGCAGCATGAGTCCAGTCCCAAAAATGTGGAGATTGATCCAGTCCTACTTCTCCATCCTCATCACCAGCTACCCCCACTGCACTCTCTCTGGCCCTAGCCACCCAAAACTAGGTCAGAGCTCACAAGTTAAAAGGACACTGTCCTACAGACTGCCAGACAGACACTACCAACCTTCTGACCCGCTGGCCATCAGTTCCGGGGCCAGTTTCCCCTTAACCCTTCAGGATGCCAGATGCAAGCTCAACGCTTATTTTCTGACCTGCTGGCTCCCACTACACCTTTGCACTCAGTAAGTCACTAGAACAACTCATGGAATTCAGCCGAGCAGCCCCGGTGGTGCGGTGGTTAAGTGCTTGGCTGCTAACCGAAAGGTCAGTGGTTGGAACCCACCAGCGGCTCTGTGGGAGAAAGATGTGGCAGTCTGCTTCCATAAAGATTACAGCTTTGGAAACCCTATAGGGTAGTTCTACTGTCCTATAGAGTTACTATGAATCAAAATCAACTCGATGGCAATGGTTTTTTTTTTTTTTTTTTAAACCATACTTATGACTACCGATTTACTATAGCTAAAAAAAGAAGAGACACATAAAGTGAGGTCTGGGAGGGTTCCCAACAGGGAACTTCCATGTCTCAGGGGATACACTACCCTTCTAAGAGCAGAAATTCTTGTCAACCAGGAAGCTTTCTGAGCCTCTGTGATCAGGGCTTTTATTGGCCAGTCCTGCATTATAGACTAAATCATGCTTCCTGAGGCTAGTTGATACCGGCCTCTCAGGTGGGTCTTTCTGTTTTGGCCAGCTCTGACTCACCAGCACTAATTCTCGGGTGTGGCCTGCAATTCCCAGACCAAAGCACCCCTATTTCTCCAGAACCAAGGACAAAGGGCCCCTCTAGGGTAAAACTAGGTCCTCACAGATAACCATATACCAAAGATAAGAACATTTACACCCTATACCATAATATAAAAATTAACTTGGATTATACAACTAAATGTAAAATAAAACCTAAAACTAAGAACATGTGGGAGGAAATCTTTGTGATCATGGGTTAGGTAGACTTTAGATACAGTATTAAAAGATGATCCATGTAAGAAATGATTAAAAAGTTATTAGATGTTATCAAAATTTAGAATTTTGCTCTTTAAAAGACAAGTCACTAAGTGTTTGCAAATCCCATATCTGATAAAGGATTTGTATCTATAATATATAAAGAATTACCAAAACTCAATTGGAAGATAACCACATTTAAAAAGGGCAAAGATTTGAACACACTTGACATATTACATCCTTGTTAGTCCAGCTAACAATTTGTTGAAGATAGTAAGTTCTGGCAACAATGTAGAGCAACTGAAACTTTTATACATTGTTCATGAGAATGCAAAATGGTATAGCCACTGTGGAAAACAGTTTGGCAGTTCCTTGTACAGTTAAACATACCCTTACCATACAACCAGTAATCACACTCCTGTGTATTCACCCAAGTGAAATGAAACTTACGTTCACATGGAAACATGTACATGAACATTTATACCAGCTTTATTCCTAATTGCCAGTAAGTGGAAAACAACCCAAATATCCTGCAACTAGTGAATGAATAAGCAAACCTGTGGGACATCCAGACAATGGATGACTACTGATACACTAAAGGAGCCCTGGTGGTGCAACAGTTAAGCACTCAGCTGCTAAGCAAAAGGCTGGCCGTTCCAATCCACCTAATGGCTCCATGGCCACTGGAGAAAGGCCTAGTAGTCTGCTCCTGGAAAGACTACAGCTAGAAAACACTATAGGGCAATTCTACTCTGTTATATGGGGTTGCTATGAATTGGAATTGACTCGGTGGCACCTAACAAGACTGATACACTGAACAACACAGATAAATCTCAAAGCCATTAACACTTAAGTGAGAGACACTAGATTCAACAGGCTACTTACCACGATTCCATTTCTATGACATTCTGGAAGAGGTGCCACTATAGGGACCTGAACCATCACTGGTTGCTTGGGGGTGGGCTAACTATAAGGGGGAATAGGGGATTTTTTTGGAGTGAAGGAAGAGTAGTGTGATTGTTAATGACTGTATGTATGTGTCAAAACATGCAGAACTAATACGCTAAAAAATGAATGGGTTATAGGTCACATAAGACTGGCAAGAGTGGATAATTGTGCGGTGATAGGTATGCGAGGATTCACTACTCCTCTTTCTACTTTTGTGCATTTGCTGTTTTCTATAATGAATGTATGTGAATATGCTTATTATACTATCCATAAGGAAACATGGACAGTGAAGCATCACATTAAAAAATACTTTATCGGAAAAAAACTGAAACAAGACCCATACCTCACATCATGCACAAAAAATAACTAAAAATGGATCAAAGACTTAAATATAAAATCAAAAATGATAAAGATCATGGAAGAAAAAATAGGGACAATGTTAAGAGCCCTAATACATGGCATAAACACAATACGAACCTTAAACACAATATGAACCTTAAGTACGAATACACAAGCACCACAAGAGAGACTAGATAACCGGGAGCTCCTAAAAATCAAACACTTACGCTCATCAAAAGACTTCACCAAAAGAGTAAAAAGACAACCTACAGACTGGGAAAAAATTTTTGACTACGACAAATCCGATCAGCGTCTAATCTCTAAAATCTACAAGATACTGCAAAACCTCAACAACAAAAAGACAAATAACCCAATTAAGAAATGGGCAAAGGATATGAACAGGCACCTCACCAAAGAAGATATTCAGGTGGCTAACAGACACGACACATGAAGAAATGCTCACAGTCATTAGTCATTAGAGAAATGTAGATCAAAACTATAATGAGATATCATCTCACCCCAACAAGGCTAGCATTAATCCAAAAACACAAAATAAGTGCTGAGAGGTTGTGGAGAGACTAGAACACTTATACAGTGTAGGTGGGAGTGTAAAATGGTACAACCACTTTGGAAGTTGATGTGGCGCTTCCTTAAAAAGCTAGAAATATAAGTACCATACAATCCAGCTATCTCGCTCCTTGGAATATATCCTAGAGAAATAAGAGCCGTCACACGAATAGATATACGCACACCCGTGTCCACTGCAGCACTGTTTACAACAGCAAAAAGATGGAAACAACCTAGATGCCCATCAACAGATGAATGCATAAACAAATTATGGTATATCCACACAATGGAATACTACGCAACAATAAAGAACAATGATGAAGCCAAGAAACATAACATTGAGGAATCTGGAGGGCATTATGCTGAGTGAATTTAGTCAGTCACAGGACAGATACTGTACAAGACCACTACTATAAGAACTCAATAAAAGGTTTAAACACAGAAGAAAACATTCTTTGATGGTTACGAGGGTGAGGAAGGGAGCGTGAGGGTTATTCACTAAGTAGATAGTAGATAAGAATTGTCTTAGATGAAGGGAAGGACAGCACCCACTACAGGGGAAGCCAGCACAATTGGACTAAACCAAAGCTAAGAAGTTTCCTGAATACAATCTAACACTTTGAGGGACAGAGTAGGAGGGGTAGGGGTCTGGGGACCATGCTTTCAGGGGACATCTAGGTCAAACGGCATAACAGAGCTTATTAAGAAAATGTTCTGCATCCCATTTTGGTGAGTGGCATCTGGGGTCTTAAAAGCTATCGAGCAGCCATCTAAGATGCATCAATTGGCCCCAACCGACCTGGAGCAAAGCAGAATGAAGAGCACCAAAAGACACAAGGAAAATATTAGCTCAAGAGACTAAAGGACCACATAAACCAGAGACTTCATCAGCCTGAGACCAGAAGAACTAGATGGTGCCCGGCTACCACCAATGACTGCCCTGACAGGGAACACAACAGAGAGTCCCTGATAGAGCAGGAGAAAGGTGGGGTGCAGAACTCAAATTCTAGTAAGAAGACCAGACTTAATGGTCTGAATGAGACTGGAGGAACCTCGGAAAGCATGGCCCCTGGATTCTCTATCAGCCCAGAACTAAAACAATTTCCGAGGCCAACTCTTCAGACAGATTGGACTGGACTGTGGGACATAAAGTGATACTCATGAGTGTGCCTCTTAGCTCAAGCAGATACAAGAGACTAAATGGGCAGCTTCTGTACGGAGGTGAGATGGGAAGGCAGAGGGTTAGGAGCTGGTTGAATGGACATGGGGAATCAGGAGTGGAAAGAAGTGTGCTGTCACAGTATGGGGAGAGTAATTGGGGTCACATAGCAATATATGTATAAATTTTTGTATGAGAGACTAACTTGAAATGTAAACTTCATTTAAACTACAACAATGAACAAAAATAAAATATATACTTTAAACCAATAAGCTACCAGAAAATAATACGGGAACGGACATTTAGGGCTTTGGAGAAACGTAATGCTGAAGGCACTGCAGTAGGACCAGTCTCTCTAGCACTTTGGCAATGCCCTTCTTTGTCGGGGTTCCTCATCTGAACCACAGAACACAGATGATAATTTGCATAACTTTTTTTCAGTTCTCCCAAGAATGATATGTAACTTGTACCATTCTAGATCATACTAATTAGCACCATTCTAGATCATGGACACCTTAGGGAACTAAGGCTTACTTCTCTGTGAAATCCCAGTTGAGAATGGCTGCTGAAAATTGAGTAACACTAGACTGAAAAAAGGGGGGAGGGGGCACAATGCTGTATGCTTTATGCTGAATGCTTTTTATTTTAAAAAAATGGACATATAAGGAAGTGATTAAATATGGCAAAGTAACATGATGCTCTGTAACTATTATTTTAAAAATCACAAATTCGTGAACTCTTCCACCTTGTGGAAATGTGTAGATCGAAATCACCTATGGAGCTTGTTAAAAATAGAAATATTCTGCCCCCACCCCAGATAGTCAGTCTCACCAGCTAAGAAATGTTGTTAGCAGGGTGTAATCTTTTAGTAGTTCTATTCTCTGTACAAGGTGTTCATGTTCAAGGTAAACTGTTTGACTCATTTGAGATAATCTGACTTAATGTGCATTAGCATTTTAAAGTGTTTGTATCTGTTGTTTTCCCCCACTATAGAGACTGAGAGAAATTAATAGTATGATACGGACAGGAGAAACTCCAACCAAAAAGAGAGGGATTCTTTTGGAAGATGGAAGTGAATCACCTGCAAAAAGAATCTGCCCAGAAAATCATTCTGCCTTATTACGCCGCCTCCAAGATGTAGCTAATGACCGAGGTTCCCACTGAGGTTAGTTTCTTGCATTGGAACTGTCTTTTCACCAGCTCTGGTTAGAAGCAGCATTTAGTGCACGCTAGATTATGAGGCTCTCTTCTTAACACAGCCAATCAACCAGTGCCTGTTAGAAGCCTGAAGGGAAGTTTTTGTGTGATTTCAAATTTATTTCTTCCAGTATCCTCAGAATACTTTTATTCATCCCAACTGTCTTTTCCTCTACCATTCAATGCTTACCATCAAGGCTGCTTAGAATCTAAACCTAGATTTTTAACTATTTGGCAAAGGTTTCACAAGTATTGCAGAGAACAAAGTGTGCTCAAATACGTGTATTACAAGTTTCTATTGACATGCTTTCAACAGAGGCACTGTATTTCAAATTCATTCCTACCTGTTTTGTGGTCAGCTTTGGTCCTCATAAAAAGCAAAACAAAAACTAGGTATTTTATCCTCCATCACTTTGTAGGAGTGTGAGATTTTTGCATTCCTGAAACAGAACAGGGGAGAGAGCCCAGCTTCGGCAGTCCTAGGCCATCAGCCCATCCCCCGTTCCCCGTGTGTGGTTCTCTCCCAGTAGGTGTGGTGCATTGTGAAAAGTGCTTGATTGTTCAGTTGTGCAATGTGTGAGTGAACTTGTATGCAAGTGGCACTTTAGGGCTGTAAAAAGCATGATTTTTTTTTTTAACCCAGATTTTGCTGTATATTTGCGATGGCACTTTCTACAATGTGGATTTTATTAAGTACAGAACTTCTAGGCTAAATATCCAATACCTTCTTTGATCATTTTCTATTTTTTTAAAAACGTTTACTGTTAAAGCCCCAGTAGCCACCTTTTGGGCATGTGTTTTGAATTCTCCAGTTTCTGTTGCTGTTATATAGGGATCAGCTGGCTAAGTCAAGATTCTAAATCAAGTTGAATTGAGGGTATTAATGTGAAAAATTATGACGCTTCCTTTAGGAGGTAGTTATCCAAAAGACGTGTCTATTAAGGTGATGTATTTTAAGATATTTTTGGCTATGTTCCTGGCAGTTAAAATAGATTGGAGAATTTAGGTTTTCATTAGTACATAGTACCATTTATACAAATTAGAAAATGTTATTTAACAGCTGTACCTTTATTAATCACTCCTATTCCCAGCGGTTTTAAAGTTGAATTAATAGTCTTATTAGGGAGAAAATTCAATTGTAAATTGAATCAGTATAAGCAGAGTTACTAGGTAACTTCATATTGCTCTGAAAGAAATATGGACCTTACACTGTTCAATTAGAATAGTGTTCTACAGAAATATTTATGAAAGCTCTTAAGATACTTACTGCTACTGTAATTTTATATGAAAATAAGTGTATTTTTCAATAAAGCATTTATAAATTAATCTGTTTAGTTATATCGAGGGAAGGGTGTTTAGTTTCCTGCATAAATGACAAAGAACAATCATTTATTAGTTTATTTTGTCTCTACCAAACACATTAGTCATTCATCATTTAAATATCTGACTTCATTAGAAACCGTTTTAACACTTTTTCTCCCTCCCGCCATAAAAATACATAAGTAATCTGCTTTAAAAAAAACCACGAGGTGTCTGCTTTCCTCTCCCTCAACTATTATGTACCTCAGTGACAGCAGTTTATCAATAAGACAGTAGGCTGGGACTGCATTTCAAAGTGCTGAGCTATGGGACTTGCTCTCTCCACATCCTAACATATGTACACCTGAAACCACCGATTAAAAACCAGTAAGTAGTGTTGAACTCTGCCTACTCTAGTATTAGCTTAAACGAATGCAACTTACCTTTAGCATTATGTTCAGAAAAATATTTAAGTCTCAAGGTCCCCAACAATTTGGAGTACTGAACTAGATAACACCCTAAAGACACTTCTGACAGAAGTAATGCATTACTTAAAGACAAGTTTCCAAACCCTGCTGTTCGAACCTAAGCGTACATGGAAAACACTGATCTCAGTCACTGTCCACACAGTTTTACTCTTCAGGCAGTCCTTTGCCATTGGTCAGGTTTAACTAGGCCAGAGTCCAGCAGGAAAGTGCACGGTGCACCAGATTGACCACCTCTTAGGTTGCTACTGTTTTCTCTTCTTTACTGAAAGGTTGTACTGAGCCAGGCTTTACCCATGACAGGCCAGCAACATGAACACTTTTATTGTGCTGCTCTTCAGGCTTCTTCTAGGCACAATCAAAACAGACATTAAAAACACGATGATGGAAGTTGAGCCCTGTACAGGCTTGTTGCCCAAAAAGCTATCTGTGTACAATGAGTGGTCTCCTAATAAGACATTGTAGAAAAGGAACAGTGAGTTAACCATCTCAGAAACGGTTATCCACTTACCTTCTGAGTCAGCATCTTCTCTCTGGCTTCATCATGTACAGAAGGATTCCATGGAGAAAAGCTTAACGGAGAGAAAAATATTAAAAACTGCTTTTGGCTAACTCAACGTTATTTTTTCAATAATTAAGCCAGTTGCCCTAACAAATAAAACTTAAGGAATAATACTTTTAAAGAGTGATCTTTACATAATCAGTTGTCACATGTGAATGATTTTCTCACCTAACTACCCCTTCTAGAAGACTTTACATGGGTTATCTCATTTAAGCCTCACACAATCCCCAGTATTATTTAAAGATGATGAAATGAGGGACAGTAAAATTTAGTAACTGCTGTGTCACCAAATCTAAAAGCCAGTCAGTCAGTCGATCTATAGAACCCGTGCTCTAACCTATGCTATGCTGCCTGCCTGCAGCGCCAGGGCTGCCGAAGAGCTAAATCACCAACCCATCATGTCAGTATTCTTCCCCAAGAGTAAGTCTCAGTGCTGCAGGAACCCACCACCTCAGACACTATTCCATCTCCGTCCTTTCACCATGTCTGAATGTCAGTGTGGCAGTTCAAGAGGGGCTCCAGCTAAAAGTGCCAAGTGAAACGTCCTGACATGGGACTGGATGAGCCATCGCAGGGATCCTTAGGAAACCAAACGCACCACATAACTTGCTGTTGGCACAACGCGTCCGACAAAGTAAAGTTCTTATCTAAGAGTCCAACAGGCATCAGAAATCAAGGTGACACCAAGTTATAAGGGTTGCAGACTAACAGATTAGACACATCCCTTTCAAAGCACCATCCTAAGACCCCGGGGAAATGAAGACACCGTACTGCAAGGTGCGGTTTATCGAATGATGCTCCACTTACCTAATTGCATAGGGGTCCTCTATTTTAGGTTGGTCAAACAGACGAGCCGTACACACCTTAACACTGTCAACCACTTTACTTTTAAAAAGCTGAACATCTTTTTCGTACCTGTGTTAAAGTTTAAATAATAAAAAAGTTACCCATTTAATCTACTTAGATGCATTTTCAAATTTTTCTTAAATCACAAAACAAAAGTAACGTACAGTACTGCAGCCTCTGGGTTTAAGGGACTGGCTGTATCAATCTTGTAGAAAACTCTCCTTGCATACATTAATACTTGCCAGATATGATTATGGTTCCGCCTAAGTGGAAAAAGCATGATTACTGAGGCTCCTCCTGCAGTTTTACACCATTAGAAGAAAACACTTATTTACTAACCTCCATTTTGCAAATGCTCTCTTCACATCCAGTTCACCTGAGGTGGGATCAACTAGCGGGTGAAAGACGGGAATATCAAACACCAAACGCTACATTTAAAAAGAGACATATCCTTCAATGAAAGCAATGGAGGAAAACACACAGCTTATTAGACCACAGAGCTAGTCGTAAAAGGAGCTTCAGGGGAACAAGGCAGTCACATATTGTTAAAAGTCAAAGAGCTGCCTCCAGAGGGGTACTTAACTACTTTCACCATTTTCCTGTAAAACTGAATTTTGCAATGGAAAAGGAAAGAAGTCAGTCTCCTCCCCTAGAGCACCATGATCCCCATTCACATAGGAAGTGCTGTAGTATAGCTTCCAGCCTCACTTGTGCACCTTGAGCAGAGACACAAAGCTAAAGGCAGAGGGCAGCCCGACAGAAGATGCAGCAAAGCACAAAAATTCCCTGGGAAGACTATTGGGCAGACAAGCCTTCGGAAAACGGAAATCATAAGTGTTAGGAAACCTCTAAGCTCTTTAAGCCGGCCTGTCACCTACTTACAGGGCAGTCCCCATCCGGGTAGTTATCAGGGATGTAAACTGTAAACTTAAACACACCATCTTGATAAAGTCCATGTCGTATGAAGATTACTCCAAACCACACTGTAGGAAAGAATAAAATGGTGAAGGTTTAAGTTTGTGTCAGAGGAACCATACAGGCTAGAAACTGAAAGTGAGTCTTTGTCTTACTTAGCGCAGAGCGATAGGATGGCTGCACGTAGACGCCTGGTAACTTCTGCTTCACAACCAAGGTACTGAAATAGAAGCAGCAGGATAATTAACTTGTATGGCTGTAAATCACACGCTTAGCGCCAACCACCCCACGATCATTTTTTGAGACAAGGAATGATCCCTCCAGAGGTAGCTGATGTCCCAGGCATACACGCCCAGTTGTCATAATACGTCACTGGACACACTGAGAGAGCACTGGCCTGGCTGCTGCTCAGGCGCTGGCTTCCTAACATGCTCTCACAGGAGAGACATGAGCCAAAAAAGGGCCCCAGACTGAGAAAGTGAATCCGCAAAGGTTACGCAAAGAACCAGGTTTTCCTTCAGAAACCACAGCTTCCCAAAAACATCACCTGGAAATCAGTCCGTAGGTAGTTCTGAGTACTACAGTATGACTTAAGTCAAGTCCGTGTTTGTAAAATTATCATTGCTTGTGTGACTAGAGATGGTAAGATTTCACACACGTATTCAGAAATCATTTTAAAACGCCATTTTAGGTAGTTCAATAAAAACTCCATAGCACTGCCCTCACTCAGGTGTCATTTCGAGTTTGAATCACCAGACCGTGCAGCAGAGGGCAGTTTTGATTTGCAGTGTTGCCTGCTAAAGGCAGGCATCAATGTGAGGCTCTCACACTGTACTCTGCTCCCAAGTCGCCCCCAAACTCCGACCCTTGCACTCTGCGGGCCCTGCTGGGGGTGGGGTAGATGGTGGGTGCTGAAGACAAGAGCACTACCAGGAAGGCTTCACTGGCGTTTCTGGAACCTAGTTACCCACTGACAGCCAGTCTGCTCTGGTCCCTGCAGCTGTAAGCCTAAAGGCTGTGACCAGACCTTGAGAACAATGCCTCCCTAGAGCCTGAAAACACATTAACCCGCCAATCTTGAATTTTATTCCGAAGTAGCTTATTAAGCCACCGTCAATTGTTTTTACTACCCATTGGCCACAGTACTTGCTTACTTTTAACCTTTTAAAAGTAGTTATCTATTCCACTTTTAAATCACTAAAATTCAGCACGTCAGCAGTAGCAATGGCTTGCAGATTATCTACAAGCATGAGCTGTCAGAAAAGGCAATTTTGTGGTCTAGTACAGACAGCAGATTTAACCACGACAACAGAAGCCTGTCCCAACTCCCTGCCCGGCCTCAAACACAAGGCCTTGATTATAAAGCTGAAGGGGCCACTGCTACCAGATCACACCCAGTCTGTTACACTGGGGCCTCAGACCCTCTGCCCACTGCAACAAAAGTACACCGAGGGGGATGGGTAAAGAATGCTTTTAAAATAACTTCATATACCAAGGAAATTTAAAATGATGGCTATTGAGAAAGCTCCAAATTTTCTGCCCGTGTAACAAATGATCAAGTCAAATGCCATCTAAACTCACTTGATTTTGAGCCCCGTGCTGTGACATCACTACTAAGCCCTCTGTATGGGTGCCCTCTGTACAAGTGCCCACTTTGTTGCACACTATAGATTTGTGCAACTTTAGTCCAATTTTGGACTTCTGTAACTAGTCAGGTTCTTACTTAACATGGCGCCCAAAATCTCTCTAACTTTCCTGTAATTACCCAGTTCTTCCCTGGGGGGTCATACATAATAAGTCAAATTGCCTTTTCTAATGCCAGACTTTCAAACAGATGAAGACAGTTTTAGTAAGTACTTGCTAAATTTTCTCTTCTCCAAGCCAATGTCTCCGGTTCCTCCAACTGATGACCCCTAAGGTCTGGCTTCCTGACCTCTCCCTGCTAAGATCATCTCCTCAGCTGCTGTTCAGTCTGTCCAGATGCCTCCTACAAGGTGGACAAGTCTGACCCAAGAAAGAACAGATGCCACCCTTCCGCTGGCCCGCCCCCTACAAAAGCCTCTTCAGGAGGTAAATTCCTCACCTCATATAAAGTTCAAAAGGAAGACCAAACTTAAGTTATTAAGGTCCTGGCCTACTGTAGGTTCTTAATAAATCTTAGATTCTTCCTCCTCCTGCTCTCCAAAACAGACATGGAAATGAATCTTTATTTACTCAAGCACCAAAGATGAATCCTTGTATTTAAGAAAGCATATTTATGTAACTCCCTAGGTCTTGGTGAAGATACATGTCACAAGCAATCGCCTCCACAGTTCTCTACGTACCTTATGTCTGATAATGGGGGCAGGTGTGAGTTGAGCTTTAAAATTAAATGACTGCCATTTACTGCATCCATCAGACTAAATTACATTCTTTGCCTTCAAGGATCATTCAAAATGTTTAAATAACTTCTTGAGAACTTACAATTCTGCAAGAAGAGAGTATTCCAGGTAGAAGGGTCCGTAAGAAGCATGTGTACCATTTGTTGACTGTGCTGCTGGGGCAGGAGATGTAGGCTTAGTTATGGGCAAAGCATTTTTGGGAATAGAAGGCAGCTGTTTCTTTGGAGCAGTGCGTGGAGGACTGGTTTTCACGTCCCCTGTTAACGTCTTCTCTTCACCATCAGATCGCTATTCAAGACAAAGAATATTTCTTAGGATGATTCTCAGATCACAAGAGTATAACCTTAACTCTATGACCTAAAAGCTGGAATTCTTTTACAAGGACATTTTCACACCATGATCAAGAGCAGGCAGGCCCTACAAAGAGCAGAACAAAGCAAAAGCCAAGAGTAAAGTTCAATAGCTGTATCCTCTAAGGGCAATAAAGTCAGTATTTAGAAGATTAACTGAACCAGAGAAAGAATTGGTTTCTCCTGGTGCCCCTCCCTCCAAAAGAGGGAAAGGAGTTTACTAAGCATTAGACACTGTCCAAGACCTAGAAAAGTTCCCTTGTACCTTGGTACTGTGGATGGTCAGGTGCTAAGAAGTTCAACATACAGTTAAAGAGTATGGAAGACTGAAATTAGTCACTACCTGATGTTGTTAGCACCTGGGTTAGAAACAAAGAAAGAAGCTGGTCCCTTGCTTACTTGGGTCTGATTCTGATCTTGTTCCTAATGGCTGTGTTTCCACATCTGGCATACCCACCAGCATAAACTGCCATGGCAAAGGTCTAATAAGTCAGAGGCTAAACCACCATCTCAGAGGTGCTTCCTTGGCTCACGTACAACTAAAGGCACTTTAATTAGCTGCGTGGAAAATGTATAGCATATGCATAGAAAAAAGACGTTCAACAGTGGTGTACTCTTAGAGGTGGAATTATGGGTTATTTTCTGTTTGCTTATCTGCATGTTTTACGCTTTCCTAAAGTGAAAATGTATTATTTTTGCAACAAAAAAATATTTTATTTAGAAAAATTCAACTAGTGCCCTCAGGTCTGACTTGACCATATTGGACTAGCCTTTCCCAAGGTTTCTCTAAACACGGAATCTAACTTTCAGTTTAGAAGAAAACCTACTAGCATGATGTATCAAATTTCATGTGTGTACCTATCAACTGGATCAAAATAATCTTAGCATTGACATTACCACAAAGATTTCTATTGGAGAGACAATCTCAGTGTCAGAAACCAACTTTAGCCGACAAAATAATTATTTCTCTATAGGAAGCCTAAACTAGAAAGACCAGGTAATTCCGTAAAAATTATAGGCAACTTTGGTACGAATTATTTTGGCCTCTATTCTGGCCCTCTTTTCTGACAGAGAAGCAAATGGGTTTCCTCACTAAACCTCTCGACTGTACCTACCTTGCGTACAGAGCTTGTAGACATGCTCCAGAAAGGGTTCATAACGTGTCCTCCAAACAAAAAAATTCAGTGGTCTGGGTCATCAAACTCCTGTCCTCAGCATTCACTTTACCTTAAAAAGAGATGGGGAAAAACATACCACCAGCAACAATTAAGAATTCTGAAATGGTTGAAAATAAAATCTGACACAGAGATAACACTAAAATGGTATCTAATATATAGTTATAAATCTAGGGAGGGAAAAAGTCTTCAGACATCTTCAGAAATTGTTTCTGTCAATACTCCCTCCTCTTCTAGCTCCAATCCCTTCCCTGCCACTGTAGATACCTGCAGGAGTCTGTGAACTGGGTCCCTGTCCATGGTTCAGCATATTCAGTGATAATCTGGCTTTGGTGCCAAAACTTCAGAAGATGTGGACTATAGCAGTTGCTACTAACATAATATCTAGGCATTTAACTCTTGGAAAAGACAGGTTCAGAATGCACTGTACCCATATACACGAAAGCTGTATCACTGTTGCCAGGGTGATGGGAACACATGATGACGATCCAAGGTGGCTGATTTAAAAGTATCTTAAATTAGTTGTCTTAAGTACAGAATGACTCCAGTGAAACTAGTAGTCAAAGAAATAAGCAGCAGCAGAGGGGGGTAGAGCATACGTATCTTGATAAACAGTCATGGATAACTGTGTTCTGTCAGGATCATTCCCACGAAACTGCCTTTTTCAACTGCTAAAATATGGAAACTGCAGGATTAGGCATTTAAGGAACTGGCAAGCAGTACATACAGATGCAACAGAGAAGTGCAACAAAGATACTGCACAAGCACAAATCTTCCCCAAGAAGATTCAAGTTGTGGACAAGAAAACATGTCTCAAAGGTCACAAAGTCAGTAGGTCATTTACTAAAAATACAAAGGAAGAGGCAAAGGAAAAGAAGCCAAGCAGAGCAGTAAGAACAGCAACTTCTCTGCTCTGGTGATTTCTTCCCAGGCTGTTAATGTTTAGAACAGAACTCCTTATCTGACCTCCTACTTACACCAATAAAAAGTCTGAAGGTGAAAGGGTCACATTTAGCAACATTTTACTAAATTCATAAGCCAATCAGCAGAGAACCGTGTACCAAACATCTCTAATCGGCAATAATTTGTTTTCTATCTGATGAGCCTGTGACCTCCACGGGTGGGTACCAGATCTCCCATACTCCATGAGTGCCTATTACTGCCATATGGCTTTCCAAGAGCTGATGCCACCCAGTAATTAAATCACAGGAATGAGGAGCCTGGTTCTTCCACTCACCTGCTGACTTACATGCAATAAGCAGCAACAGCTCTCTGCAAATCTGTCTTTAAAGGTGACTATGACACAGATGGTCGCTATGAGTCCAAATCGACTCAACAGCATTGGGTTTATGACACAGATGAGAGTAGTCAGACATCAAAAATGTGCAGGGGCATGTTCGTGTTTGGCCCAAATGAAAACAATACTGGTTTTCAGATCTAGCAGTATTGTACAGCACCACACTCTTGACTTGGACAGACCTGATTTAAAAGAAGACCCCTACTCCTTGGGCCCCGGTGCCCTCGTTTGTAAATGTAGTGGGGTGCACCAATCACCTGTGGAGTCCCTTCCAAGTCTAACACGTTATGATTTTATGACTTTGCCTTTAAGGCTCTTGGAGTCTAGAACTTGCCCCCAGTTCCTCCTATCTTTAAGCAGCAGGTTTTGTCTACTACTGCCTAGCCTTGCGATAGATTTTTATACCAAATGTTTCCAGCAGCAACACAATCACCATGAGAAACGGTAGTGTGCTTTTTGGGTATTTTCCAACAGTAGTGCCACAGATAGAAGGAAGATACAGGAATACGCCCTAGTCATTGGGAATAATTTTAGAATTTCTGCTGGTTCAGCCAGAGGAACAAAACATGATCACTTTCCTTTGTACAGCTGAGACCTACACATCGCATGAGCCCAAACTGGCGACGAGTATTGCTGTTTCCCCCAGGTGCCCTGGTGCTTCTGTAGGCATTAACTTAATACATCATCCTGAAAGACGCTTAAGAAATTCCAACCTAAGAGGCGACGGCGCACTAAGGCGACGGCGCAGGGCCCCAGGGAAAGACAAAAAACGACCCCAGTCCAAAACGGGCATCAGGTCCTCAACAGGCAGCCGGCCTCGGACGGGCACCCTTGCTCGGGGCGGAAACTCGTCTTCACGCACGCAGAGAATCTGGGCAAACCTGTCTCGAGGTGTTGCATGGCGGAGGCCAGCCACATCCTGGCCTCGTAGCGATCTCAACGCGACGGGCTCAAGGCCGACCCGGGCCCACGAGGCCGACCGGGCCCGCGAGCCCACTGGCGGGGTCTGAGGGCCTCTGGGGCTCGGCGAAAGCCCCCTTCAGCGAGGACACAGGGACTGGACTGGAGAGGGCGGGCCCCAGACTGGGCGAGCAGGCCGGGTCCGCCTCCAGGCCAGCCCTGGCCAGCTCCCGCCGCAGCCCCCAGTGCCAGGCCCTGGCAGCGAGCAGCGCGCAGCAGGTGCCTGCAAATGCGGGACAGGTGCCCGGCCAGTCCCCGTGTCCCTGCGCGGCCGCCGTCGCTGCGGAGCCTCGAGTGCTCGGTAGGGCAGACAAACGCCGGGCCCGAGGACGCTGGGGGCTAGGATTTAAGGCCTCCTCAACCCTCGTTTACCTACCAGACGTCCTGGCAGCACGCCTCTCCCCGTTACCTTCAACGCAATGCTCTCGGCCGCCGAGCGCCGTCGCAGCCCGACAGCATCGCCGGCCGCACAGCCGCCCGGCCGCTACCCACTCCCCGCCCTACCCCGCCCTTCCCTCGCGTCGGGCTCCGCCCCCCCACCCAGCCGCTTCCGCCCCAGCCTCCCGGCGCCAAATGGCTCCCGCACCTGCCCGTCAAAAATGTTCTTCCGGGGGGCGTTGGCCGGTAGCACCCCGTTCTGCCAATCAAATCCGCTCCGTACGGGTGGGGCCGCACTTGACCCTCCCCCTTACGTAAAAGCGTTCGGGGCTAACTATCCGTCAGGGAAGTATCCGGTCCCTTTGGGAAGCTGGAGGAGGGGGACAAACAAGCGCCCGGACATAATTGGCCACAGCGTCCATCAATCACCATGGAGACCCGCCTAGAGGTTTATGCGGGCAGGTCGCTCCAGCCACTCAGGGAGGCTGTGACTGCGGGTTTTTTCAGCCTGAGCCAGGGTGGGGGCCCGACTCTGGCCTGATGTCCCTGTGACAGGATTTGGGGGACCGGACAGTCGAATGCCGGGCTGCTGGTTACGGCATGGGCGACCCCTGACGGCCGCGTGCTTCCTGGGGCCCCTTCGCAACATCACGTTCTATCGTTCCTAGTGGCGCCGCCACGTTGACTCCTTGGGGGTCCCGGGCTGGCCTGGAAGGGGCGGGCCTGAGGGTAGTTGTCAGGTTGTGAGAACACTTTACGTAAGATTGAGACACCGGTTTTCCATATCAAAGCAGGAGGGGCTACTGGAGATGGGCGATGAGAGCTAAACTCCCCAGTCATCCCTTGTCGCTGCCAGACGAGCTTTTCAAAAACGGACACGCCGGTCCGAACCGCTGGAATCCAAATGCGGGGAGCAGTGAGTACCAGAAATCTACATTTTTAACAAGTTCTCCTTTTAACAGTGTGATTCTGGTGCGCACTGAAGTTTGAGAACCTCCCCTATGGCAGCATCGCCCCTTGTCTTTTTTGTTTTTTTAACCCACCAGCCTTCGCTTTGATCTGAAACACCCTTACCGCAAATAACTTTTCGTTGCTGAAAAGCCTTCCACGGGGGCAGTTTCATACTGAATAAAATCTAAACTCGGTCCAGCTTTTAAGGCACACCCTGTTGGGACCGCATTCCCCATTCCCCCCTCACTCCGCACGCCTACCTGACTCCAGACTAATTCTGTGACGGCTGCCGTGGGCATTCACACCTCCAGGCCTTTTCGCACAATGATGCCTTCTCTTGAGATGTCCCTGCAGCCTCTGACATCTGAGTTCTAAACACCCATGAAGACCCCGCCCCTAAAAAGTGTTCTACCTCTTCTCTTAGACATTCGTGGCACTGACCTTTGGGACTTTGCCACACCTCCTAACGTAGTATCTTACACTCAGAAAAGGGGAAGTATTCTCTGACCAGGTTATTTGCCGAATTATTGGTTGCCTCCAAGATTCCGGTAAATGACCTACTTGGTAAACGGCAAGAAGCCAAACTTCCCTGCTGTTAATCCCAAGGGGTTGTTTCTGACATCCAGCTTCCTCCCCCAGGTGAAAACACCCCTGAGCCACTTCGTTTTGTCCAGTTTGAATATACTTAGGAATGTTATAATCTGCTTAGTCTCAACCAATACAAAAAAGACAGGAAACCCTTCCTTGTGGCCAATGATAGATTGTACAACAGTAGGAGAACAGTTAGGAAATCATTGCAATAGTTTAAGCAAGAGATGACTGCATGAATATGGTGGTGGAGATGGAGAAGTGCGTGAGTTCCAGAGATATTTAGGAAGTGGAATGGACAGGGCTTGGCCATGGATTATAATATGGGAGGAAGAAGAAGAGGGAGGTTATCACCGATGATGCTTAGATTGTTGGCTTGAGCTACCGGATAGATGATGCGGCCATTCACTGAGATGAGAAAACAGTGGACCATAAGCAAGTTTGGGAAGGTAGGGAATGGGTAAATAATGAGTTCTGTTTTGGATAGGTCGTGCTTGGGAAGTTTCTGCAAGCAATGATGCTTATGTACCTGATACCCATTTCCCCCTTCTTCACTGCTGATAGAGCCTCAATTTTGGTGAGGAGTTCAAGCCCTTTGATGGCTCCCCATTGCTCTTAGGGCAAAGACCAAGCTCCTTACAATGCCTATGGGCCCAGCATGGCAGGGCCGACAGTTGTCCCGGGTCACCTGCCCCCAGGCTCCAGGTACTCAAGCATTTTTTTCAGTTCCTTGAAGGACTGGTGCTTGTCTACTTTGTTTACCACCACAGGATGGTGCCTTTGTGTTGGCTGTTCTTTCTCTTTCCCTGTTCTAGGCGAGCAGCTCTCGGCTCAGACACTTCCTTGAGCCAGTTTTCTGTTGATCTGGGAGATGACTCGACGTCATCTAGACTGGAAGCTCCATGAGTCAGGCACCGCTGTTTCCTTTCCATTGTCCTCCTTTCCATTGTCTCCCCTGCATCCAGCCCAACAACTGGCTATAATAGATATGCAATCAATATTTGGCCAAACCAAACCGGTTGCCCTGGAGTCGATTCCGACTCACAGCGACCCTATAGGACAGAGTAGAACTGCCCCATAGGGTTTCCAAGGAGTGGCTAGTCAGTTCGGTTGACAGCCGAGCTCTAAATCACTGTTCCACCAAGGCTCCAAATGAAGGATAGAGCAACTACACTAGACTCAAAACACCTACCAGCCTGTACGCCCCCAGTTCTGCACCAAGAAAGTAGCTGCTTACGAAAATCAGCATGATTTATTGAAAGGGAGACAAGGAGACAGCCTCAAGGTACTATTTCTTTAGGACTAAATTGTAAAGTACTGACAAAAAACCCAACTGACCCTAAACCTTACCTATAAAACATCTTCCACAACTTCATGTTACATTTGTTACCTAATTTTTAGGAGCATTGCAGATACCATATTTGTGTCAAAAGAGTCCTTTTTCATCAGGCCTTAGTAGGTATGTGATCTCTATGAGTTTCCAGCATTCCTGCTCATGTTGTAGTCAGCAAAATATTCAAAGAATTCATTCTTCCTTTCGTCCCTGGAAAATCAATTCTATAAAGCAGTTTAAATCACTGACCTACTGCTAAAGGCCTTAACAGACGAAAGGGGCAAAATTATGCTTATTTGAAGTGCGTGCGTCAAAGTTTTCAGGTCAATCTGTTTGTCCCTGAATCCTTTTTGAAAGGTAGATTCCTATACAGTGTGGTACCCGTATCATTGGTTATAATTATCACTCAGGATAACAAGTTGACACCTAGCCATGCATTTATTTTAATATGTCATAGAAAAAATATAATTAGCACATCAAAATCATGATTTTTACAGCCAGTAATGTTTCTCTGTGGGAGAAAAGACCTGGCATTCTGCTTCTGTAACAATTACATCCTTGGAAACCCTATGGGGCTGTTCTACTCTGTCCTATAGGGTCGCTATGAGTCGAAATCAACTTGATGGCAATGGGTTTAATGTTTGAGACCAACGTAGGCATTTAAGTTTGTTTTTTAAGCAAATGGATTTAAGAAAAAATATTAAATAGTTAATAGTCCTTTAATAATGATTCTCAGGTATGGCAGAAAAAATGTGAATTCTTTAGAATTGTTGAAGTTTGAGAAACACCGCTGTAGAAGGATAATGTGCTTTTCGTCCTGCCTGCATTATCACTGATCATTACAGTTCTTGTTCACAATATCACAAGTGCGTTCCTACTTTTTGGTTGCATCAGACTTTCTATCCTGTCCTCTTCCCCATAATTCCCAGCCATTGAGTCAGTGGGTAGATGGGCGAAGGGATGGTGGCATGGAGGGAGGGATGAACGTTACAGGCAGACTACATTTCAAAACAAAATCAGAGGAGCTGATGGACCGCTGGATATTTATGTCAAACAAAAAGCAACCAATAAACGATGTTACTGCTCATACAGGGCCTGGAGGAGAATTGATTTCCTTTTACAATCAAGCAGTGTTTTGAACATGGCATAACAATACAAATAACCATGGGCTCTCTTAGCATGCTGCTGACTATACCACAAGCCACAAGAAGAATCTTCTCTTTGATTGATGTTATCTTTGGAAAACCACCTCAGGCTGTGGTTTCAAAGCATTTGGAACGATGCTAAAGGCTAAATGTCGATTTTCACTAGACCGGTAGATTGAGAAAAAGAAAACCAAAGAGAGAGAGAGAGAAAGCAGTATTCATTCACTGACAAATAATTCAGGGTTTGCTGTGGGCAGGCACTATTCCAGCCAGGGATACCTTCCTAACTTAAATATGTAGTAGTGATTCGTTTAAAGACAGAGTCTCGGTAATTCTGAGAGCCCCTCTCAAAAATCAAATGACATCATCACCATCATTTACGCCAACTTTTTATTATGAAAACTTTCAGTCATAGAGAAAAGTAGAGTACAGTAAGCATCCCGAATTTTGCCATATTTCCTTTTGCTATCTTTCTTTTTTTTCTTTTTCTTTTTAGGTCCTTAGGTGGTAAAAATGATTTGTGCTCGACTACTAACCTAAAGCTTGATTGTTTGAACCCATTCAGCGATACCGTGGAAGAAAAGGCCTGGCGATCTGCTTCCGTTAAGATTACAGCCAAGAAAACCCTGTGGAACAGTTCTACTCTGTAACAGGTGGGACCACCATGAATCTGAACGAACTCCACAGCAACCAACAACAACATCTGTTTCCTGTAGGCATCATGACCTTCAACCCTGAGTACTTCAGTGTGTATCTGCTAAGAGCAAGGGCGTTCTACAGAAATACAATGCTGTAATCATACTGAGAAAATTCACTGTAAATCCCTAACCTCCTTGTATGCTAGGCCTATTTAAATTGCCGATTTTCATACAGGAGTCCCTCCCTGGTGATGCAAATGGTCAAGCACTGGACTATCAACTGAAAGGTTGGCAGTTCAAGCCCACCTAGAGGAGCCTCAGAAGTCAGGTCTGGCGATATGCTTCTGAAAGGTCACGGCCTTGAAAACCCTATGGAGCAGTTCTGCTCTGCACCATGGGGTCGCCATGAGCTGGAACTGACTTAAAGACAGCTAACAACAACGATTGTCCTACAACAAAAACTTTTACTCCGAGACTGTTGCCTGAGATACGCTTTAAACCTTAAGCCAAAATTATCCCTTGAGGTCTCCTTTTAGCCAAATAACAGGCTGACTTATAAAGAATATTACCTGTGAGCAATGAGCTTCTTTAAGAAAAATCATCTATAGGAGACCACATGCTCAAAAATTAAAGCAAAGATGAGAAGGTAAGGGGGCAGGGAAACTAGAATAGTGGAAGTAGTACAACTAGAACAGGATGAATAAGAATGATGACACATTGTGAAAAATGTAACCAATATCACTGAATGATTTGTGTAGAAATAGTTAAATGGGAACTTAATTTGTTGGGTAATTTCACCTTAAACACAATAAACTATTAATAAAAAGTTAATAAATGAATATAATAAGTAGATAAATAAATCAACATTATGCTAAGTGAAAGTTAGAAAAATAGTTGAATATAGAAATAGATAAATCAACATTATGCTAAGTGAAAGCAGCTAGAAAATGAATGAATGAATAGATAGATAAATCAACATTATGCTAAGTGAAAGCTAGAATCAAAAGGTCACGTACTGATGATTCCATTCATATGAAATGTCCAGAATAGACAAATCCATAGAGACAGAAAGCAGAGTGGTAGTTGCCAGAGGCTGGGGAGAGCGGGGTATGGGGAACAATGACTGCTTCACAGGTACAGGGTTTTCTTTCAACGTGATGAAAATATCCTGAAATCGGATAGTGGTGATGATTGCACAACACTGTGAATGTCCTAAATGTCACTGAATTGATTTTATGCGATTTGAATTTCACTTCAATAAAAAGTTTAAAAAAAAAAATTTATATTTATTATTTTTCTAAACCAGGATCCAATCAAGATTCGTTCATTGCATTTGGTTCTTATGTCTCTTTGATCTCTTTATTCTAAAATAGTCTTCCCACTTTTTTTTTTTTTTAACAGACAAAGATAGTCCATATTCGGGTTTGGCTGACTTTTTCCTTGTGATGTTGTTTAACTTGATCTTCTATCCCTGTTATTTCTTGGAACCTGTAAGGTCTGAAATTGTGATTAGATTTGGCATTTGGGGCCGGAGTACTTAATGGATGAGTAGTTATGATGACTTTTGAACTGCTGATTTCGTAGAACTGTATCCCAACGATCCTGCCTGAACCAACTATAAAGAACAGAAAGATGCTCTGCGCTAATGCAAGACACTTGAATACCTGGTACTGCAGATATTAAATTTTGAAGTTCTCAGTTATTTCAGCCATTTCCACGTTCTTCCTTTAATACTAAAGTACTATCTGTGACTTTGTTCTCATAAATATCAAACTAGACTTGTTCTTCGAGCCGCTTGCCGAATACTTCATGCTAGTCAAGTTGAATCCAGGCTAAAAAGAAACTGAACGTGGCTCTGAGGACACTAGGTGGCGAGCTGCGGTTGTTACGCTAGTGAATGTTAGTGAGGGAAACAGCGGGATCTCAAGGACAGTGTTTGCGTATTTTATACTTAAATATCTACTGCATCCTACACGCAATAAGCCTTATTGTGGAAAATCTGGGAACAGGTGGAAGCGAAGGCCATAGGTGTCTAATAACAGGCACACTGTCACCTCTCTCAAGAACGTTCAGTTTTTTCCCCTCTCTTTTGATGGGACAAGGTACAAAGCATTACCTAATGTGCCCCAGTGTGGAGAGGAGACAATAAAGATTGCTTGCAGGAATATTAAAACGAAACATGCCATTGCTTCCTTTCTTGAGTATGAATCTACACAGAGACAGTGGCTGCACATCCTAACAGGTTCATATGAATGTATTTTCCCCTGTAACAGGCAGCAGCCTCTCCTGACACTATTCCTCGACCCTTCCCCTTCCAATTGACACGAAGTCAGATTTTCGCGTACCCTGTCTAACGCCGGCTCTAAGTCTGGGAAGGCATTGCGCAAGTTTAAATAACCCAAAGGGTGTGGACTTTAAAGCCTCATGGTAAGTGCTGGAGTGCCCTCTGGCGGACATCAGGAAGAATGCAAGCAGCAAAGCAAAAACATTAGTTCAGCGAGGTTTCTCAGAGAATAATTATGTATACTTTTTAAACAAATCCATGCCCTTAAAAAATCCTGTATTTGCATTCCTGAAAATAACTCATGCCTAGAAGAGTTTTATTTCCCTTAAACAAGGTGCTGTTATTGCTAGCTGCCATGGAATTGGTCCCCTACTAATGGGGACACCATGTACAATGGGATAGGACCTTGGGTGATCCAAAGTGTTTTCATTGGCTGATTTTTGGAAGTAGATTGCAGGCCTTTCTTCCTAGCTCATCTTAGATTGGAAGCTCTGTTTAAAACTGCTCAGCATCGCAGCCACACTGAGGGACGGGTAGTGGCTGTGTATAAAGTGCACTGGTCAGATATCAAATCGGGTCTCCTGCATGGAAGGTGAGAATTCTACCACGGAGCCACCAATGCCCCCTAAGCAAGGTACTTAGTGGTCTCAAACAGGGTAGTACCCCCACCTACAGTTTAAGTACATGGAGGTGAGGGGTGGATTCAAAAGAAACATTTTTACTGAGCTTTGCATCTAAGATGCCTTAAACACCCTGTGCATATTATCCTCAAAACCATACTTAGGGTTGCCCCATGTAGGCAAATTTGTACCTTTAACCCCTAGAGCCACCATTCGTCTGTCAGTTTGTTGTGCTGTGGTGACTGGCATGTTGCTGTGATGCTGGAAGCTATGACACTGGCATTTCAAATACCAGCAGGGTCACCCATGGTGGACAGGTTTCAGCAGAGCTTCCAGACTAAGACTGGAAAGAAAGAACTGGTGATCACATCCAAAAAAAATGGCCAGTGAAAACCTTATGGATAGCAGCAGATTGTCTGATATAGTGCCAAAAGATGAGCCCCTCAGGTTGGAAGGCACTCAAAATGAGTCTGGGAAGGGCTGCCTCCTCAAAGTAGAGCTGACCTTAATAAATTGTGGGTGGAGTCAAGCTTTCAGGACCTTCATTAGCTGATGTGGCACAACTCAAAATGAGAAGAAACAGCGGCAAACATCCGTTAATAATCAGAACATGATATGTAGGAAGTATGAAGCTAGGAAAATGAGTCGTCAAAAATGAAATGGAATGCATTAAGATCGATATCCTAGGCGTTAGTGAGCTGAAATGGACTGTACTGGCCATTTTGAATGGGACAATCATATGGTCTACTACACCAGGAATGACAAATTGAAGAAGAATGGCATTGCATTCATTGTCAAAAAGAACATTTCAAAATCTATCCTGAAACACAGTGCTGTCATGATAGGATAATATCCATTCGCCTACAAGGAAGACCAGGTAAATTATTCAAATTTATGCACAAACCACTAATGCCAAAGATGAAGAAATTGAAGATTTTCACTAACTTCTGCAGTCTGAAATTGATCAAATATGCCATCAAGATACATTGATAATTACTGGTGATTGGAATGTGAAAGTTGCAAACAAAGAAGATAGCAAATACAGCCTTGGTAATAGAAATGACACAGGAGATCGCATGATAGAATTTAGCAAGACCAACGACTTATTCAGCATAAATGGTGACTGTACTGTGGTCCCTGCCAGGTGGAATAGACAGGAATCAAATCGACTATGTCTGTGCAAAGAGACACTGGAAAAGCTCAAAATCAGTCAGAACAAGGCCAGGGGCCGACTGCGGAACAGACCATAAATTGCTCATATGCAAGTTCAAGCTGAAGCTGAAGAAAATTAAAACAAGCCCTCAAGAGCCAAAGTACGATCTTGAGTCTATCCCACCTGAATTTAGAGACCATCTAAAGCATAGATTTGATGCACTGAACACTAATAACCAACGACCAGACGAATTGTGGGATGACATCAAGGACATCATATATGAAGAAAGCAAAAGGTCGTTAAAAAGACAGAAAAGAAAGAAATGACCAACATGGATGTCAGAAGAGACTCTGAAACTTGCTTTTGAACATAGGAGCTAAAGTGAAAGGAAGAAATTAAGCAAAAGAGCTGAACAGAATATTTCAAAGAGTGGCTCGAGAAGGCAAAGTAAAGCAGAAATGTGCAAAGTAAAGTCCATTTGATGGGGAAAGAAAAGTCTCTTCAATAAACTGTGCTGGGAAAATTGGATTTCACATGCAGAAAAATGAAACAGGATCCATGCCTCACACCATACACAAAAACAAATGCAAAATGGATTAAGAGCCTAAATGTGCAAACTAAAACCATAAAATACTTAGAAGCAGCAGAAACAATGCCGTCAGACCTAGCTTTCAACAATGGATTATCTAATATAATAACAAGAGTATAAAAAGCAAAAGCAAAACACAAAATAAACAAACAGGACCTCATAAAAATTAAAAATTTTTATTCATCAAAAGACTTTACCAAAAAAGTGAGAAGACTAGCTACTGACTGGGAGAATATCTTCAGAAACTATATATTCAACAAGAATCTAATAACCAAAATATATATAAAACTTCAACAACTTAACACCAAAAAGACCAATAACCCAGTCATAAAATGGCAAAGGACTTGAATAGACACTTCACCAAAGAGGACACTCAAATGGGCACCAAACACATGAAAAGACGCTCAGTGTCATTAGCCGTCAGAGAGATGCAAATCAAAACCGCAATGAGATACTGTTTCACTCCCACTAAAATGGCTAAGATTAAAAAGAAAAGAAAAGAAAAGAAAATAACAAATGTTGGCGAGGATGTGGGGAAATTAGAACCCTTACCATTGCTGGTGGGAATGCAAAATGGTACAGCCATTGTAGAAAATAGTGTGGCGGTTCCTCAAAAAACTAAAACTAGAACTACCATACCAAAACCAACCCACTGCCGTCGAGTCGATTCCGACTCATAGCAACTCTAATTCCACTCCTTGGTATATGCCCAAAAGACTTGAAAGCATAGACTCAAAAAGAGACATGTACACCAATGTTCACTGCAGCACTATTCACAACAGCCAAAAGGTGGAAACAACCTATCCATCAACAGATGAATGGATAAACAAATTGTGGTATATACGTACGATGGAATACTACTCAGCCAGCAGGAGAAATGAAGTCTTGATACATGCTACAGTATAGATGGAGCTTGAAGACATTATGCTGAGTGAAATAAGCCAATCACAAAAGGAAAAATATTGTGTTTTTAATAAAAAGACAAGAAAAGACAAATGTACAGAAACCAAAGTTTATTAGTGATCACCAGGGGAAGGGAGAGTCTGAAATGGACCAAACATGCAATGAAGATGCATTGATAATTAGTGGCAATTTGAATGTGAAAGTTGGAAGCAAAGAAGAAGGATTAGTAGTTGGAAAATATGGCCTTGGTAATAGAAACGATGCCTGAGATTGCATGACAGAATAGAAATTTAGCAAGACCAACGACTTCTTCATCGCAAATACCTTTTTTCAACAACATAAACAGCGACTATACGCATGGACCTTACCAGATGGAATACACAGGAAACAAATCGACTACATCCATGTAAAGAGATGATGGAAAAGCTCAATATCATCAGTCAGAGCAAGGCCAGGGGCCAACTGTGGAACAGACCATCAATTGCTCATACACAAGTTGAAGTGGAAGCTGAAAAAAATTAGAACAAGTCCATGGGAGCCAAAGTACGACCTTGAGTATATCCCACCTCAATTTAGAGACCGTCTCAAGAATAGATTTGATACATGGAACACTAACGACCAAAGACCAGAGGAGTTGTAGAATGACATCAAGAGGTCATTAAGAAGACAGGAAAGGAAGAAAAGACCAAAACAGATGTCAGAAGAGACTCTGAAAGTTGCTTCTGAACGTAGTGTAGATAAGGCGAAAGGAAGAAATGATGAAGTAAAGGGCTAAAGAGATGATTTCAAAGGGCAGCTCTAGAAGGCAAAGTAAAGTATTACAATAAAATGTGCAAAGACCTGGAGATAGAAAACCAAAAGGGAAGAACACGCTCAGCATTTCTCAAGCTGAAAGAACTAAAGAAAAAATTCAAGCGTTGAGTTGCAATATTGAAGGATTCTACAGGGAAAATATTAAATGACACAGGAAGCATCAAAGGAAGATGGAAGGAATAAAGAGTCACTACACCAAAAAGAACTGATCGACATTCAACCATTACAGGAGGTAGCATATGATCAAAAACCAATGGCACTGAAGGAAGAGGTCCAAGCTGCACTGAAGACATTGGCAAAAAACAAGGCTCCAGGAATTGACGGAATACCAATCGAGCTGTTTCAACAAACAGATGCAATGCCGGAAGTGTTCATGCATCTTTGCCAAGAAATTTGGAAGACAGCTACCTGGCCAACTGACTGGAAAAGATCCATATCTGTGCCCATTCCCAAGAAAGGTGATCCAACAGAATGTGGAAATTATCAAACAATATCATTAATATCACACATTAAGTAAAATTTTGCTGAAGATCATTCAAAAGCAGTTAAAGCAGTACATCGACAAGGAACTGCCACAAATTCAAGCCAGATTCAGAAGAGGACACGGAACCAGGGATATCATTGCTGATGTCAGATGGATCCTGGATGAAAGCAGAGAATACCAGAAAGACATTTACCTGTGTTTTATTGACTATACAAAGGCATTTGACTGTGTGGATCATAACAAATTATGGATAGCATTGCAAAGAATGGGAATTCCAGAACACTTAATTGTGTTCATGAGGAACCTGGACATAGACCAAGAGGCAGCATTCAAATGGAACAAGGGGATATTGCATGGTTTAAAGTCAAAAAAGGTGTGCGTCAGGGTTGTATCCTTTCACCATACTTATTCAATCTGCATGCTAAGCAAATAATCCAAGAAGCTGGACTATAAGAAGAACAACGTGGCATCAGGATTGGAGGAAGACTCATTAACAACCTGTGATATGCAGATGACACAACCTTGTTTGCTGAAAGTAAAGAGGACTTGAAGCACTTACTGATGAAAATCAAAGACCACAGCCTTCAGTATGGATTACACCTCAACATAAAACAAAACTCCTTACAATTGGACCAATAAGCAACATCATGATAAATGGAGAAAAGATTGAAGTTGTCAAGGATTTCATTTTTCTTGGATCCACAATCAACGCCCACGGGAGCAGCAGTCAAGAAATCAAACAATGTATTGCATCGGGCAAATCTGCTGCAAAAGACCTCTTTAACGTATTAAAAAGCAAAGATACCACTTTGAGGACTAAGGTGTGCCTCACTCAAGCCATGGTATTTTCAATCTCCTCATATGCATGCGAAAGCTGGACGATGAATAAGGAAGACCAAAGAATAGGTGCCTTTGGATTAGTGTTGGCAAAGCATATTGAATACACCATGGATCGCCAGAAGAACAAACGTATCTGTCTTGGAAGAAGTACTGTCAGAATGCTCCTCAGAAGCATTTGGACATGTTATCAGGAGGGACCAGTCCTTAGAGAAAGATGTCATGCTTGGTAGAGGGTCAGCGAAAAAGAAGACCCTCAACAAGATGGATTGACAGAGTGGTTGCAACAATGGGCTCAAATATAGCAACAATTGTGAGGATGGCACAGAACCAGGCAGTGTTTCATTCTGCTGTGCATGGGGTCACTATGAGTGGGAACTGACTCAATGGCACCTAACAACAACAGCCCCCAACATTTCCCTTTGGTATTTTTCTCACCCTTGGCTTTACACCTCTCTAACTACACTCCTCCTCACTCCCATCCCCATCAAACCTAGACCTTGGGATCTTCCTTTCCTAAAATAGAAATGACTAACGACAGCTTGAAGGTCTTTAGGTCCAAATGATTTGTGCTTGACTGCTAAAGGCTGGCAGTATGAACTCTCCCAGGGGTACCATGGAAGAAAGGCCTGATGATCTGCTTCTGTTAAGATTACAGCCAAGGAAACCCTATGGAGCAGTTCTACTCTGTAACACACGGGGGTGCCATCAGTCAGACTAGGACCCCACGGTAATAGATTTAATGACAGTTTAAACCCTCCGCACACACCAGGGTTCACGACCCTAAATAAAAGAGGTGAAGCACTAATGGTGGAATTTCCAGCGTTAGCCTAGAGCATAGTAATAAATTTTATCCTCCAAAGGAAATAGTATGGGGACATGTGGGTACTCGACGCCAACTGCTAGTATTTGTAGTCATCTACCTTGAATCATACAGCAGGGGGTGTGGGACCACAACTGTGAGGGTCCTCCAGGGCTTGAGCTTCTGCTCCTCAACCCCCTGGAACACCACAACCCCTCACACTGAGCCATGGTGCCAGACACAGTCATTCAGGAAGTGCAGGCTGATTAGAGGGTGTGCCGCTATTGCTTCCTGACCAGAAATATCACTCAGCGGTAAAATGCAAGGTCACACAGATGGAGAGGAAGCACAGAAGAGATTGCTCTGTAAAACAGACAGCCCTGTTATCACTTATATGCCTTTTATGTAAATTATATGCCACTCAATTTTTAATTAAAGAATTATATGCCATTTATATACTTCCACTGAACCATCTGCTCCAAGCCACCATGATTTCCCATCTGGATGATGCCATGAGCCTCCTTGGCCTCCTTTTAGTTTGTTCTCAACAGAGAAGACAGAGAGATCATGTTAAACCTTGTCAGGTTGTGTTGCTCTCTGCTCCAACCCCTCCATCTCATGCAGACTAAAGGCCTAGGAGGTCCCACCTAATTTAGCTGCCACCACCCACTCCTGTCCTGCACACTCCTTCTCTGACCTCATCCGGTAGCACACTTCCTCTCTGATGTTCCTGGAACATTCCAGGTCCACTCCTGCCTCAGGGCCTTTGCACTTGCTGTTCCCTCTGCCTGGAATGCTCTTCCCCCAAATATCTGCACTGTTCACTCTTTCAGCCCCTTTGTTTTTCTGTTTTAATGCCCCCTTATCAGTGAGGTCTTCCTTGACCACCTCATTTAAAATAGCAACTCCTTCCCCATCCTCTGGCACCTGCTTTATTTTCTTCCATAGCATTTTTTACCATCAAACATACAAAATATTTACATGTCTGTTTATGGTGTATTTCCTTCCATGCCCCTCCATGTAAACTAGCAAAGGCAGGAATTTCTTTTCTGCCTTTGGTCACATTTACAGCCCCTACCCCTTAAAAAAAAAAAAAAGTGATGCATAGCAGGTACTTAAATATTTGTTGACTGAACACCTCTGGAAGGCCCGATCGGTGCATCCTCCATTGCTGGGGACTAGCCTCGCTGGTGTGCTCCTTCTCATGTTAAGATGAGCATGCATTGTGGGGCCCTCACTCCTGGAGGAGTCTGTTGGCCCCAGGGAAAGGGGCCTGTGATTAAGTCTTCCCCAAACTCTAAATTGCAACGTGGACCAGTCACACTGGAGGCTTTTAGATAATTGTACCTAGGTGCTTCTAAAGACCTTTTACCCAACGACCTGCAGCAGCTGGTCAGCAGAGTTCACTTTCTCGTACTATGGCACTCTGACTACGTTTATTTTTTTCTTTCTTGGATTATTTTTTTTTAAAGAAAATAGTATTTTATTGTGTTTTCAGTGAAGATTTACACAGCAGTTAGGTTCCCATTCAACAATTTTACTCAAGTTGTTCAGTGACATTGGTTACATTCCTCACAATGTGTGAACATTCTCATTATTTCCATTCTGGTTGTTCCATTTCTGTTAATCTAGTTTCCCTGCCCACTTACATTCTTACCTTTGTTTTAAAGTAATTGTTGACCGCTTAGTCTCCTATGGGTGATTTTTTTGAAGGAGCACAGTACTTACAGGTGAAATGCATTATTTTTTTTGAGTCAATTTGTGATTTAACTACGAGGTGACCTCAGGGGTTAGTTTTGGGTCAAGGTTTGAAGACTATCTCAGGGTGTGACCACACTTTGAAACAGAAACCCTACAACCAGAAGGGGCCGTAAAGGCCACTCTATTCATGGTAGCAGCAGTGGAAGTAATGATAGCAACAATAATCATTATTATCATTAAAAAACAAAAAAACAGCGGCTATCAAGTTGACTCTGACTTCTGGTGATCCCATGTGTGTCAGAGTAAAACTGCACTGCGTGTTTTCAATGGCCGATTTTTTTGGAAGTAGATCGCCAGGCTTTTCTTCCAAGACACCTCTGGGTGGACTCAAACTGCCAATCTTTCGGTCAGGGGCCAAGCCCGTTGCCTGTTTGTACCACCCAGGGACTCCTGTCTTTGCTAACAGCTGGTTGACAGGATTCTCTAAGCAGGGGGCAGGAGCCATGGAGGTAACAAATGTGTGAATCAAGCTAGGTATGCTGCCTTCTAAAACAACACGGGTCAAGGAACCAATGACCAAAAATGGCCCCCAGGGTGCCAGTTTGCCATTGGTAAAGCAGCCAAGTATTGCTCTTTGGGGCTGGATGCACTTTTTCCTATTAGGGACTCTAGGCAATTTCTCAGCAACCAATCCCTATTTACATGGGCGATACCAAAAAAACCAAACCCATTGCTGTGGAGTTGACTCCAATTCATAGAGACCCTACAGGACAGAGTAGAACTGCCCCATAAGGTTCCAAGGAGTGGCTGGTGGATTCGAACTGCCGACCTTTTGGTTAGCAGCTGAGCACTTAACCACTGCACCACCAGGCCTCCTATGTGGGCGGTGGTACCAAGGAAACAAAGACCTAGAAAATATGTTCTTTTTATGTGAGGTATAAATGAAGAGCAGACGAGACATTTGTCCTCAAAAAACTTGCAGCCTAGTTCAAGAGATGTGGCAAATGCAAGAGAAAGTGGTTGAAGCCTCGGTGACTTCCTGGAGCGGCCCAGCCTGGGCTCTATCAAGGCGGCAAGAGGAGGCGGTTATGATGGCCACTTTAATAATTTGAAATCTGAATCTTGCACAGGTGAGAAACGCACGGTGGGAAAGACAGGTGTTCTCCTCCTTCCGTGATTACAAAGGACATACTCTCCCCGCAATCCTCCTGGTTCTGCTGAGTGGCTCCTGACGGGGTCCATGACCCACCGCTCGCGTTTGTTCAGAAGGATCACATATTATTCTTACTTAGCATTCTGCAAACCCACGTGCCAAGTGCTACCCTCGGTATTTAAAACACAACTTACGCAACTTGAGAGAGCAGTCTCACTCAAGAGTGAGAGGATCCGTCAATCAGCTGCGGTCTTCTGTGCATTTGTATGCATTTCTCTGCAGGTCTGCCACCTCAGTCTGATGTGTGGGAGAGTCTCAGGCAATGATTCTCTTGGAGCAGCAGCTGCCGGAGTTAATGGGAGCCTGGTGGTGCTGTAGTGCAATCTTTGTGGAGCTTTGGGGAGGCACCCCACTGCCACAGCATTTTGCTCATTATATAGGTCACTGCTCTCATCTTTGCTTAAAAAAAAAAACCAAAGCAAACATATATGCACACCCACGTTCATTGCAGCATTATTCACAATAGCAAAAAGATAGCAACAACCTAAGTGCCCCTCAACAGAAGAACGGATAAACAAACTATGGTACCTACACACATGGAGTACTATGCAACGATAAAGAGCAATGGTGAATCTGTGAAACACCTCACAGTACGGATGAATCTGGAGGGCGTTATGCTGAGTGAAATACTTCAATCACAAAAGGACAAATATTGTATGAAACCACTAGAAAAAGTTTACACATACGCAAACAAAACACACAACAACAAAAACAGTTGCTGTGAAGTCAGTTCTGACTCATGGCAACCCCGTGTGTATCAGAGCTGAACTGTGCTCCATAGGATTATCAATGGTTGATTTTTCAGAAGTAGATCACCAGGCCTTTCTTCCAAGGCACCTCTGGGTGGGCTCAAACTGCCAACCTTTCTGTTAGCAGCCAAGCATTAACTGTTTGCCCCACCCGGGGTTACTTACACAAATGAGAACTCTGACTACGTGCTGTGAAAAGGGATTTCAGAACAAAGGGCTGTGTCAATGATGTTGGGTTGGGTTTGGCTTGACAGCCACGGGGACAATGTGAAGAATCTCCTGTGACAACAACTTCTGCTCGTCCCCTCCCGTTTGCAAAGTACACACCCAAGAAGTTCACCCAAGTGCAGAGGAAAAGGCAGACTGGCGCCAAAGGACTAGCCACCTGCAGTAAGATCATTAAAAGTCATGTACACATTTGGGCTCCAGAGACCCACAGGTAGAAGAGTCCTAGGTGATTTTTCCCTAATTCAGGCTGGGTCAGGTCACAAATTACCTGACTCACTGTACAGCTTGGACCTACTGAAGGTGGCACAGAAGCATTCACCCCTGAAAGGCAGACACACAGAAATCAATAGGTACTGCGGAACGGCAGCGTCACCGCGTTTTCATAACACACAGCCTACTTCCTGGGCACACCTAACACCTTCATGAGCCAGGAGGAGCTGGAGTTATGCTTACAATTCTCTGATGACACCGCCCTTCACAAGAGCACACACAGCACAGCATCCTCCACATGTAATTTGTCTTGTGTTTCAGTGGCTCTCCACCCAGACGATTGTTCCAGCACCAACTAGAAAGAGACCTTCCCAAGTGGCCACTTGCCTGAGTGCTCCAGTTGTTTCGACAACTTAAAGTCTTCCTGCTCTCAAGAAAGGTGGAGGAAAAGAACCCAGGCTGCGGAGTCAGGGAAGAGGAGGCTGGGAGGGGGTGATCAAACAGCCTGGCCCTAATCCCCGAACTGCCTGATTACCACGGTTAGCTAGGACTTGGGTCCAATCATACGTAGGCAGGCCCTCGGCTTCCCAAACTGTGTCATGAGGGGACTGGTCTTGATACCCTATCCCTTCCAGCTCTAAACGTTGATTCTAAAGATCTCAAGTCAGAAAGGACTTCAAAGATAGAACAGTACAATACTCCAATTTTGCAGAAGAATGGAGACCTAGGAAGGTGACTATCTCACTGCTAACGAGCGGTGCGAGAGACGTAAGCTTGTGTGTATCTTGTTTTTGTGTCTGGGTGGCATAGGGGGCAGGTCTGGGTGGTGTGGGGGATGTGGGGCGGTGGGGTGTGTGATGGGGTGTAGGGTGTATGGGGATATGGGGTATGTGGGGGGTAGAGTTTTGTAGGGGGGTGTAGGGGGATGTGAGTGGGGCATTGGTATGGGGTGTGTATGTGGCAGGGATGGAAGGTGTGGGGGGGGATGTGAAGGAGGGTGTGTTGTGAGGGGGGGGGGTGGTGTGGGGGTGTTCTGTGGGAGGTGGGGGTACTGTGGGGGGTGGTGTGGTGGGGATGGAGTGGGGTGAGGCGTGTGCGTGCGTGTGTGTGTGTGTATGGGAAAGGGTCAAGAAGGGCGGGAAGTAGGGGGAGAGGCACAGAGAAAATGTCTCTTTCCTTTCACAGATCACTCCAGAGATTTTCCGGACTTCACAGGTGGAACTGAAGATAAATGGATTAGCCAGGTGAATAAACCTCTATTAAAAACTTTCTGAAAAATCAATTTGAGAAAGAAGATTTGGGAAAATAAAATATGATCAACTGTGTCAGATAGCTTGAATAAATCGATGCCTGCAAGTCTGGTAAACAGTTTCTGTTGTACGGCTCCCACAGTATCCTCGCTGGCGATAGTTACCTCAGTAATTGGACTGTGGGATGAGGCCAGGCCAGAATGAAAGGCATTAAAAATGATGTTTCTTCAAGTGAAAATTAATTTATTTGCTGACCAACAAAGACCAAAGTAATTTCAGAATTTTAAGGATGGCGAGACATCAGAAAATTGTTTACACGTTTCATTCCCTCCTTAAATTAGACATGGAGCCTACATGGAAATGAAAAAGAAACAGGTGTCTCCATCCCCACGCGTGGTACTCCAAGCACAAAGCAACTGGCTGATAACTAGTGGAGTGGAGTTTCCCCAAAGTCTCACAACTTCAGGAGTGACGGGGAGGGAAGGGCAGCATCCCACACCGTGCTACAGAGAACCAATATCTGCACATATGACAAAAGAAATACAAACATGGATTAAACATATGACCCAGCAATCCTATCGTAGGTATACACCCAGAAGAAGTGAAAGCAGGAAGACGAACAGAAACCTGTAAGCCAGTGTTCACTGCAGCACTTTTTCACAATAGCCAAAAGGTGGAAACCACCAGAATGTCTGTCATGGATTGAATTGTGCCCCCCCAAAATGTGTATCAACCTGGCTAGACCATGATTCCCAGTATTGTGTGGTTGTCCACCATTTTGTGATCAGATGTGATTATCCTATGTGTTGTAAATCCTAACCTCTATAATGTTAATGAGGCAGGATTAGAGGCAGTTATGTTAATGAGGCAGGACTCAATCTACAGGATTAGGTTGTATTTTGAGTCAATCTCTTTTGAGATGTAAAAGAGAGAATCGAGCAGAGAAGAGAGGCACCTCATACCACCAA
The DNA here is from genome assembly GCF_000243295.1 of Trichechus manatus latirostris. Classification (NCBI taxonomy): domain Eukaryota; kingdom Metazoa; phylum Chordata; class Mammalia; order Sirenia; family Trichechidae; genus Trichechus; species Trichechus manatus. Next base: position 14,687,081 of record NW_004443950.1, on the reverse strand, counting down.
CAAAGAAGAACCAGGAGAAAAGTGCATCCTTTGGACCTGGGGTCCCTGCGCTGAGAAACTACTAGACCCAGGGGAAGACAGATGACAAGGATCTTCCCCCAGGGCTGACAAAGAGAAAAAGCCTTCCCCTGGAACTAGCATCCGGAATTTGGACTTCTAACCTCCTAGACTGTGAGAGAATAAACTTCTCTTTGTTAAAGCCATCCACTTTTGATATTCCTATTATAGCAGCACTGCATAACTAAGACAATGTCCATCAACAGATGAATGAATAAGCAAAATGTGGTACATACACACAGTGCAATATTACTCAGCCATAAAGGGAAATCAAGTCCTGTTGCATGCTACAACATGCAAAATTACAAGTGTGTAAGGTTATTAATTGCTGCAAAAGATGGAAACGACTTAAAAGTTCCTTGATAGGGGGGCTGGTTAAGCAAATTACAGATATCCATAAAATAAAATACTACAGGAAAAAAAGGGAATCAGCAAGTTCTTTACTTTCTAATAGTGAACGATGTCCAAAATGTGTTACTGAAAAAGCAGGATTCAGAACAGTAGGTACATATTACCATTTGTGTACAAACAGGCAAAAGGAGAACTGTGTACACATGAGCACACGCATACACACTCATACCCATGCTTGTATATGCTAGAACACCTCTGGAAGGATATGCAAGAAACTGGAGATCTCGGTTTGGGGGACAACATAGAACCCCAAAAAATTATATTACAAAATTTTAAGCTGTAAATTGGCACCAGAGCAGTTGAGACAGAAAATTCTGTATTTTATGTCAGTTGTGTAAATAAGTTAGCAGACCATTTAAATATATATATATATATATATATATATATAATTGTGCTTTTGGTGAAGATTTACACAGCAGTTTAGGTTCCCATTTAACAATTTCTACACAACCGAAGACACAAGGCAAAGGCTAGTCCAAAGGACTAACGGACCGCAACTACCATAACCTCCAGCAGACTGAACCCAGAACAACTAGATGGTGCCCGGCTACCACCACCGACTGCTCTGGCAGGGATCACGATAGGGTGTCTCAGATAGAGCAGGAAAAAAATGTAGCAAAAAATTCAAATTCATACAAAAAAGAGAGAGATCAGGCTTGCTGGTCTGACAGAGACTGGAGAAACCGGAAAGTATGGCCCCTGGACACCCGTTTAACTCAGTACTGAAGTCACTTCTGATGTCACCCTTCAGCCAAAGATTAGACAGGTCTATAGGGTCGCTATGAGTTGGAATTGACTTGATAGCAATGGGTTTGATTTTGGTTGATTTTATAGGGCCAGCGAGAACACATGTTGAGGAATGTGCTTCATGCTTCAATTCATGCACAGGAGACAAATGGGCACACCAGCCCAAAAGTAAAAACAAGAAGCCAGGAAGGGGCAGGAAAACTGGATGAATGGAAGCAAGGAACCTGGGGGGGGGAGAAGGGGAGAATCTTGACACATCCTGGGGCTGGCAACCAATGTCAAAAAACAATGAGAAACTAATTTGCTCTGTGAACTTTCACCTAGAAGCACAATAAAAGAAAACAACAGAAAAAAATTTCTACAAATTGTTCGGTAACATTGATTACATTCTTTACCATGGTTGTCCCATTTCCATTAACCTAGTTTCCCAGCCCCCTTTCACTAGCATCTTTGTTTTAAAGTAATTGCTGACCATTTGGTCTCATATAGGTGGTTTTTAAAAGGAGCACAGTGTTCACGGGTGATATTCATTATTTTATAAGCCAGTCGGTTATTTAGCTACAAGGTGACCTCAGGGGATTGGTTTCAGTTCAAGGTTTGAAGAGTATCTCAGGGCAATAGTCTCGGGGTGTCTTCCACTCTCAACCAGTCCGTATGTCTGATTTTTTTTCTTTTAAGAATTTGAGGTTCTAGTCTACATTTTTCAGCAGACCATTTTTATCCAACTCTGCTTCCTACAAAAGACGGATGGGGAATAACTTCTGACCCCTGGTGCAACTGACCTGCTGTTCTGTTTGCTGGTTTCCCCACACATCCCTGGCCTCTAATTGTTGGAGAGCCCCAGGCTCAGCCCTTGAACCTCCTCTCTTTTCTATCTACACTCATGCCCTTGGCGACCTCCTTGCTTGACACACAGGTGCCTCTCAATCTGTGTCTGCAGACAGTACCTCCCTCCTGAACTCCAGACTCATGTATTCAACCACCTACTCAGAGTCTTCACGTGGACAGCAAATGGACATCTCAAACGCAACATGACCCTCTGCCACCACACAACTACTCTTCCACAGGTTTCCCATTTTGTAACGGATATGCCCCTTCCAGGTGCTCGAGTCTGAGTCCATAACCTTGGAATTATCTTCTCTCACATCCCATGTTTAACCTGTGAGCAGATCTGAGGGATCCCTGCCTTCAACTATATCCTGAATCCAACCACCTCTCACCACTAAACTACTTTTATCTTGGTCTATGCCACTCCCACCGCTTACTGGGATTATTATTAAAGCCTCCTAACAGGTCTGCAAACACAGCCAGTGTGAGCCCCTTAAAGCCTATGGCAGGCCAAAGCCCACATCTGATGATGTCACTCTCATGGTTCAAAACCCCCAATGGTTTACTACTTCAGAGTAAAATCTATAATTCTTGACATGTGCCATAAGGCCCTATATAACCCCCCCGCCCCAGTCACACAACTCTGGCCTCATCTCCTACCTCACACCCCCTCACTCATGTTGCTCCAGCCACAGCGGATGCCTTGCTCTTTCTCCAATATGCCAACCACAGGGCCTTTGCACTTGCCATTCCCACCACCTAGACATTTGTTCCTCCAGACAACTATATGGTCAGACATCACCTTCTCATGGAAGTCTTCCTTGGCCACTCTGTCTACAGTTGCAGCCATCCCTCCCTCTCCCCACCTTCACCAACATCCCCCCCGTGTGCTTTTCCATAGCCCTTCTCACAGTCTGACACACCATATGCTTTACTTATTTCTCTTGTATTTTATCTGTCTCTCCTGCTTGAATAACAGCTCCACAGGGTTGGGGATGTTTGTTTTGTTCATTGTTATGTCCCCAGTATCTAGAGCAGTACCTGGGTCATATTGGGTGCTCAATAAATATTTGTTGAATGAATGATCATGTACTTGGTTGGCTCTCTCAGCAGTGGTTCTCAACTTCTTTGTGTTCAGTAATTCTCAGTGGCTCCTTTGAGGGGCTTACAATGCAGCCCTGCTGACCATACTGTTCACTTGTACCTCACCTTGAGCACAGAGTCACTGGTCACTGCCTGAGCTCGTCTGCAGGTAATGTCCTGCATTTTCCTGACACCTGCTCTTTCTTTGGTGCCATATTGTGGTTACCCCAGATCATAGGCCAGAAATTCATATACCTACAGAGGCCTAGCAGGGCACAGGAGTGAAGGACATGGGCCAGGCCAGGGCTAAGTTGAGGTACAGGCCCTGCTTAAAGGCAACGACTGCTCAGCTCTAACCCACTGGTGCCAGGCAAGGATGTGGTTTAATGGTCTTAGGTCTTCTGGTTTTTCAAAGGAAACTGGAAATCTGGATTTTTTTTTAAATGGCAGACTTCTTAACATTTAAAAGTAGAAAACTAAAAAATACTCAGACATCAAGGTTTAATAAAACACATTCTAAGTGTCCCTAGTTTGGGACCTCAGCATAAGCCCATTACCTTGACCTTGTAGAAAGTGACACCTCACCCAATAGAGTAAAGAGAGGTACCTGGGATAGAATCTATCTGCAGTGTAATGTAGGAAAAAAAAATTGTTTTAGTTGCCATTGTTTTCTAAGGAGGTGGGATCCTGGGAATTGAAGTATCTGTTGTTTGCTGAGTTCAGGATCATCATTCTTGTTGTATGGGTCTTCAATGGCCTTTTAAAATATTAAAGAATATATGTGAGTATAGAAGCTTGAAGGAACTGATGCTGAGCTAAAGTGCATACAAAAGGAGCAAAATTAGAACTCTGATAGGTAGAAGAAGGGTTGAAGGAGGCAAGGAAGAAGGGAGACTGAGAAGGAAGCAGGTCAAATGGAGATTTTTATTAATCAAGAATTGTGGGTGTTCAATGTTGACTTCCTCCTTGGGCTTTACACAAAATCTTCAGTAAAGTATACACAGTCGATTCAATGTTTGTGTCAGTGGAATTTGTTTTGAGGGAAGCTTGAAGAAGGAGGAAGGGGACAACTGACATAGTCCATTATGACAAAAATTAATTTTAAATATTGATCAAAAGTTAGTTGCAATGACCAGCAATTCCACTCCTAGGCATATACCCAAAAGAATTGAAAATAGGTGTTCAGATAAAAACTCGCACACTAATGTTCATAGCAGCACTATTCATAATAACCAAAAAGTGGAAGCAACACAAAAGACGGAAACAACCCAAGTTCCATCAATGGATGAGTGGATAAACAAAACGTGGTATAGCCAAACAGTAAATTATTATTCATTCATAAAAAGGAATGAAGTATTGAGGGCGGAGCCAACATGGCACTATAGACAGAAGCACCACATCATCCCTCCACAGCAAAGACCCAAAAAACTAAGTCAAACAGAGACAGATGTCAGTCCTGGAACCCAAATGAAGAGACACAGAACTCAACCAAGCACCAAATGAAATAAGAAACTGACAGAGAACAGAGAGTGAGGAGAAACACGGAGCGGAGGTCCCTTATCAGTAATGCAGCATGGATTTGCCATCTTGGACTCCTGTTGGAGATTGGTGGACAGGGAGTATGGGAAAGTAGCTTCATGGAGCTCCCAGCAGGAGACAGAGCACCCGGTAACCAGTGATACATGCTTTCCCACCCCCCACCCTTCTCCCTACTGCTCGGCCTCTGCCCCTTCCCACTGGGCTGTGGTCGCTTGACTGGGAGGCACTGGCTCTGTGCCATGTGGATTCACCCCATCCACATCAGCCACCTCCTTCAGTGCCATTTCTTTGTCGCTGGTGCTGCTTTTCTTGGCTTCTTTTGGTTTCTTCCCTGTCTCCCACATCCTCCTCCTCCTTTCTCTCGAACACCTGGATCCATGTGCCATCTTTGCTTCTTGACAGGCTGTGAAGTGCTGCTCGGCTGGTGAACTGCTTCCCCCCGTCTGCACCGCCAAGCTGTTGGGATCCCTAGGGATTTTTTTCCTTTTGGTTTTTCTTCATTTCTTAGTTTCTCATGTCTTTCTTCTTTCCTTCTTTTCTTGTCTCCTGAATACCTGTCACTGTGTGCCATCTCTGCCCCGTATAGATGGGCTGTGTCCCAAGGCCTGGGAGTCACTTTCCCCGGTTGCGGGTGGGATCCCTGGGGGCATTTTTTTAAAAAAAATTTATTTATTTTTATTTTTTCCTTTTTGTTTTTCTTCATTTCTTGATCTCTCCTCTCACCACTCCAACAGCAATCTCCCTCAGCACTTTTTTTTCTCTGGCTCCTGTTTCTCTCTCTTCTCTCTCTTCTTTCCCATACCCAACTTAGTTCCACACATCACAACCTCCCCCCTCCCTCCTGCCTATCTGCACCGTGCCTGAACATTGCACCCCCGAGCAGCACAGGCATTGCCTACAAGAACCTGCCCTGCACTGACCCCTGGCCCACCCTATTTGCCCCAGTACATGCCACAAACAACCCATCCCAGCAACTCCCCTTCAGCTGGACCTGCCCTGCTGCACCATAGCTGAGCCCATTGGACAAGGTGATGAAAAGTATCATGCCCACAGATGAGCAAATAAAGAACAAACAGCCTGCCTGCTCAGACATAACCAAATAAAACAAAAAGCAAGACAAAACAAATCTACTATCAATAAACAAAGACTATAACTACTGAATGTCCCAAAGACAGCAGACAATATCAAAACATATTAAAAAAACAGGACAGGATTGTTCCAGTAGGCATTCAAAATAAAACACCAGATGACTTTCCAGTAGAAGAAAAGGCACTGGAACTACCTGATAGGGAATTCAAATCTCTAATATTCAGAGCTATCCAAGAGGGAAGCAAAAAGCAAACAAAAATGAGGAAAAAATAGACAAATTCATGGAAAATACACACAAAAAAAATGGAAGAATTCAGAAAAATAATACAGGAACAAGATGTCAAAATAAATTCACAACTAGAAATCATACAAAAACAACAGTTAGAAATCCAAAAGATAAACAAGAAGATTTCAGAAATGGACAATGTCATAGAAAGTCTGAGGAGCAGGTTTGAAACAATGGAAGACAGGATCAGCGAAACTGAAGACAAATAATTGGCTACCACTCTGTTTGAGGAAAAATCAGAAAAAAGAACAAAAATAAATGAAGAAACACTGAAAGTGATGTGGGATACAGTAAAAAATTTGGGAGTGATCAAAGTTCAGAATAAGAGGAGAAAACATAAAACACTGAGAGGATCATTGAAGAATTGCTGACTGAAAACTTCCCTAATATCATGAAAGATAAAAAGCTTACCATCCAAGAAGCTCAACAAACCCCATATAGTATAGACTTCAAAAGAAAATCACCAAGGCATATCATAATCACACTCGATAAAACCAAAGACAAAGAAAGAATCCTGACAGCAGCTTGAGAAAAACAAAAAGTCACATACAGAGGGGAAACAATAAGACTATGCTCTGATTACTTGGCAGAAACTAGGCAGGCAAGAAGGCAATGGGACGACATACATAAAACCTTGAAATAAAAAAAATTACCAACCAAGAATAGCATATCCTGCAAAACTCTTGTTCAAATATGATGGTGAAATTAGGACATTTCCAGATAAACAGAAATTAAGGGAATATGTAAAACCAAACCAACCTTACAAGTATTATTAAAGGGAGTAACTTTGCTTTGAGAACAAACAACATCAGATCACAGCCTGAGTCTAGGATGCAAGATTGCAGCAACCAGATACCAACCTAGGAAACAAACTCTCAAGGACTATTCAAAACCAAAAGATTTACAACAGGGAACTAGAGAGGTTAAGCTGTAAATGATAACAATGTCAGAACAATAAAGGAGGGAATAAACAGTGTAGGTATAGAACTTTCTAATGGAGAGGAAGGCAAAGCAATACCAAGTAATAATAGACTGGTTCAAACCTAGGAAGATAA
>NW_004443950.1:14677706-14679153 GCF_000243295.1 Trichechus manatus latirostris | reverse complement strand
GGGGTTGTTAACCAATGTCATAAAACAATATGTGTACTACTGTTTCATGAGAAACTATTTGTTCTGTAAGCCTTCACCTGAAGTACAATAAAAAAAAAAAAAAAGAATTCAGCACAGGAGAGTAAGAGGAACACAGAAAACGTCAGCACCACATTAAAAAAAAAAGCACTCTAAAATGACAGCAATAAACTCACATCTATCAACAATTACACTGAAAGTAAATGGCCTAAATGCACCTATAAAGTGAGTGACAGAATGGATTAGGAAAAAAAAAAAAAAACAGGATCCATCAATATGCTGTGTACAAGAGACACACCTTAGAAAAGAAGATGGAAATTAAAAATCAAAGGATGGAAGAAAATATATCAAGCAAATAGCTACTAAAAAGAGCAAGAGCAGCAATACTAATCTCAGGTAAAATAGACTTTAAAACAAAATCCACCATAAAAGACAAAGAAGGGCACTGTATAATGATTAAAGGGAAAATCCATCATGAAGACATAACCATAATAAACATCTACGTACCCAATGACAGGGCTCCAAAATACATAAAACAAACTCTAACAGCACTGAAAAGAGTAACCGACAGTTCCACAATAATAGTAGCAGACTTCAACACACCAATCTCTGTAAAGGACAAAACATCTAGAAAGAAACTCAAAGATACAGAAGATCTAAAGACTACAATCAGCCAACTTGAACTCAGAGACATGTATAGAACACTCCACCCAATGGCTGCAAAGTACACATTATTTTCCAACACACACAGAACTTTCTCCAGAATAGACCACATCTTAGGCCAGAGAGCAACCCTCAACAAAATCCAAAATATTGAGATAATACAAAGTGTCTTCTCTGATCACAACAACATTGAAGTAGAAATTAATAACAGGAAGAGCAAGGGAAAAAAAATCAATTACATGGAAACTGAATAACACCCTGCTTAAAAACCACTGGATAACAAGAAATTAAAGGTGGAATAAAAAAAAATTCCTAGAATTCCTAGAATGAAAACACATCATACCAAAACCTTTGGGACAAGGCAAAGGCAGTGCTCAGAGGTCAATTTATAGCAATACATGCACACATCAAAAAAGCAGGGACAAAATCAAAACATTAGCTACACAACTCGAATAGAAAGAGAACAACAAAAGAAGCCCATGGCCACCAGAAGAAAAGAAATAATAAAGATTACAGCAGAAATAAATGAAATAGAGGACAGAAAAACAATAGAATCAACAAAACCAAAAGTTGGTTCTTTGAAAGGATCAACAAAATTGACAAACCATTAGCCAAATTTACAAAAGAATAACAGAAGAGGATGCAAATAACCCAAATAAGAAATGAAATGGGAGACATTAAAACAGACCCAACTGGAATAAAAAAGATCATAAGAGTATTATGAAAAACTATACTCCAACAAATTTGAAAACCTAGAGGAAATGGA
>NW_004443950.1:14666192-14677606 GCF_000243295.1 Trichechus manatus latirostris | reverse complement strand
GACAGATACATTGACCAATGGAACAGAATTGAGAACCCAGATGTAAATCCATCCACCTACGGTCACCTAATCTTCGACTAGGGCCCAAAGTCCTTCAAATGGGGAAAAGACAGTCTTTTAAACAAATGGTGCTGGCAAAATTGGATGGCCATCTGCAAAAAAATGAAACAGGACCCATACCTCACACCATACACAAAAACTAATTCAAAATGGATCAAAGACCTAAATATAAAACCAAAAACTATAAAGATCATAGAAGAAAAAAATAGGATCAACACTAGAGGCCCTAATACATGGCATGAACAGGATACAAACCATAAGTAACAACATACAAACTCCAGAAGATAAGCTAGATAACTGGGATCTTCTAAAAATTAAACACTTATGTTCATCAAAAGACTTCACCAAAGGAGTGAGAATCTACAGACTGGGAAAAAATTTTTGGCTATGACAAATTCAACAAATGTCTAATCTCTAAAATCTACAGGAAAATCCAACACCTCTACAACAAAAAGACAAATAATCCAATTGAAAAATTGGCAAAGGAAATGAACAGACACTTCATCAAAGAAGACATTCAAGTGGCCAATAGACACATGAAGAAATGCTCACGATCACCAGACATTAGAGAAATGCAAATTAAAACCACAATGAGATACCAGCTCACCCCAGAATAACTGGCACAAATCAAAAAAACAGAAAATAACAAATGCTGGAGAGGTTGCAGGGATATTGGAACTCTTATGCATTGCTGGTGGGAATGCAGAATGGTACAACCATTTTGGAAAACGATACGGCACTTCCTTAGAAAGCTAGAAATAGAAATATCATCTGATCCAGCAATCCCACTCCTAGGAATGTATCCTAGAGAAATAAGAGCCATCACACAAATAGACATATGCACACCCATGTTCACTGCAGCACTCTTCACAATAGCAAAAAGATGGAAACAACCTAGATGCCCATCAACAGATGAATGGATAAACAAACTATGGTACATACACACAACGGAATACTGTGCAAGGATGAAGAACAATGATGAATCTGCGAAGCATCTCACAACATAGATGAATCTGGAGGACATTATGCTGAGTGAAATAAGTCAATTACAAAAGGACAAATATAGTATGAGACTATACCAACTCTACTATAGAAACTCATGAAAATGTTTACACATGAAAACAAAACAATCTTTGATGGTTACGAGGGAGGAGAGGGTTGGGGATGGAAAAAACACTAAATAGACGAGGGATAAGGGGTAACTTTGGTGAAGGGTAAGATAATACACAATACTGGGGAATCTAGCACAACTTGTCCAAGGAAAGGTCATAGAAGCTCCATAGACACATCCAAACTCCCTGAGGAACCAAATTACTGGGTTGAGGGCTGTGGGGACCATGGTTTCAGGCAACATCTAGCTCAACTGGCATAACATAGTTTGTAAAGAAAATGTTCTACTTTTTACCTCGGTGAGTAGCATCTGGGGTCTTAAAATCCTGTTTCGCAGCCACCTAAGATACCCCACTGATTTCACCCCCTCAGGAGCAAGGGAGAATGAAGAAAACTGAAGACACAAGGGAAAGATTAGTCCAAAGGACTAACGGACCACTACTACCACGGCTTCCACCAGACTGAGTCCAGTGCAACTAGATGGTGCCTGGCTACCACCACTGAGTGCTCTGGCAGGGATCACAATAGAGGGTCCTGGACAGAGCTGGAGGAAAATGTAGAACAAAACTCTAACTCACAAAAAAAGACCAGACTTACTGGCCTGACAAAGACTGGAGAAACCCTGAGAATATGGCCCCTGGACACTCTTTTAGCTCAGTAATGAAGTAACTCCTGAGGTTCACCCTTTAGCCAAAGATTACGCAATCCCATAAAAGAAAACGAGACTAATGGGCACACCAGCCCAGGGACAAAGACTAGAAGGCAGGAGGGGACAGGAAAGCTGGTAACAGGGAACCCAAGGTCGAGAAGGCAGAGTGCTGACATGCTGTGGGGTTGTTAACCAATGTCATAAAACAGTATGTGTGCTGTTTACTGAGAAGCTGGTTTGTTCTGTAAGCCTTCATCTAAAAGTACGATTTTAAAAAAGGAATGAAGTACTGATACATGCTGCAACATAAACCTTGAAAACAGTATGCTATTGAAGGCAGCCAGCCACAAAGACCACATTTTCCAGGATCCCTTTTGTATGAATTGTTCAGAACAGACAAATCCATAGAAATAGAAAACAGATTGGTGGTTGCCAGGAGCTGGGAAGATAGGGGTTAGAGTAGTAGTAACTGAAGTATACAGGGTTTCTCTCTGAGGTGATGAATACGTTCTAAAATTGACAGCAGTGATGGATGCACAACTCCATGAATATGCTAAAAACCATTGAATTGTACACTTAAAATGGGTGAATTGTATAGTATGTAAATTGTAGCCAAATAAAGCTGTTTAAAAATAAATTGTCATTCACAATACACCAGGGTGCCGTGGCTCACCCACCAAAAACTCCACCCAAGCCATGCTCAGGTGGGTGAAGGAGGGACTGGTTCATGGGGGCTGGACTAGAAGCTTCCTTAAAGTACTCCACCAGCTCAAGAAATCTGTGATCCATGAAAAGACCACCAGCCTCTTTTCAATGTCAGCGCAAGGAAGGGGCTAGGGGTCGGAGAAGTCACCAACACCCTGTCCCCAGAACTCCCAGGGAAGACTCCGCTCAGCCTTCCGCAGCTAGAGCCTAGGCCGATGTGCTATATTTCATAAATTCAAGTCGGCACCCAAGACAAAGTGTGTGCATTTAGAATTAAGGCCCTTTTAATACTAGAGATTAGGGGGAATCAACTAAGAGGAGAAGGAAGAGGAAATCAAACACTCCCTCTTCCTTGCCTTTCTGTGTGACTTGGAACTCGGGGACTGGTGTCTGTGAAGCCCTGGGTCTGTCTGAGTTGGTCCAGCTTAGAGGAGGCTCATGGGAGAGGGGAGTGGGAGTCAGGGATCCTCTGTGTCCATTTCTAAGCACTGGCACCTTTCTTTTCCCCCCTCACTGTATTATGCCAAGTGCCTTTTTGATGCTGTTATTGAGAATATACACAGCAAAACATATACCAGTTCAATAGTTTCTACACACACAATTCAGTGACCTTCAAGTTGTGCAACGATTCTCACCCTCCTTTTCTGAGGTGTTTCTCCCCCATTAACATAAACTCACTGCCCCCTGAGTTTCTTATCTAATCTTTCGAGTTGCTGCTCTAACTTTGATCTCATACAGACAGATCTTGAAAGAGCTCAAGGAAGACATCCTTTACTAGTTAAGCTAAACTACTGTTTGGTTTTGAGACTTCAGGGGATATTTTTGGTTTAAGGTTTAAAGATTATCTCAGGGCAATAGTTTCAGGGGTTCATCCAGCAACCATGGCTCCAGAAAGTTTGGAGTATATGAGAATTTGAAATTCTGTATTTTTCCCCTTTCGATCGGGATTCTTCTATGGAATCTGTGATCAAAATGTTCAGTAATGGTAGCTGGGCATCATCCAGGTCTCCTGGTCTCACGGCAAAAAGGAGGCAGTTGTTCATGGAGGCAATTAGCCACACATTCCATATTCTCCTTCTATTCCTGACTCTCCTCCTTCCTCTGTTGCTCCAGGAGAATAGAGACCAATTGTACCTTAGACGGCCACTTACAAGTTTTTAAGACCTCAGGCACTACACAAAGAACTAGGAGGTCGACCAGAAGCACTAAACATGTTACTAGGCCAACTAACTGGGTTGTCCTATGAAACCACAACCCTAAACCTCCAAACCAAGGAACCAAACCTTACTGAGGTTTTTTGGTTGCACGTAAGCAGCCTCAGTAGTTACTCTTCTTTGTTGTTGTTCTAAGTATATCTATTAAGCAACTGTTGCTAACCCAACTTTTGGCAGGTGTACAACTTATTGGCAGCAATTGCAATGCTCGCGCTGGCACTTTTGAACAAAGGGCATGGAAAGCATTTCTTGAGTCCCGCGGCTTTGCTGCAAACAATAAGATGCAATGGCAAGACTAGGGCAATGACACCAGCTTTCCTGAACACGGAACTTTCTTGGAAGGCAGAGAAAGCCAGGTCCTTGGTGGTGACCTGGTGAGAAGACTGTGGTCCCAGAGCTGCGGGTGGCAGCTGCCTGTTTGTCCCAGCACCCGCTGGCTCCCTGGGCCTCCTCTTGGCAAAACCTATTCTCTTTGCCCCCACTTTGGCCTAGACCTGGTGCTTCCAGAGCCTTCACCAACTTAGCCTCCTTACCTGTCAACATCTTCCCTTTGCATCAGCAGAACAAGCATGCCACTTATCCCAGATGATGAGCTAATTCATGTAACGCCCCAAACAGAGGGGCTTCTTAAATGGTTGCCCTTGTGACGTTGCTATCCAAAAAAGAAACCAACAACTAGCCGCTGCCAAGTTGACTCTGATTCATGGCGCTCCACTTGCATCAGAGTAGAATTGTGCTCCATACGGTTTTCGAAGTCTAATTTTTTGGGAGTAGATCACCAGACCTTTCTCCAGAGGCACCTCTGGGTGGACTCGAACCTCCAATCTTTTAGTTAGCATCCGAACCCCTACTCAGTAGCTTCTATAGGTGGGAAGTTTGTTCCCATCTAAACGTTATGCCTGGGGTGTGAGTGAGTGGTAGAGGGGGATGTGGCCCCTGGGTCCGTCCCGGCCCAGATGACCATGCTCTTGCTGAGCCTGCAAGAGAAAGTCTCAGGGGTCATTCCATGCTTCTGATTGCTTGTTTACACTCTGCTGAGAACAGTATCCTTTGCAGGAACACCGAAGCGTAACTATTAACACCTTTAAAACTAACTGTGGTCTGTCCACAGCCACACCCTGGCAGAGACCTGCCTCCCAAGGGGGTCACGCAGCAGGCCCCAGGCTCACCATAAATCAGCCTCATGGCTTCAAGCAGGAGGCCCTCGATGGCGCAAATGGTTAACATGCTCAGCTGCTAACTGAAAGGTTTGAGGTTCAAGTCCACCCAGAGGCACCTCTGTAGAAAGGTCTGGCAATCTACTTCTGAAAAATCATCCACTGGGGAAAAAAACTATGGAACACAGTTCTACCGTTTACACATAGGGTCGCCCTGAGTTGGAGTTGACTTGACAGTAACTGGTTTTGGTTATTATGGCTTTAAGCAGCCCTTTCTTAGGGCTTAGCCGTTCACACCAGGTCCTTGGCTCCTGCACTCGGCTTGAAGACGGTTGACTCCCTCCAAGGAGCGTCATACACTGCAGTGCAGACACCCACTGGACACTCAGCACAGCTCCGGGCTCGCCCGCCTCCACGCCCCTCTCCTTCTGTGCGCAAAGGTGGGTGTCCCGCCACCATCAAGGTGATTACCAAGTACTAAGGCTGTGCGTTTTCCTTGCCACAAAAATAATAACTGGGAGCCCCTTTGATTTCCAGGGAAATCAGGGTTTCTAGCTGCACTTCCTGTCAGGCTGGCCCTTTGAACAAGCTCACTCCATGATTTAGAGTTTGAATCTCGTTTTAAATGGCAGTTAAAAATTTTACGTGGCAGTTCACAATGAAATTTAGCTTGACAGCTTGGACATAAAACTAAAAAAAAATGACTTCACATCCAAATAATAAGTAATAACAATGTTAGCCTGCATAAGAATAGCAGGGCTGGATTCAAATACAATATTAATTTTAGGAATATGAGTGACTGGGGAGAGACAGAGGCAAAGAAACAAATCCTTCATATAGCAATAGTCTCCTCTTATCCCCCAGGCAACTGGCTGCCTTTCACCTCCGCGGCACAGCAATTATGTGGTGTAATGGAGGCAGCGCAAATAAGCAGAAAGATTTTATTAAACCAAATGAGCAAATCATCTGCGTATTATTGCGATTTGATTGACACTGACAAGTGTCGAGCGGACGCGGATGTGAATATGATAAAGAAGCTTGCAGGAAAGCTCTTGATAATGTTACTCTTGATAAAGTTGCCTGGCCACCTTCTCTAAGTAAATAAAGGCAAGAGGAGTATGACGCATATTAATTCACCCAGTTTGCAGTGAGACAGGGGGAAGAAAAGTTGCAATGGGCTCAGCATATGGCATTTTATATGAATACCAAAATTGCATTCATGATTCACATAGACTTTACGATAATATATTAATATTAAAAGTAAAGGTCATTCCACATAATAGTTAAGCTGCCTGAGCTTCAACCTTTATACCAATAACAGACTCTAGGAAGTATGTGAGAGAGATTTGAATATTCTTTCAAAAAAATTTTATTTTTTTATTTGGGAGGATTGCTGTCTAGCGTTAGCTCGGGTGGCCCCTCACCCACCTGCACTCTCCGGGGACAATTAAAGGGCTACCTCGAGGTGGCTGCATCTGAGACAGCTGGTGCTGCCGAGCGAGGAAAGGTGATTAATTGCCACAGGCCTTCGGGCTTTCGTACACTGCTGCGTTTCACTAATGATTCCCTCCTGAGATGGTGGAGCGCGGGCTGCCGCTGACAGCGCTCCACGGAGTCAGCACAAAACTTTACTTGGCTGCTCGAGGCGCTCGGAGCCAACGGCCCACCGTGAGGAAGGCTCCGTCTAGGACCATTTAGGGGGAGGCCTGCCTGAAGGCAGGGGGCTAGCCATCATGACCTCTGGAACTCCCTTCAGGGGGTAGTTTGCTCTGATTCTGTCAGCTAGACTGGCTCAAACAAAAGTGTCATGGGTGGGTGGGGGACCCTGAAGTTTCCCCGGAAGAGAAGCTTAGAGAAGCAAATGGGGACAAGCGAAGCCTGCTAACTCGGGGTGCTGTCAATACAAGGCGGAGAGTCACTTCCATGGAGTAAATTAAGCCAGAGCATCCAGAGGAGGGAATTTTTACTGCTGGAAAGTTTATCTGGCACTTGGTCACTTGGCAGATTCCCAGCACTTGTCGGCTTAGACCGGGTGGACAGAGAGCCTGGCGTGCTAGGGCCATCTGGTACGGGCTCGTTAGAGTAGGTTGCGTGCCTTGCCTCTCAATGCCATATTCAACTCCTAGTTCAGTGATCTCACTGGTAGCTTGAAACTGGCTATGGTGGGCGTACTTACACCATGGGAATTGGCAAACTGTGTCAATCAGAGCTGCTCCATCCCTGTTTTTAAACATTTACCAGCACTCCACTGGATGACTCCAGGCAACATATGGGTGAGACTTCATGTGCACCAAGTAGCTGGGTTGTAATGTTTCCTGGTGTTACCTTATATGAGTATAGAAACCTGTTTATTTTTGTCTAAAACCGATCTAGTCTTCTTCCTGAACCTCCATTTAGTGTGAAGCAAGAGGCAAAAAAAAAAAAAAAAGACTATATTTCAGTCCAACCTGATATGGTAATTCTAATAACCTCTTTAGGTAAATTTCTACCTCTTTTGAAAAAAGGATTTAGTACCATTGATCTTTCAGTCTTCCACCTGCCCAGCCAGCTCCTCTCCAAGATAGCCCTTGAGTGAACAAGGTAAGGTATGGCAGAGTGTGTTGGGTACACCTGGATCTCCCTGAAGATGTCCCTTGCCCACTGGCCACTGCTCACCTTGCTGCTATTCTAAGTTGGTGGAATTCATGATCTGGTCTCCCTCGGCCTAGTCACTCTCGCTGATGGCTCAGCCACACCTTGGTTCCCTCTGGCAGGTAGGGATCCTCGTTTCTCCTCCCCCACACCCCAGCCTCTGTTCCATCCTCTTCTATGCAGCCTTCTGGCCTGGGTAGTTCTCTCTGCTATGGAGTCTCCTTGCCCACTCCTGGAGCCGGGAAAACTCAGGTTGCATCTAAACCATAATGGAATGGAGGGCAGCTCAGGAAAACTGTGCTTCTCCTCTGCCTGACCACATACTACTCCCTTTAGTTTGATGTGGCCACATCTGCAGGTGGGTACAAAGGCAGGTAGTCTATTTCCAATGTCCTAGTGGGAGCTGGGTCAGAAGTACCTCTTCCTTTGGCCTCCCCATTCCTTTAGGTCACTCCAGGCCAAGGTGAGCAGAGAACCAGGACATCTGACTGCTTTCCTTTCTGCCTCTGTCTCTCCTGCCTCTTCCTCCCACATCTGCCAAGACCATGTCCTCTACATCAGTGTTTTTCAAACTATGAGTCATGAACCATTCATGAAGCTGAAATAAATGAGTCTTGACAAGCATTCAAAAAATAAAACAGAATTTTAAAAAGGAGAAATGTCATACATAAGGCTAAGAATTGTTTTCTGAAATTTTTGTTTCATATATATGTATGTACGTATACATATACATACATACATATATACATACATACATATAG
This sequence comes from Trichechus manatus latirostris, assembly GCF_000243295.1. NCBI lineage: Eukaryota > Metazoa > Chordata > Mammalia > Sirenia > Trichechidae > Trichechus > Trichechus manatus. The sequence continues at coordinate 14,669,319 of NW_004443950.1, read as the reverse complement.
CGTGTGTGTATACAGTGTGTGTGTGCACTCTGGTTAAAATATAAAATGCATTTCTTTGGGTGGGTCATGGAAAAACATGTTTGAAAACGACTGTTCTTTATCATATTCTATAATATTCTCCTTTCGCAGAGCGACAATCCACATATCCTGGGAGAGATAGGGATATTTTCTTTATACTGGGAGATCTCCAAGCCCTGAATCTTTCAAGCTTGGCCCTTGATATGCTAAGTGAGAAGATAAAATCAGTTAGAAAATCTTCCCAAGTCTGGCTTGCCATGCAAAACCCAATTTTGAGTGTCCAAAACTGAGCATAACTCTCTTCTCTTTGCTTTCGTTCTGGAAACAATTGTAATCCCTCTCCACTCCCCGAGCCAGCCAACTAGGAAGAGGACTGCATAATCAGAAAGGCAAAAGAAAAAAGGTTATTAATATTTTTTTCAAAATACTCACCCTGTTGCCCGCTAATTGTGTGAGAGGCTGTTCTGCCAAGTCCCACATCTCCCATGGATAGCGATGGGCACTGAGCTACATGCTTTCTCAGAACTGAGCTGACTAGCTGCTGAGAAGCCTCCATTATCCATCCTGGTTCCTGATGCCTATGTGAGCCACACTTGGCTTTGATGAGCAAATCTACACTAGATTGTGAAAAAAGCTAAATTATTTGAACTTGGAGGTCCCTACACCACGCGAGAGTGGGGCTGTCTTTGTGACCATTTTTCACTGCCTGACCTCCTGTGTAGGCAGTTAGCTTTGGGAGCGTGGAGAATGGTTAGCTTCTCTCATGCCACATCCCTAGTCCTAGCAGGGTATCGGGGCATATAGTAGGTGCTCAACAAAGTTATGTGAACTTATTTAGTATGAAGTTAGATAGGAGAAGTGCCAATGTCTCATATTCCTTTAAAGTATCTCTGTAATGGATTCCAGTAAATAATGTTAAATTTGGTACCCTAACCACATCACATCATTACATTAAATGAGTCAAAAACACTTTTGGTGTATTCTTTTATGAATTTTCTAACAGGCAGAAACCTGAGAGACAAATTAAGTGATTTCAGTTTTATCTCTTCATCTTTTAATAAAATGTTATTATTTTGACTCAGAGAATGTAATCAATGTCATTGAATTGTACATGTAGAAACTGCTGAATTGGTGTGTGTTTTGCTGTGTATGTTCTCAACAATAACAACAACAAAAATAAAATTTCGAAAAAAAGTTATTTTGGTTATTGTTCCAGAAGAGTCTATTTTAAGAGTCCATTGCTTAAAATAAGTTTATACCTCACAGTGCAAAAAACCAGAGTATTGCTTGTTCTTATTCATGTCATTACACATATACATTACTGATAGTAAAAGTGAGATAAATACTCATCGATATATTTTAAGCCCTTCTATTCAAGAATACACATAATGATAATATCATTCCCTATTTAATTTTGAATACTGGTTTGAGGGCAAAATAAACAAGGCTATATAAATTTTTTGGAATAATCAAAACCCATTGCCATTGAGTCGATTCCAACTCATAGCGACCCTACAGGACAGAGTAGAACTGCCCCATAGGGTTTCCAAGGAGCGGCTGGTATATTCAAACTGACGACCTTATGGTTAGCTGCCGAGCTCTTAATCACTATGCCACCAGGCCTCCTTTGGAATAACAGGTCTTTAAATTCTAAGAAATTTCAAGAGATAAAATCAGTCCAATATATCTTAAATGTTAAATGCTATTTCCCTGTGTTCTACTGTTAACAGAATTGGAAACTATAATTGTAATATATTCCATGTCTATAAAACCTGCTCAGACTAATCCTTGCTTTATGGCCCACTGTAATGAAAACTTTATTTTGAAAAGAGCAGAACATTTCACCAAGATACTATTTTCAACAATATTTTTCCATTGCCTACATAAAGTGCAAATTTTGTAACCTGGCACTCTAGATTTATATAATTGAACCTAAGCTACTTTCCCAATCACCTATTCATTCCATCAGAAAATACTTATGAAATACCAGAGTGTGTGTTAAGAACTTGGCAAGACAGACAAGGCCTCTACCCTCCTAGAATTTATACTCTTTGTTTGGGGAGAAACAAAGGAGCCCTGGTGGCACAGTGGTTAAAGCGCTCATATGCTAACCATAAGGTTGGCAGTTCAAACCCACCAGCTACTCCACAGAGAAAGATGTGGCAGTCTGCTTCTGTAAAGATTTACAGCCGTGGAAACTCCATGGGGTAGTTCTACTCTGTCCTATAGGGTCGCTATGAGTTTGAATCAACTCGATGGCAGTGGGAGGGGGGAACAATTATATAGATTGTAATAGATGCTATGAAGAAAATATACAGGCCTAGAGGATAAAGGAATATTGTCTGACACAGTGCGGGAAGATGTGCCCCCTAGGCTGGAAGGCATTACCCAACAGCCACAACCATGGACTCAAACATCATGAAGATGGCGCAGGACTGAGCAACATTTCCTTCTGTTATATACAAGGTTGCCATCGAATTGGAGCTGACGCAACAGCAACTAACAACATCATCGTCAGGGGATGGAGAGCACCCAGTGGGGGGCGGGGGTGGGCGAGGACCTCAGAGAGAGGCATCAAGGGAGGCCCCTGAGGAGGTAGCATTGAACTGGGAAGGGTCAGGTAGGAGCCGAGAGAACAGAGGTGCAAAGGCCTTCGAGCGGAGCATTTGGCCTATTCATAGAACAGGTAAGTGAGGGGCAGTGGCCTGAGAAGAGATGCAGTGGTCAATGAGCAAGAGCCAGCTCACACAGGGCCTGCGGATCACAGTGAGAAGTATCAATCTCACTCTAAAAACAATTTGAGGTCAGAAATCACTCTGTGTAATGGCTCTATTCAAAACTGCACCAACAGAGTTCCGGCAAAATGGCGCTCTAGGCAGAAGCACCACGCCGTCCCTCCACAGCAAAGATCTGAAAAACTAAGCCGAACAGAGAATACAACAATCCTGAAACCCTAAAACATCAAATGAAGAGATAAAGAACTCAGCCAAGCACCAAATGAGGTGGGAAAACTGACAGAGAACGGAGAGCGAGGAGAGATTCATGCAGAGGTCCCCTACCAACTAACGCAGCGCGGATCCGCCATCTTAGACTCCTATTGGAGACCAGC
>NW_004443950.1:14626475-14656427 GCF_000243295.1 Trichechus manatus latirostris | reverse complement strand
TTATAAAACAACATGTGTACTTCTGTTTCATGAGAAACTATTTGTTCTGTAAGCCTTCACCTGAAGTAGAATTAAAAAAAAAATTATTCTCCGAATATATTTTATGAGGTATGCTTACCTACTCATTTGCTTTTAAAATGAGTTTTTGAATGCACTGGATAAGTCAAAATCAAGAATATTTCAGAGAAGAGAATATGAAATTTACAGTGAAGTAGAAATATAACAATGATTAAATTTATGTTTTAACACAAGAGTGTACAAGTCTTCTTTAATAAATCTCTGTAAATTGTCAAAAAAAAAAAAAAAACCTGCACCAAAACGGGGGATACAAGCAAATGTTCCTCAACTGTTGACTAGATGAACAAACTGGAATATATCCATACAACGGCATACCACTCAGCAACAAAAAGGAACCAACTACCTAGAAGCGGGGGTGCCATGAGTTGGAATTGACTTGGCAGCAACTGGCTTTTGTTACTGATCCATGCAACAACATAAATGAATCTCAACTGTATTGTGCCAAGTGAAAAAAGCCAGACTCTGTATTAGTTGCCTAATTCTGTATAACAAATTATCCCCCAATTTAGTAGAGGTGGAAAAGTACAGTTCTACCATGTACCTGGAAGGAAACTAGAAATAGCTGATCAACAGCACAACAGCCGATTATAGAAGTGGCAGTGATGTTGCTGTCTTACTTCTAGAGAGAAAGAACAAAGTTTTATCGTTCTTCACAGATGAGCGTCATCCTTAGAGCATCACAAAGCGGTAGAGACACAACCAATGGGCTCAAACGTAGCAATGAACTGTGAGGATGGCGTAGGACTGGGCAGTGTTTTGTTCCACTGTTCATAGAGCCGCTATGAGTCGGGACCCACACGGCCGCATCTAACAACAGCAATGAATGAGGAGGCGGTGATGGTTCAGTGCTGGGATTCTCACCTTTTATGAGGGAGATATGGGTTTGATTCCCAGCCAATGTACCTCACGTGAAGCCACTGCCTGTCTGTCGCAGAGGCTTGCGTGTTGCTGTGATTTTGAACAGGTTTCAAGGGAGTTTCTAGACTAAGACAAACTAGGAAAAAGGCCTGGTGATCTACTTCTCAAAATCAGCCAGTGGAAACCCTATGGATCCATACAATGGAATACTACTCAGTAATAAAGAAAAAATGAGTCTCCAAAACATCTTACAACATGGGTGCACCTGGAGGACACTATGTTGAGTGAAATAAGTCAATCACAAAAAAAATTGTATATTCTCACCTGTATGAAATGACATGAATAAGTCAATATACAGAAACAAATGTTCATTGGTTGTTACCAGGGATGGTGGTGGGTGTGAGGTCACAATAGTAGACACTTGTTATGTTTGGTGATGGGAAAGGTGACATCAAATGAGGGTGAAATATGCACAGCTTGAAGATAAATGATGTCACTAAGATGTACATAAGAAAAAAGGACCTTTTGGTAATTGCGATGCATATAGAATTTAGCAACAATCACCAAAAAAAATATGTGCAGGTATACATGTATGTATGTAGGCATATATGCAAGGAGCCCTGGTGGTGCAGTGATTAAGTGCTCAGCTACTAACTGAAAGGTCAGTGGTTCAACCTCAACAGCTCCTCTGAGGGAGAAGATGTGGCAGTGGGCTTCAGTAAGAATTACAGCCTTGGAAACCCTATGGGGCAGTTCCACTCTGTCCTATGGGGTCGCAATGAGTCAGAATCGATGCCACAGCAATAGGGTTTTTGTTTTAGGCTTATGTGTGTATAGGTATGTATATGGGAGTATATATGTGTGTGTACATAGGTGTATGCATACGTATATGCATGTATGTGTGTGTATGCATATGTATCTGTATACACAGTAAAGCACATAGGGGCACAGTTACAGATACTTCTTAGACATAGCCAAACAACTCATGGGATTAGTTTTCTAGGTTTGAAGTCTTGGGACCAGAGTCTCATGAGACAACTTGGTCAATCTGGCATAATATACTTCATAAAGTTTATGTTCTACATCTTAGTTTAGTGAGTAGTGTCTGGGGTCTTAAAAGTTTGCAAGTGACCATCAAAGATACAACTAGTGGTCTCTACTCATCCGGAGCAAAAGAGAAAGATGGGAATGAATGACTCAAAGAAGAAACTAGCCTACGGGACTGACAGTCTACATAAACCACTGCCTCATCTACCCCGAGACCAGAAGAACTAGGTGGTGCCTGGCTACCACTACTGACTGTTCTGATCAGGGCCACTATAGATGGATCCTGATAGAATGGAAGAAAAAAATGTGGAATAGAACCTCAAATTCTTAAAAAATCTGGACTTACTGGACTGGTTGAAACCAGAGGACTCCCCAACTACTGCCCTGAGATACTCTTTACATCTTGAACTGAAACTAGCCCCTGAGGGCACCTTTTAGATAAATAACAGATTGGCTCACAAAATAAAGAATATCACTCGTGAGTACTGTGCTCCTTTAAAAAAAAAAAAATCACCTGTATGAGACCAAACAGTCAACAATTGCTTTAAAACAATGATGAGAAGGTAAGGGGACAGGGAAGCTAGACTGATGGAAATGGAACAACCAGAACAGAAATAAAGAGAATTTTCAGGCATCGTGAAGAACGTAACCAATGTCACTGAACAATTTGGTAGAAATTGTTGAATGGGAACCTAAACTGCTGTGTAAACCTTCACTGAAAACACAGTATTATTTGAAACAAATGAACACATGAAACACATCATTTGAAACAAATGATCCTTATGGATCACAACAGTCTGACCCACAAATGATCTTGGGGATGGTGCAGGATCCGGCAGCATTTTGCTTGATTGTGCATGGGGTCCACATGAGTTGGGGCAGCTAACAGCAACATGACTGAAGTGTTAAAGACCTACTAGCGCCAAACATGTTCTCCTTGCCTTATCTAAAAGCTGGAGAAAGATAATTGAAAAGGGAATAACTCTTTTCTTTCGTGATTCAATGTTATTTAATGCAGCACCTGTATGTCACCTAATACCATTTCCCTTCTACACTTTGGGAAATGCTAAATTTAGCATGTTGTTGTTAGGTGCCATTTCAGTCGATTTCGATTCGTAGAACTGCCCCATAAAGTTTTCCAGGCTGTAATCTTTATGAGGGAGCCCTGGTAGCACAGTGGTTAAGAGCCCCGCTGTTAAGCAAAAGGTCGGCAGTTCAAATCCACCAGCCACTCCTTGGAAACTTTATGGGGCAGTTCTACTCTGTCCTATAGGGTTGCTATGAGTTGGAATCGACTCGACGGCAACAGGAATCTTTATGGGAGCAGATCACCAAGTCTTTCTCCTGAGGAGCCACTGGGTGGGTTAGAACTGTCAACCTAGGAAGGATTTTAATTACTTAGGAGTTGGTTCTCCTGCTTCCCTTGACTGAGCTCCTAGGGAACAGGTGGGTTCTGGCTTATTCATCTCTGCATCCTTTACCAGAAGCTCTGTGGCATCTGGCACAGGTCATGCCCTAAGGAGAGGAAAAGATGGAGCAAGGGAATGAGGACAGTCACCATCAGCAACAAAGGTGGCATATGACTCCCAGTTTACCGTTGCCACTAAATTCATGAGCTTTGTCTGATGTTTTCAAGAAGGGGCAAAGGAGCACGCCCGAGGAAGAGGTGGACCTAAGTTAAGGTGCTGTCTGGAAATGATTTTCAGAGAGAGTCTGAGTCCAGGTGCGTCTAAGACTGCAAAAAAACAGCTACGCAGAACTAACACTTAAAAGCAATGAACATTTTGGAGAATATTGTTTTTTAAAAGAAGGGATGTGGAGTTTAGGGTTTTAATTTTTTTTGTGACTAATTAGAGCTGAAAGAAGCCCTGGTGGCACAGTGGTTAAGCTCTCAGTTGCTAACTGAAAGGTTAGCAGTTCAAACCCACCCAGCAGCTCCGTGGGGGAAAGAGCTGGCAATCCACTTTCGTGAAGATTACAGCCTAGAAAACCCTATGGGAAGTTCTGTCACATGGGGTCACTATGAGTCAGAATGGACTTGATGGCACCCCAAAACAACAACCATAACCCTAATGGATGGGTTTTGAGATAAACACTGCATTTCTTGATCTTTGTAAACAAACCACTAATAATAAAGAATTAGAGCTTAGTCTCCTCTATAATGGGACAGAACCAAGTAAAGTGGTCCCTTAAAAGGCTTGAAGGTACAGGTGATTATCTTGTACACAGATGTTCATTGCAGCATTACTCACAATAGCCAAAAAGCAGAAAAAACCCAAACATCCGTGAACAAATGAATGGATAAACAAAATGAGGTGTAACCATAGAATGGAACGTTCATCCATAGAAAGGAATGGAGCGCTGATACACACGGCAGCGTGAATGAACCCTGACGACAATACGCGAAGTGAAAGAAGTCAGTCACAAAAGATCACGTGTTGTAGGATTCCATTTGTACGGAAATATCCACCAAAAACCACAAATCTGTTGCTGTCAATTCTGACTCACAGAGACCCTAAAGGACAGAGTAGAACTGCCCCATAGGGTTTTCAAGGCTGCAAATCTTTACAGTTTTCTGTAAACAGATTGCCACATCTTTCTCCCCGGAGCTCCTGGTGGGTTTGAACTGCCAACCTTTTGGTGAGCAGCTGAGTGCCTAATAACCACCACCAGGGCTCCTCATGAAATGTCCAGAATAGGTGAATCCATAGAGACAGAAAGCAAGTTAGTGGCTGCCAAGGGCTGGAGAGGAAGAGGAAGGACTGGGGGGGTGATGGAAAAGGGTATGGGATTTCTTTTATGGGGTAATAAAAATATATTAAAATCGACTGTGATGGTAGCACAAGTCTGTATATATACTGAAACACCATTGAATTGTATATTTAAAAGGGTGAATTGTATGATACGTGAATTATATATCAATAAAGCTGTTACCCCACGTCCCGTTCCCCTACCCCCCAAAAAAGACTTGGACACTCTTGAATACAGCTTCGCAAACCAGCTGTGCTGGCGTTTGGGTGCTAATGCACCCCATGATGTTTGCTTAGAGCCCACATGTGGATCACCTGGGGGATTGAGAACCTACCACCGCCAGCCCCACACACACGGCTCACCTTGCTCGCCTCCACAGCTTGAAAAGCCCCCCAGGTGATCCTGATGGACAATCAAGGCTGACGACACGGGTTCAGAAAACTCACAAGAAAAAAAGCCAACTCTACTCAGATCGAATGCATTTACTCCTCACCGGATTGGCCCCCTTCGTACGGGGGAGCTCCCTGTGCCCCAACACACACACCTCTTCTCCATTTCTGTGACTTCTAAAAACGAGCCAGCTACACAGGGCCTCTCCAGGCTTAGAAGACGCGTTCAGATATCACAGAGAGCAGACCCGTTAGAAGCAGGGAGGGAAAAAGCACCTGGGCCGCCTGGAATCAAGTTCTGCAGATTGGGCTGCTCCCTCAACCTGTACCTTGGGTCCCTCATCAACAAAAGAAGACAACATTATCCACCCATTCGGGTGTGGTACAGATTAAATATGTAAACAGTTAGCACACTGGCTAGTATTTAGTAAGCGCTCAATGATTGCTGCTAGTACCACCTCCACTACCAACATCATCCGTCTCTGTTAAAAAAAAGACCAAACCAACTCAGTTCCATGGAAGTGATCCTGACTCATAACAACCCCATTTTTGTCAGACTAGAACGTTCTCCCAAGCACCTGGGGGTGGACTCGAACCTCCAAATCTTTTGGTTAGCAGCAGCAGAGCTGCCTCACCATTTATACCACGCAGGGACTCCTCCACTCAAAAGGCAGGCTGTATTTAGAAGGTGTTGAAATGTTCTGGAAACAGATACTGATGATGGTTGCACAACCTTGTGAACATACTGAAAAACCATTGAATCAAATACTTTATGGTACGTGAATTGTATCTCAAAGAAAGTGGGGGCAGGGTGTACAGTTACATAACCTTTTCCATAATGACTTACACAATCGAATGTAGGTTATACATATTTGCCAAGCAGCAAAGTAATGGCCACCAAGCTCAGGGCCTATTTTCGCGCAGCAGAGAAAGGACTGACTGCTGATAGTTTAAGCGCTCCCCAGGTGGTGTTAATGAGCAGCCAGCACTGAGACTCCAGTCATCCTGTTCTCTCAGGATCATGAGAAGCTGCTGCATGAACCCAGCATCTCGATATACCTGTGAAACCTCCCCTGAAGGGGTGGTTTGACCTCCAAGCCCAGCACTAAAGATGTCACGCCTGTTTAGCCACCTGTGGGGCCAATAACTGCCACAGAAGCAGTTGGAACACGGTCAGCCGGAAGTCTGAGTTTGCCCCAAACCAGGCAGCAAGGTGGCCAGAGCATCAGCAGTCACGGAGGTGTCAACACCTGCCTGCCGGCAGGCACTGTACAAGACACATGACCCATTTCCAAGGACAATCCTTGAAGACCTGGGACCAACCATCTCCTGCCTGGGCCGTCTCCACCACCACGGCCTTGTAGCCAACCGTCTCCTCCCTGGGGCTATCTCCACCATAGCCTTAGGGCCAACCATCTCCTCCCTGGGGTCATCTCCACCACACAGCCTTGTGGCCAACCATCTCGTCCCTGAGGCCATCTCCACCACAGCCTTAGGACCAACCATCTCTGGCTTGTTGCTGTCTCCACCACAGCCTTGCGGTCAGCAAGATCTGGCTCTTTACCCATGGTCTGAGCAGGAAGGGTGGGGTCTGGACCTTCCATTGGCAAAATCCAAGACAAGCCCTCTAGGGAGTGGGCGCTCATGCTGAAATAGATGCAGACACATTAACATCCCAAAGTCCATCATTCCTCCCTGCCCCCCAGTCCCCTTCACACATACCAGCTCCCACTTTTGCGTTGTCTCTGCACTGGAAACTCTCTTCACTTTGGCTTATTCTGCAGGACAAAGGGACAGGGGAAGAGCAGACACTAACCAGCTCTCCCAGCTTCAGTTTCCTCACCTCTTGCCAGGAGGTAGTAATACTGACCTTGAAGGATTGTTGGGAGGAGGAAATGGGATGATGCAAATCGCCTACAGGAGGGCTGGGCGTTGAGTAAATGCTCAAAAAGTGGCACCTGTTTCTATTATCTTAATGCAGCGCTGCTTCAGCAGGGCCTTTGGGCACTCTTGGGTGAGTGTCTGCTGGGTCAGTACAGCCACACCTGGCAGCTGATGGGCACAACACCAGGCAGGATTTCCCAGCGGAGTGACTCAGAGGACACCCCCTCCCCGCCCCCCAAGCCTGGGATCCGTAAGCATATCCAAGCCGAGGTCAGGAGGAGCCTTTACTGAGCAAACGGGAGGCATGGGGGTGCGGGCAGACTCAAGGATTTGGCAGGTGTTGAGGGAAGAGGGGAGTCCCTGGGTGATGCAAATTGTTAGTGCACTTTTCTGTTAACCAAAAAGTTGGTGGTTCAAGTCCACCCAGAGGCTCCTCGGAAGAAAGGCTTGGCGATCTACTTCCAAAAAATTAGCCATTGAAAACCCTGTGGAACACAGTTCTACTTTGACACATATGATGAGTCAGAATCGACTCCACGGCAACTGGTTTTTTTGGAGCTGTCAGCAGAGGGTGGATTCTGAAGTCTCTCTGAGGTTCTCGAATTCGAGAAATGAGATTGAACAATTTCTTTCTGGGGCAGGAGAGACAATCCCTGCCCATTAGGAGGGTGTGATAAGGAGGAAACCCAGCAACACCCAATCTGTATCATCGAAGGGACAGTTGATGGAAAATATGCAAATTATAGCAGCAACGTGAATGTATAGGGTGTCAGTAAAGAAGAATCGCCCAAAATTTCAGTCCAGAGGATAATTTTCGAGGCCTAAATAAAAGTGTCTAGGTAAAAATTGCCCCCAAAAATGAAAAAGTCCAGGCTATTATGATTAATTTAAATAGGCACCATTAACTGTATGGCAATCATACTACAATAAAGCATTTGAAATTTAAAAAAAAGTCATTATAAGTGACTTGACTCTACATGTAGATCTCATTTACTTCTCAAAATGGAGAAAGGGCAGGTGTAACCCATACCTGAGGGACGGAGGTTCCTAGGGGTCAAGAGATTTGTTGGAGGCCAAACAGCCAGAGGGGTTGAGCTGGGCCTCAGATTGCAGCCCCTGTGAAGTTTCCTCAGATATTCATGAACCTTCATCATCTGGATGGTACGAAAAGCGTCGGGAATAGTTATAGGGACTGTTAGGAAAGGGTTTTCATTCAGGATTTGCCACCCATTCACTGTGTAACTCTGACCAGCTGACTTGTCTCTGGACGTCAGTTTCCTCATCTGTAAAATGGAACTGGGAAAGAGGGTCTCCAAGACCCATCTTTGCTCTGCGAACCCAATGGTGATTTGTGAATAGTTTTTCTAATTTCAAAAGCAGTGCGGCATCTCCTTCCCATGAAAGTGCTGGAAAGAAAGACCCTTCCCCTTTCCCAAATTAAGCAGCCCCTTCTCCTTCTCATTTTAACTTTGATCCAGCTCTGAAATCAGCTTTCCACTTCTCTTACTTCAGACTCCAAAGTTACGAGCTTTCTAATTTCAATGTCTTGGTCATTTAAGTGCTAACAAATGATGTTCATATGAATCGAAGCATGCTTTTGGCTTTAAGACTAAAAGGTTTGAATATCTGTTGTTGGATTTTTTTAAAGAAAAATGACAGATATCAGCCCTTAGAAAAATCAGCTCACTTGGAGACCTCCGTGGCATTATTGCCTCCTTTAATATTGCTGACAGTCTCTTGCAAATGTATCACAAGTTGGCATTTATTAGTGCTAGGCACGAGTAAGGGGCATGTTATTTGATTTGAATAACAGCTCGGAGCTACAGTTTGAGTCCAGAAATATATTAGTCAGAAACAATCTCATTTAATAACACAGAAACTAATAAAAGAAAAGTATTCCAACTGATTCAGAATTGAATTTATGAATATTGCTTTAGCAGGATTAATGATCAAAACCCCAACCTGTTTGTCACGTTCTAACTGACTTTTCCATTTAAATGCAAAACTAGAAGTCAATGAGTCCAAAGGATTGTATATTGCTTCAAAGAAAACCAGTTCATTTTACATGTAAGCTTCCAAATTGGCAATAAACTTTAATTACAGGGTCAGATAATCAAATTATAATCAAATAGCCTCACATAAAAATCTATGTTTGAAATTAATGAGACACAAGGCTGCCAGTTGGTATCATTGCACCCCTGTAAAGTACTAACAGACATTTCATTTTCATTTAAAAGTCATCTTAAGGACTTTCTCCTCAATTTCTACCGCGTAGCTTAATTTGATTTGGAAAACATTTTGTTCTTAGACCACACAGTCCTTTGGATTTTCATATTCATCTCTACACTTTCTCTCCTCCTCTCACCTGGGGAGGTCTGTTTTCTAATTGACAATAGGATTTCCAAATTGCTACTCTTGTAATCTCTTCCCATTGAGAGGCAAGTACATATCTATCTGTGTTGGGAGGAACCCTCAACCTGGTATCAGGTATCATCTGTCAAAGGCAGCGTGGAAAAGACGGGGCTGGGATGTTTTGTCAGAGGAAAAGAGCACATAGCTCGTCGCTGTTGTTAGTTGTGGTCCCGTGATTCTTACTCATGGTGACCCCATGGGTGCAGAGCAGAACTGCTCCATAGGGTTTTCAATGACTGTGACCTTTCGGCAGCAGGTCACCAGGCTGGTCTTCTGAGGTGCCTCTGGATGGCCTTGAACTGCCAACCTTTCAGCGAGTCACTGAGCACTTAACCATTTGCACTACCCAGGGACTCCTGAATACAGCTTAGAAGTACTTAAATTATTTTGAAATTAACCAGTACGTTGACAAGTAAATGGTATAACCCTTACACCTACCTGCTTCATTGTCTCATTAGCTATGAACACATAAAATGCTGTTACGCTTTAAAACCTCTGTGTTTTATCTTTTAAAGTGGTTTCTTTCTCTTCTTCAGTGACAGTAGCTTTTTTCTTGTCAGAATGATGAACCAAGGCTCCCTTTTTCTATCAAGCAGGTGAAGGGCACAGGAAGGAATTTCAAATGGACACTCTTCCATCATCGACATATTTTCCTTTTCTAAAGATTAGACTTTTCCTTAGCTTTTCCATACGATGAAATGAATGGGGTTCATGGCTTCTGGCAGGGTTGCCAGATAAAATGCAGGATACCCGGTTTAATTTGAATTCCAGATAAACAAGGAATAGATTTTTAGTATAAGTATGTCCCATGCAATATTTGGGACATACTTACGATAAAAAAAAAAACATTGCTTGTTTATCTGAAATTCAAATTTAACTGGATATGCTGTATTTCATTTGTTAAATCTGGCAAACCTAGTTTGCAATAATAATGTTGTCGTTGCCGTTAGGTGCCATTGAGTCAGTTCCGACACAGTGACCCTACGTACAACAGAATGAAACACTGCCCGGTCCTGTGCCATCCTCACAACTGTTATGTTTGAGCCCATTGTTACAGACACTGTGTTAATCCATCTGGTTGAGGGTCTTCCTCTTTTTCACTGAACCCCAACTTTACCAAGCATAATGTCCTTCTCCAGGGACTGGGCCTCCTGATACCATGTCCAAAGTACGTGAGATGAAGTCTCACTATCCTCGCTTCTAAGGAGCATTCTGGCTGTACTTCTTCCGAGACAGATTTTTTCATTCTTCTGGCAGTCCATGTTGTATTCAATATTCTTTGCCAATACCATAATTCAAAGGCATCAGTTCTTCTTTGGTCTTCCTTATTCATTGTCCAGCTTTCACATGCATATGAGGTGATTGAAAATACCACGGCTTGCAAAGATTAGACAGGCCCATAAAAAAACGAGATTAAAGGGGCACAACAGCCCAGGGACAAGGACTAGAAGGCAGGAGGGGAGAGGAAAGCTGGTAATAGGGAACCCAAGGTCAAGAAAGGAGATTGTTGACATGTTGTGGGGTTGTTAACCGATGTCATAAAACACTATGTGTACTAACAGTTTAATAAGAAATTATTTGTTCTGTAAACTTTCACCTAAAGGACAATAAAATTTTTTTTTTTATAAAATTCAAATACGAGAAAAAAAAGAAAGAAAATACCACAGCTTGGGTCAGGCACACCTTAGTCCTCAAAGTGACATTTTTGCTTTTTAGCACTTTAAAGAGGTCTTTTGCAGCAGATTTGCCCGATACAATATCATCATTTGATTTTTTGACTGCTGCTTCCATGGGCATTGATCCAAGTAAAATGAAATCCTCGACAACTTCAATCTTTTCTCCATTTATCATGATGTTGCTTGTTGGTCCAGTTGTGAGGATTTTTTTTTTAAGTTGAGGTGTAAACCATACTGAAGGCTGTGGTCTTTCATTTTCTTCATCAGTAAGTGCTTTGAGTTCTCCTCGCTTTCAGCAAGTAAGGTTGTGTCATCTGCATATCGAACATTGTTAATGAGTCTTCCTCCAACCCTGATGCCCTGTTCTTCATACAGTCCAGCTTCTCAGATTATTTGCTCAGCATAGAGATTGAATAAGTATGGTGAAAAGATACAGCCCTGATGCACACCTTTCCAGTTTTGAAACCACCCAGTATCTTCTTGTTCTGTTTGAATGACTGCCTCTTGGTCTATGTCCAGGTTCCTCATGAGCACAATTAAGTGTTCTGGAATTCCCATTCTTCACAATGTTATCCATAATTTGTTATGATCCACACAGTCGAATACCTTTGCATAGTCAATAAAACACAGGTAAACATCTTTCTGGTATTCTCTGCTTTTAGCCATGATCCATCTGACATCAGCAATGATATTCCTTGTTCCACGTTCTTTTCTGAATCCGGCTTGAATTGCTGGCAATTCTTGTCGATGTAATGCTGCAACCATTTTTGAATGATCTTCAGCAAAATTTTACTTGTGTGTGATATTAATGATATTGTTCGATAATTTCTGCATTCTGTTGGATGATCTTTCTCTGGAATGGGCACAAATATGGGTCTCTTCCAGTCGGTTGGCCAGGTAGCTGTCTTCTAAATTTCTTGGCATAGATAAGTGAGCGCTTCTAGCACCACATCTGTTTGTTGAAACATCTCAGTAGGTATTTTGACAATTCCTGGAGCCTTGTTTTTCCCCAGTGCCTTCAGTGCAGCTGGGACTTCTTCCTTCAATATCATCTCTTCTTGATCATATGCTACCTCCTGAAATGGTTGAACGCTGATCAATTCTTTTTGGTACAGGGACTCTGTGTATTCCTTCCATCTTCTTTTGATTCTTCCTGCATCACTCAATATTTTACCCATATAATCTTTCAATATTGCAACTCAAGGCTTGCATTTAAGGTTGAAGTTGTCAAGGATTTCATTTTACTTGGATCCACAATCAACACCCATGGAAGCAGCAGCCAAGAAATCAAACAACGTATTGCATTGGGCAAATCTGCTGAAAAAGACCTCTTTAAAGTGCTAAAAGGCAAAGATGTCACTTTGAGGACTAGGTGCACCTGACTCAAGACATGGTATTTTCAACTGCATCATATGCATGTGACAGCTGGACAATGAATAAGGAAGACCAAAGAAGAATCCATGCCTTTGAATTACAGTGTTGGCGAAGAATACTGAATATAATATGGACTGCCAGAAGAACAACCAAATCTGTCTTGTAAATAGTGCAGCCAGAATGCTCCTTGGAAGTGAGGATGGCAAGACTTTGTCTCACGTGCTTGGACATGTTATCAGGAGGACCAGTCCCTGGAGAAGGACATCATGCTTGGTAAAGTAGAGGGTCAGTGAAAAAGAGGAAGACCCTCAAAAAGATGGATTAACACAGTGGCTGCAACTATGGGCTAAAGCACGATGATTGTGAGGACGGCACAGGACCGGGCAGTGTTTCATTCTGTTGTACATAGGGTCGCTATGAGTCGGCATCAACTCAATGGCACCTAACAACAACAACAGGCTTGCATTTTAATAATAATAATATTGATAATAAATGCTTCTTTGAGTGTTCAGAGCTCATGGCTAGCTATTACTGCAACTCAACATTTCTCAGACTTGTTCAAGAACTTGATCACAAGAATCAGCTGGGAACTTATAAAAAACACAGAAGCCCAGGACCATCCTGGAACAGCTGATTTAGCAAGTCCAGAGTTTGGACTGGAATTCTGTGATTTTTAAAAGTTTCCCAGGTGACTCTTGGCAGTGGACAGTCTGGGAAACACCACAAACACCTCTTTTATCATCACTACATCCCTGAGAAGCAGGTGGTGATGGAGTATGGGAGGTAAGGCGAGATTATCAGCCTTCCTTTCAGCTGAGGAAATCATGGCCCAGGAAAGTATTCATGCTCGGCTTTATTCAGAGTCTTAAACACCTGTTGCTGTTGAGCCACTTCTGACTCATAGTGACCCCACGTGTTCTAGAGTAAAACAAGGCTTTTCAGCAGCAGATCACCAGATCTTTCTTCCAAGCCACCTCTGGGTGCACTCAAACCTCCAACCTTTTAGTTAACAGCCGAGCTCATTAACCATTTGTACCACCCAGGGATTCCATTCAGAATCTTGGATCTATTGAAATGCTAGCCTCAAAATGGTTTATGCAATGTTGCTTGAAGTAAAAGCTTGTATAGTTTAGTGGTAGACAGGTCAAAGGTATCTAGCCACGTATGTTATTTTTAGCGGTGCCATGCTCTTTGATGTTTGGTCTGGCATGCTGGAGAGCCCATTATGAACTACAAAGTATAGGGTATTGATCACCTGTACCTTGTAATAAGGAGATTCTTCATCTGTAATAAGGAGATTCTCCCTGTCTCAAGCCTTCCCTATGATTTTTCCACTGGGACAAAGAACAGAAAGAGAGGAATCAAAATCCTGTGATATGTTCCATCAGGGCATACCCCAATATGAGCATGGAGGGAGGGAGCCTGCATGTGAGCAGCTCTGCCTTCCAGAGCCCACTTCAGCCCCTCCTCCACTGCACACCCACAGCCCCCCAGAGATGCATGGAGATGTTGGCCAACACAATGAGGACAGGGGACGGGGGAGGAAAACACTGATTTCAGTGTGAACCAGAGCCTGAATCATGCCCACAAGATAGTCATTTGAACTCTCAGCTTGGCATATATGTATTTAAGGGAAACTTAAAGGGCATCAGGAAGGAGGTCAAGGTGATGAGAACACTCAAGAAGAACAGAGGCCCTTGGGTTACTTCCCCACCCCACACACCCCTTCCTGCTCTGGGCAGTTACTGCTCGAACAGGAGCTGTGGGTTTGAAGCCAGTCATTCATCTCCTCCTACAAGGGGTTCACCTGCAGAAGTGTGTATACAAGAGTGAGGTCCACCGTCGCCCTCTGCGATTCCCTAAGCAAGCAGGCAGGGGAAAACATGCAAGAGAATTGTTTCTTCACCAGAGGCTCCAGGCTCTAGAAGTGGGGACCGGGTTCCCCTTTTTCACCTTCCCTTTCGGGTGTCTTCTTGTCCCCAACAACTAAGGCAGCCACATTTTACTTACACAGTAAAATCATCCTCTTGTGGGTAAACACGAACGGATCCCTGGATCAGGAGGAAGAGAGGCATGTCTCCACCTCCACCTCCAGCCATGGCACTTTGGGCAAGCCTGGTCTCTGTCTGAGCTTCTCCTCAGGTCACTTTTGGGGCTAACATTTGGGAATTTTCTGCTACCTTCACTTTTTTGGTGACTGATGAGAAATCATCAACGAGGCACCCACTGAGATAAAAGAGAGAAGGCAGAGGTGGTTCACTGGTGGAATTCTCACCTTCCACGTGGAACATCTGGGTTCAATTCCTGGACATCGCACCTCAAGTGCAGCCACCGCCCGTCTGTCAGTGGAGGTTTGCATGTTGCTATGATGCTGAACACGTTTCAGCACAGCTTCCAGACTAAGACGGACTAGGAAGAAAGGCCTGTGATCTACTTCTAAAAATCAGCCAGTGAAAACCCTGTGGATCACAATGTTCCCTTGTGCATGAGATTGCCATGAGTTGAGCACAGACTTGATGGTAGCTAACAGTAAAATAAAAGAAACAATTTAATTTCCCCTTTTCACTTAAAGTGAGTTACTTTTGCCCATTTTCTTTCCAAAATTAACTCAAAATGACTTTTGCTATGCAATCCTACTCTTGCAAGATCTGCTTTAGACTATGTCTTGAGTTGTTTCCACTCCATATGAATCCAATAACTTGAAAGATAATATGGAAAAATGTTTCCATTCTAAAGAAAAAAGATCCCCACTTCTTCCCTAACCCAGTGTGTTGGTGCATGGGTCACACCTCACGTTTGAGGGGATCCAGGATTTTTTTCAAAGGCCTAACAGATGTAGTTGCCTCTTATACTGTTCCGAAGCCTCCAGAGGAACCAGACTCAAATCTACAGAACAGAAGGTTAGAGCAAAGCACATGTGGCAACAAACTGTGGGTAGGACGTGGGAGCAGAAAAAACAAACCAGGGGTGAAATTAATCATGGCAAGCAGTGGGGTTTGGGCAATGAGGGAGACAAGGATCCTATCCTTCCTAATCTATGGAGCCCTTGATAAATGCTTTATTGACTAAATGCTTACCAAGTCAAAACATGTCTTGCTGCCTCTTTTCCCAGAGGCATCAAAGTCTAAATCACCTACGAGGTAAAGAGTTTATCAAGAAACACTCTGAGCAGCCCACTCCCCAGCGTTCACTTTCGCCACCTCCAAGTACGAGGCTCTGCAAAGCTCCCCTTAACACCGAGGACACCACTTACCATCACTCCAATCTCTTTCTGGAACTGTGAATATTCAGGGCTCCTGAATTTAGATTTTGGTTCAAATATCACATGAAATTCTAGGAGGTGGGCCCTGTATGTCTCAGAGGCCCTAAAGGTACACACCCTCTTTGATCCAGAAGGTCCATGGCTAAGGGCCTTCTTAAGGAATGTCATCTGAACGAAGCTTATAACTTTGAAAAATGGGAATCAAGTATGGAGTAAATGAACGATGGCATGCCCATATGAAAGAATACTCTGCAGCCATTCACGATCATATAGAAGAATACACGCTGCTGTGAGGTGCCCTCGAGTTCATTCTGAATCATAGCAATTCCATGTGACAGAGTAGGATTGCCCTATAGGCTTTCCTAGGCTGTGATCCTTATGGGAGCAGATTGCCAGGTCTTTCTCCCGTGGAGCCACTGGGTGGGTTCAAACTGCCAACCTTTCAGTTAACAGCTGAGTGCTTAACCACTGCGCCACCAGGTCTTCTTGAAGAATCTGTAGTAATATAGAACATGCTCATTCCTGTGGGTAAGTGGAAATACAATACCATTAAAAAATTTTAATAGACTTTATTTTTAAAAGCAGTTTTAGGTTTATAGAAAAATTGTGCAAGAGCACAGAAAGTTCCCATGTGCTCCCTCTTCCCCTCACACGCTGTTCCCTGTTATTAATGCCTTGCATTAGCGTGGTTATAAAACCACTTACATAAAGACAAACTACTTCAGGGCCACGTTAAACGGTTAGCAGTGGTCATCTTTGGTTGATAGGATTACAAATGACTTAGATTTGCTATTCCTTTTGCCTTTCATTGTTTTCTGCACAAAGCAAATAATTACCATTTTTGTTACTTTTATAATTAGGAAAAGGCGTATTATATCACACTTCTAAGAAAAAAAAATAACAGGGACAAGATTCTTATGGAGCCTTATGGAATAGACTTCCAGCTTCCATTTTGTCATAACTCAGTGTTCACTGGGTCTCCAAGTTGGCTCCAGTTCTGTAGTCACTGGTTGCCTTGGTCTTCCTCCTGCCTCTTAACCCATGTGGAAATGCTCAGTGAACAGGAGGAAGTAGTAAAAATACGCTCTGATGACTACACTATGGGATGTACTCAGATCTGACTTATTGTGCTTAACACAGAGCCTGACACATAGTAGGTGCTAACGAAATGTTGAATGAATGAAAGAAAATGCAATTTTGTTATTTTAAGGGCTTCTATTTGTTTCATTGTTGAAACAGAAAAAAAAAAAGGGAAGGGAGTGGGCAAATTAACTCACTTAATTCGGAACAGTGGTTTAAAATAGAAACTTCAAAAAAAATTTGGCCAAAAGGATACCAGTATATTCTGAACAGCTGCTGTTGTAGACAAGGTCTGAAATAACTTCCAGCATAGTTCCAAGTCTGCTTTGAATAAATAGCGCAGATAAAGGAAAGGGCTTTATTAGCATTAATTGCAATGAGTTCGCGAAACTCATAGAGAAATCTAGCAAAGATGATCCTTCTTCAGGCTGTAGATGGAGCTATAGCATTACTAAATATTATCCGAGCACCAGAGTTAGGGGTTTTGTGCTATAAAAGCCAGACGTTTGGAAGTGTTTTCTGGGATACGAAAACACTCAGTTTTAGTTTCTGAGTGTGAACAACCAGAAAACTCAGGCCTCCTTATTTTCTCTGAAGCTGATGGGGCTTGGAGAGGCCAAGAGACTCGCTGGGGTGGATTCAGCTTTCATTTTCCCAGCAATTAGCACCTGCTCTCACCTTCTTCTCTGACGCTCTCTCTGCTCCAGGGCATCCCGAGGCTCTCAGGCCCCAATCGACTGCCTTCTCTCACCAGCTCTTCTTTTCCCAAGAGCCACCCGTGGGCTAGGAGCCCAGGACCCCCCGTCTCTGTCGGCCAGAGCAAAGTTCGTGTTGGGCTTCCATACCCACAAATGGGGGCCTCTGTGAGCTGGGTGACGGCAGCTGACCCTTTCCTGTGGAAAGGCCTTAACTCAGCAAATGGAGGAAAAGGAGAAAATGGCTTGGCTTCAAACATCGCCCTGACTCGGCTCGCCTCTAATTTTTCTTTCTCTTCTATCTTCTCTCTCCTCATTTTTTCTCTACCCCGTCTGTTCCTTCCCCCTCTCTACTCCCGTCTGTACCCCCCTTTTCTCTCTCTTTCCTCTCTACCTCCCACTTCCCTCTTCACACACACATATCCTTGAAGCCAAGAGTCTTGAAACAAGGGTCATTTCCCCGTTCATCTAGCTGTGTCTTCCCACTGACCTGCTACATTCGATCATGCCACTTCTTTCCTCCAAAATAATCCACGGCTTCTCCCTCCTGTCATTCTGAGGAAAATCCAACCATCTTGAACTGACCTCCTTTCTCCTCCCCTGCCGCAATGCCCTAAGCTCAGGCCATCTCAGTGTTTCCTCCCTTCGCTGGTTGAGATTTTACTTAGCCTTCAAGGCCCTGGTCAAATGTCCCCGCCTTCTTTACCAGCCTCCATTGGGAATTTATGTCTCTCCCCTGTGAAAGGGCCTCCTCGGGGACTTTATTATGGCACATACTACATCTGTCTTGGATTCTGGCTACTTGGGTGCACAACTGTGTAATGAGATAATAATTTGAGGGGTTTTCCTGATTTCCTTGTATGCTGTGGTAGGCTTATTGCAGCAGGGGCGGGGAGGAGTATAGCTAGAGACAAAGGACTCTCTCCCCGGGCTTTTGAGCTTCCCAAGTGAAGTCCCATGCCCTGCTGCAAATGGAGAAGTCTCTGGCAACATCAGTAGCTTTAGGTGACTATGTGCTAGTGAAAGAGGAAGGCTTCCCATCCCTGAGGTCCTCAGGTCCTCGGGCGGGAAGGCGGAGGGCACAGAGAGAGTTGAAGAGCATAGGAGTGTAGATGCTGGTGGGTACTTCAGAAGGGACCCTGCCCTGGCCCATAGATCTGCCCTGGGGGCAATGGGTTGGGAAACCTCTGATCCCCAGACAACTCGGTGGGATCCAAAGGCAGAGGGCCCCTGAGCCTCACTTCCTGGGTAGAGCTTGGAGAGGTAAGCAGAGTCTGGAGGCAACCGAGCAGCAACAGAATGGGTCCAGGTCGAAAAGGCCTTAGACAGCCTTGCAGAGTCCCCAGTCACCCAGCGCAGCGCGGGAGGGACTCAGGGGCACACGGAGTCAGGCCCTGCAGCAGAAGCAGTAGTGCCCCCTCCCTCCACCATGGCCCTTGGGTCCTACCTTCTGCCAGCACCTACTTTTCTTTGTTAGAGGGATTTCTCTGTTGCCAGATTGCTCTGTCCATTTACATGGCAGGCCAGAAGTGCTAGGGAATTAATGATGCACCTCCAATCTCCCAGCATCCCTGACCTAACGACTGATAGGAGTTGGTATGTAAAGACCCCAGCTCCCTTGCCCCTCGTGTGTGTTCTACACTGTTTTTCAAAATTCCCAGTGAGATTAAGTCTAGTTACCCACCAGATAACTTGCTTGGTAATACAGGCAGTCCCGTTTATAAACCACACTTGCCCTTGAATGTTATGTAGATTTGTCCTCACTTTGAGAGCATTGAGCCAACCCCTATCGCAACAAATTGTTCCTCACAATCACCTTCACACGCCACACGTGCAGCTTTTAAATCATCGAAAGGTCTTTACGCCTTTTCTTGCACTAAAACCAAAACAAACCCACTGCCATCAAGTCGATCCCAACTCATAGTGACCCTATAGGACAGAGTAGAACTGCCCCATAGTATTTCCAAGGCTGTAAATCTTTACAGAAGCAGACTGACTCATCTTTCTCCCGAAGAGCAGCTGGTGAGTTCGAACTGCCGATCTTTCGGTTAGCAGCTGAAGGCTTTAACCACTGCGCCATCAGGGCTCCTCTTTTGCACTGAAGTAAGGCTAAATAACAACTGTAGGCACCTGTACTGATTTACCTACAAATTCTTAAGAGACACACTCAGGGACAGATCTCTCGCTCGTAACCGAGGACTGCCTGAACTCCTTTTTCAGCTTCTTTCCCTTCCCTGACTCACTCCACCACTTCCCTACTGGTTTTTGAGATACCTTCAAATAAACTATCTCAAGACCTAATTCTGGGGGGACCCAAACCAAGACAAACTCAAAGGAGGCTTTTGGAAAGGAACAAAGCATGATGCAGTAGGAACCCACGAGGAAGCCCTCCCACTGGAACGAGAAATACATTCCCATTGGAGGCCGGCAAAGAAGGCGGGGGCATTACCCTCCTTCCTTCATCTGTGTCTGTCTTCATCTGCTTTCCTCTCTGTTGTAAGCTGCTTGAAGGTAGGGTACGAGACTTATTCAGCTTTGGCCCCCCATACACCAGTACCTGCTACAAGAGAATCTCATCGAACTAAATCTAGTCCAACTGGCCTCTCTCTGCCCTCAGGTGGTACTGGTGATTCCCAGTCAAGAGTACTGAGCTGATATACCTCAAAGCAGGGGCTGGGGAAGTCTGCAATATCCCTCCTACAAAAGCAGGTGTGACAGGCAAAATGGCCCCAAAGATGTTTCCGGAATCTATGAATGTTATGTCATTTGGCAAAATGGACCTTGCAGATATAGTTAAGATCATAGACCTTAAAATAGCAAGTTTATCCTGGATTAATCCAGAAGGCCCAATCTAACTATATAATGCCTTCAAAGCAGAGAACTTTCTCCAGCTGATGGCGGAGAGATATGGCAGCTGGAGAAGTCAGAGAGACTCAAAGAAGGAGTAGGACAAGCCGTTGCTGCTTTGAAGGTGGATGGGGACATGTGACAAGGTATGTGGGTGACCTTAAGGAGGCGAGAGTGACCCTCAAATGACAGCCAGCAAGGAAACAGGGACCTCAGCCCTCCAACTTCAAGGAGCTGGATCTTGCCAACAACCCGTATGAGCTTGGAAGCAGATTCTTCCCCGAGCCTCTAGGTAAGAGTCTGGGTGGCCGACATCTAGATTTTGGCCTCGCCAGCTCTGAGCAGAGGAGCCAGTTGAGCCCATCTGGCTTCTGACCTACAGAATTGTGAGACAATAAATGTGTATTGTTTTAAGGCACTACATTTGTGATCATTTGTTATGGAGGCAATAGGAAACTAATAAAAAGGTCTTTAGGGCCAGTGAGGGCCATTATTTTTTGCAACTTTGATTAAAACTTAGAAATGCAAGCTCTGTAGAAATGCCCTTTCTGCATCTGTCGATCCTACAAAACATTTAGGTCAGACGTGGGGAACTTCTATCGGTCTGGCTTATTAAGAATAGGGATGTAAACAAAATTGTGGCATATCCATACAATGGAATATTACTCAGCCTTAAAGAAAAATGAAGTCCTGGTACACGTGACCACATGGACGAACCTTGAAAACATCATGCTGCGTGAAATAAATTGGACACAAAAGGACAAATATTGCGTGATCCTACTTACATTAAATATCTAGAATAGGCAAACACGTAGGGACAAAAGTAGATTAGTGGTTACTAGGGGCTGGAGAAGAGGGAAATGGGGAGTTAATGCTTAGCGGGTGCCCAGTTTTGGCTTGGGATGATGAAAAACTTTTGGAAATAGTGGTGTTGGCTGTACAACATGGTAAATGTAATTCATGTCACTGAACTGTACACCTAAAAATGGTTAAAACAACAAAATTGTTGTTATATATGGATGAAGAAAGTTGTAGGCTGTTTTTGGATCTTAAGAGGGGAGAGATGGCTATGTATCTGGAAGTGGCTTTAGGGGGTTGTAGGTGGCTTTGAAGGAGTCCTGGTGGCACAGTGGTTAAGAGTTCAGCTGCTAACTGGAAGGTCAGCGGTTCGAACCCACCAGCTTTTGTAGGAGAAAGATGTGGCAGTCTGCTTCTGTAAAGATTTACAGCCTTGGAAACCCTGTGGGGCAGTTCTAGTCTGTCCTATAGGGTTGCTATCAGTTGGAATTGACTCAACAGCAATGGGTTTCGTTTGAAGGGGCTTTGGTATGATCTGGAGGTGGGGGGATGAGGAAACTTCTGGAATGGCTTTTCCATAATAGAACTTGATGACTCTTTCTTGTCTTTAGTGACTACCTTTGGCAGATACACGCTCTGGAATCTGCTGGAAAGCTGGTTGTGTTCAGATAAGAAGTAATCCATGAAAATGTTTTCACACTGCCCTGTCCAGTTCATTTCCTAGTCCTGATAGTGTGATGGGGCACTGAGGTTTAGCTTCAAGTTTACATAAGCTCTTTCACTCTTCACCCAAGCGAAGGGTACTTGGAACCCAGGGTTTGAATTTGAAAAATTCGTTCTCAATTAAACTTCTCTGCTTCAATAGATTTCAAGTTAATGGTAGCTATAGCTGCCAACTGGAGCTGTTCATATATGTGCTGGGGATTGTGGTAGGGACAGGAGTTTACACTTTGATCTCGGCAAAGAGGATAAGTAGCATTTTTCAGCCCCCCAAATGGAGGAAGTGGGAGCTGGTTTCCTGCCTTAATCACAGAGCTCTGTAGAATCTGCTTGTCTGGAATGGAGAGTCCTGTACTTTTGGTTGTCTTTCTTGTCTCTTAATGGGTGATACAGAAAGACTGTGAACTGGAGAAGTAAACAAGTGTGTGCTTTGGAAAACCACCTCTCCCAGGAGGTTCAGTGGAGACTGGGCACAGGGAAGGCAGACCTGGGCTCTGATTTGAGCTCGGCCTCTCACTAATGTCCTCTCTCTGGCCCTTGGCTTCCTCCCAAGTTAAGATGCTAGACCTCAGTAGGTAACTTCTAGGGGTCTTTCTGGCTTTAGGATTCTAGGATTGAGAAAAAAATCTTGAACAACAGCTGCCAGCTACTTACAATATTCATCTCTGGGAGGTGAGATTATTGAAGACGAACTTTCCAGGTCAAATATTTTTATAATTTTGGATTTTATATTATAAAATATATTAATTCCTTTAGAGTGACCGTATTGTTTTCCTTTCTCAGGAAAGAAACCTTTCTATTATGGAAAATTTCAAACATAATCAAAAGTAGAGTGCATGGGATAATGAACCCCCTGTATCCCTCACTCAGTTTCAACCATTATCAGCTCATGGCCAGACTTTTGTCATCTGTGTCACTTACTCCTCCACCTTCTATATTATTTTAAAGCAAATCCTAGACATCATGCTATTTCATCCACAAATATTCAGTAAAATATGTATTCCTTTTGTAGTTAGAAATAGAAGGAATTACCTGACTTATTCTGAAACTAAACACCCCATACTCCCCTGTAGAAATACCAGAATAGGTTGGAAGTAAAATATAACCTAGTCTTTGGGGGGATTTGGAAGAAATGTGTTTTCTACCCATGGTTGTTGACAATGTTTAATCCAAAGGAAATAATCGTTAACAGTGGAATTTCAGGTATCTGTGGGAAAGGCTGTGTTTTGGGGCAGGGAATAGAGGACAGGCCAGCTATTGCATTGTGCAGTGCCAGTGTTGGTAGGTAAATTGCTGTTCATTATCTTTGAGTCCCTCGGTGGTTCAAGCTGTTTGCAATCAGCAGCTAACCTGAAGGTTAGCGGTTCTAACTTACCCAGCGGCACCAAGAAAGGCCCAGCAATCTGCTTCTGCAAAGATTAAAAACCAAAACACCAAACCCATTACCGCTGAGTCAATTCTGACTCATAGTGACTCTATAGGACAGGGTAGAACTGTCCCATGGGGTTTCCAAGGTTGTAATCGTTATGGAAGCACACTGCCATATCTTCTTCCCATGTGGCGGCTGGTGGGTTTGAACCACTGACCTTTCTATTAGCAGTTGAGTGCTTAATCCCTATGCCACAAGGGCTCCTTCTATAAACATTACAGCCAAGAAAACCCTATGGAGCAGTTCTACTCTGTAACACATGGGGTAGCCATGAGTTGTAGACAGCAATGGGTTTGGTTTTTTGGATCAGCCTTTACCCTTCCTCTGGAAACCCTGGTGGTGCAGTAGTTAAGAGCTATGGCTGCTAACTAAAAGGTCGGCTTTTCAAATCCACCAGCCGCTCCTTGGAAACCCTATGGGGCAGTTCTACTCTGTCCTATAGGGTCACTATGAGTCAGAATCAGCTCGACAGCAACTTTCTTTTTTTTTCCCGATTTTACCCTTCTCACACCTCATAGGCTAAATCACTTAGTAAGTACCGAGGAAATTATTTTGAATTATTTCTTAGGTATTCCTCAGCCTCTCTGTCCTTACCAAACAATAGCAAATTTGGGGATTGCTGCAGGTACAGAACCCATTGCCCTCATGAAACTGGGCTTATTAAATGCCCGCTGGACTCACAGCTCCGCCTGCTGCCCACTGGGATCTCTCTTGGGTGTAATGCCAAGGGTAAATTGCTCTCGGGCCCCGTTCATTTGGATTAGAAACCCCCATGTTGTTCAACTGGGCTTCCATTTTTCCTCTTCTTTTTCGGGACAATCACAATGTTTCGAAAGGATTCTGGACTGCATTAGATGGCCATTTTCAATTGTCATGCGAAACATATGGAAAGACTCACCTCCATTTAGAGCTTATTCCACAAGACTGACCCACGCCGACCGCTGCTACATGGAAATGTCCTTCCAGGCAGTCAGTGTCAGAGCGCATTTCCCACCCACGTCCTGAATGACCTCAGCCCAGGTCAGAACGCACAGTAACGTTGGACCTTGACTGACGTTCTGGGCTGCGGAAATTTCCAGTCCCGGGGTCTCCCTGCTCACCCAGGCTGGAGGCCATGGCTCACATTGCAGGAAGTAAATACAAACTCTGTAACATGAGATTGGGCCTGAGTTTGGAAGATGGGGAATGGGGTGGGGCTGCACAGGTGTTTTTTATTTGTTTGTTTTCTTTGGCAAAGTGAGAAAGACTAGCGGGATTCGTGCATTTGGCTGTGAGGCTTCTTTTTTGTCTGCTTGAGTTAATGGAGAAAATCCATAAAAGGCTTGTCTACTAGGTATGTTATGTTTTCCTTTCAAATGAAAACGTTAATTATTCTAGTACAGAGGGTTTTAATGGCTGAGTAAATGTTTGACCTTCAATAAGCTTCTAAAATTGAGGTTTTTGAGTCTTTTTTGCATCATTAGAAAACATGTGCTTGCACACAACAAGTTAAGGGATGGTAGAAATAAAGACAGACAAGATCATTCACAGAAAAGGGGAGGAATGAGGTGGGGAGCTGGAAAATTCCGTGTCTGCCTTCAAGGCTCGTGAGCCTTTTGATATGGGGATTAGGATTAGTTACAGAAGAAGGCTGCAGTATGGAGATTTTACAGGAAGGATTCTTTGGGTGGAATGCACGATTGGATCTATGGAAGGAGATCCTGCTCCCTGGCAAGGTGGAGTGGGAGATTTGGGGAGTGTAGAGAGAGAAGAAAGGGGAGGCTTAAGGCTGTCTTGGTGTGGGGGGCTGGGGAAGAAGGGTGAGGAGAAGAGAGAGATGGAGGAATGACTATTAAGAAGTTTTGCTGTGGATATGCCTGGAATCTCTTTGAGTGTTCTTCCATAACCAGTTGCTGTTGATTTGACTTCCCACTCATGGAGACCCCATGCGTGTCAGAGTAGAACTGTGCTCCATAGGGTTTTCAACGGCTGATTTTTTGGAAGTAGATCACCAGGCCTTTCTTCCAAGGTGCCTCTGGGTAAATTCGAACTTCCAACAATTTGGTTAGCAGCTGAGCATGTTAACCATTTGCACTACCCAGGATTCTGTTCTCCCATAGGCTACAGTTACGACTTTGCTTTCTTCTCAACTGCTCTTGGTTGTTATACTGTGATACTGATTGGCTGTGATACTGATGGAAGCCTAGGCCCTGGGGTGATCCAGATATATTTGGGTATAGAAGTTCTGAAGGCTGACTTTTCAGGAAAAGGAGGGGAAAAAAGCAAAGTGCTGGGAGACTACGGAATAGTTTTCACTAAGAAATGAACAGTGGCCTTCGGTTGGAAAAGAGCAGACACCTCTTTCTTCTGTGACAAGGAGCATGTCATGGGATGCTGCCTCCTGCCCACTTTCTGCCCCCTGGATCCAGGATCATCCAGAGTATTCCCAGCAACATGAGAAGGAAGGGCACGGCAGGAAACCACGGATCCATCAGAGCTGGTTTTCCCAGCCTTGTGTTGCAAGTTGCATGGATTCTGCCTGCAATGCCGATGCAGGGAGGGACTGGGGGGTAGGGCAGTGGAGGACAAAGGCACGTGTCAGCAAGTCCTCTGTTCCTCAGTCCTGGGGACTTGGCTGGCCAGCCAGAGTTTCCTGGCACTTGGTTCTAAAGAAGGTAAGGCCAGCTGGCTTTGGAGAGTTTTGTAATGCTTGTGTCAGATTGCAGCTTGGGGTCTTGTTTGCTGCCTGGGAGGTGATGGGGCTGGCTGACTCTGTCCCAGTGTTTCCTTTGGGGCCCACGTGGAGGCTCTGGCCACTGATAGGATCTTTCAAGCCAGTGAAGGATGGGAGACAGGAAGGTGGGGCTGGGGATGGAACATAGGGTGCCAGCCAGAGCTGGTCTTCAGGGCCTAAGCAAGTCGTCATCTGTTGCAGGAGACAACTTGTACTGACCTGGAGGACAGACAGGGAGGGTTCGTCTTTCCTTCCTACTGTGAGGCGTTCGCATGAACTGCAGGCCCTTCCTGAGGGGCTCCTCCATATGGGGTATGAGGCATGCTTTGGAAAGGCAGTTCATGACCCAGTGCACCCACAAAGCCTTCTCTGGAAACAAAAAATGCTCTGAAGCCCAAGTTTTAAGCAAACACTTAAGAAGGCAGTTTTTCTGCCTCTTTGCATTACTATCACTTGGACACACTCCATTCCAGGCCCGGCCTGGGAGAGGGGTGGGGAGTTTGGAATTTGCTTCTGAAGCCAGGGATCTGTTTCAAGTGCTGTGTATGCACACTTGACTACATCACTCAGGGCTTAAGGTCAATTTGCACTTGAGGTTTCTCCTTCTTGGAGCAAAGGGATCTTTTTCCAGGGGCCTCCCAATTCCTCTAAAGCTACCAAGAATAAAAAAAATCCAAAAAACCAAATCTGTTGTTGTCAAGTTGATTCTGACTCATAAAAAAACCCCGTTGCTGTGGAGTCCATTCCAGCTCATAGCAACCCTATAGGACAGAGCAGAACTGCCCCCATAGGGTTTCCAAGGAGCGGCTGGTGGATTCGAACTGCTGAATCATAGCAATCCTCTAGATCAGAGTAGAATTGCCCCACAGGATTTCCATGTAAATCTTTACAGAAGCAGACTGCCACATCTTTCTCCTGCAGAGCGGCTGGTGGGTTTGAACCACTGACCTTTTGGTTGGCAGCTGAGTGCTTTAACCACTGCAGCACCAGGGCTCCTCCAAAAACTCCCAATGCAACCTAAATGGGATCAAACTGACAACAGCAACTTGAACGGTTAGATAGGAAGCTTAGGGAGCAGTGAGTTTATGTCAATGTGAGAGGAAACATTCAGAAAAGGGGGGTGAGAATGGTTGAAGAATGTAATCAACGTCACTGAATGGTACATGTAGAAGCTGTTGAATTGGTGTATGTTCTATTGTGTGTATTTTCAACAACACGAAGAATAAATTATTTAAAAAAAAAGAAACAGCGCAACCAGGAGTGAATCTGTGAGAGTCCCTCAACTCAGTGTCTTAAGCACAATAAGACCAGCTGCTCTGTCTGCCTTTTCTCCCCTGAAAGATAAACCTCCCACAGGCCATGAGGTCATAAGAGAGGCTGATGCCCATAGAGTGCTTACTGTGTGCCAGGCACTCTTCAAAGTGCTTGGCATGTGATAGTTCACTTAACCCTGGTAGTAATAGCCACTGGAGGGCATACGATAAATGATCCTCATTCTCCAGATGGGGAAACTGAGGCCTAGAGAGACTGTGGGGTCGTGCCTCTGGGGAGTAGCAGGAGAGCTGGGAGGTGAACCCAGGCTCTTCTGGCTTCTCCCCCAACCTGGGCAAAGTCAGTGGCTTTGGTTTTGTGCTGTGGAATCCTTATCTTCAGGGGAGGAGTCTTGGAGTGAGGATGGGGACTGGGCACAAGCATACTAGAGGGGAGGAAGTGGTAGAACTAGATTCTTCCTGGAAGCCCCTGGGGCTCTGGAACCAAATTGCTCTTAGAATGAGTGACTTGACATCTGTGTGCTTGCCCAATAGGCTTCCACTCCGTTAGCATTGCTTTGAGCATGTTCACCAATCATTTGCTCTGTTCCAGGCCCTGATCGCCAGGCTGAGGATGAAGAAGAATAAGACACAGCCCTTAAGGCTCATGTTGCCAGGGCCTGTGCACACGCAGTTAAATCCTGTATGTGACGGGAGGGAAAAAAATGAGTTGGTGTAAAAGTTGCTGCAGTTGGTGCCTGTTGGCCTCCGTGGCGGAGTTCCACGGAGGGTGAACACAAACTGCATTTGTTGAGACCTCTTTAATGGGCCTGTGTAGATAAGAAAGGCATGATGCCCCAGGAACATGACTTAGATGGAAGAGGTTTAGACAAAGAAGAGTTCAATTTTGTAAGACAGGGGTCCCCAGGCTGTGGAAAATTCCACTGCCTCAGGTAGCTTGCTTGACACACCCCATAGCTTTGCATTAGAATCCTGGTTCCTTTGTTTGGTACACCCCATAACTTTACATTAAAATCCTGGCAATGCATAATGTTGTATGTAAACCCCATTGCTCCGCGTAGCATGATTAAGAATGTTGCTGAAGTAAGTTGTATGAACTTCTACTTGTAAACCCCTTAAAAGTAACCTTTCCCCTTGCCTTCACTGAGCAGTCTTGTTGGCAGCAGCCCCAACTGTTTCCTTTCCTTGTGCCACAAAATAAAGGTGCCGTTCTACTTTCCCACCCAGTCTCTCATTTATTGGCTGAGACAAGTCACGCTGAGCAGAACCTGGGGTTTCCACCTGGCAACATGTGGATCAGAGATGAACTAATGGGAAACAGAAAGAACTTTTGGAGTTATCTGCTGGGGTCTTGAGAAGGAGTTTGGGGTCCTGGAAAAAGAGATAGCAGTAAACTCATTGCTGTTGAGTTGCATCTGACTCATAGCAACCCTACAGGACAGAGTAGAACTGCCGCATAGGGTTTCCAAGGCTGTAATCTTTACGAAAGCAGACTACCACATCTTTCTCCCATGGAGCAGCTGATGGGCTGACCTTTTGGTAAACAGCCAAGTGCTTAACCACTGCGCCACCAGGACTCCTTGATGGCAGTAAAAGTCCTTCAGTATTATCTTATATTGCTAAGACCTGTGGAAAGACCGAGTCTGGGCAGGTAATGGCTGCTGAGATATAGGAAAAGCGAGCACTGGAAACTTCCAGTGTAAAGTTGTTTCCTGCCAGTGCAGTAATGATTTACTATACTTACCCACCACCTCTTTCCCACCCAAGACCTTCAGTAAAGGTCAGTCACATACAATAGTGCACACCAGGCATGATGAAGTTCCAGGCACAGGCTCCGAGGCCAAAGGCGGAGCCGGGAAGATGGTTAGAAAATGAATTAACATCCAAGGAACAGGCCGTCATGTTCGCTGACCAAGGAATAGAGCTGTAACAAACCCTGTTTCCCTCCAACACACTAGAAGGTGATCCTTGAAAGTGTGAGACAGAAGAGGGGAGGCTGGATCCCGTTACTGCACAATATGAGGCTTTGGGCTGGGACTACTGGGAGGCAAGTGAGGCACTCACCTTGGGCACAAAATTTAAAGTAGTGCCGAAAAAGTCAGCAATCAAGATAAGTAACATTTTAATGCAATATTTAAAAAATCCAAATTAATGCAAAAAATCCATTTACAAAATATCAAAATTTTAAACAAAGACAGGGTCGGTATTATGGGTTTTTCTTTTTGCCTCAGGCTCCAATATGGCTGATCGTTGCACTGTTATTGATCCTATCCTTATTTAAAAGTTTGATTATTTATCCTGAATTTTGGCATTCATTCTGATTTTTTTAAAAACATAGCATTTAAAATATTGTTTAGTTTGTTGAGTTTGTTGGCAACCAAATCAAACACCAAAGCCATTGCTTTCAAGTTGATTTCGACTCCTAGTGACCCTATATGACAGAGTAGAACTGCCCCACAGGGTTTCCAAGGAGTGCCTGGTGGATTGGAACTGTAGACCTTTGGGTTAGCAGCTGAGCTCTTAACGACTGTGCCACCAGGGCTCTTTTTGGCACCCATCTTCTTAAATTTTGCACCTGACAGATATCAGACACATGAGGAAATGCTCACAATCATTAGCCATTAGAGAAATGCAAATCAAAACTACAATGAGATATCATCTCACCCCA
>NW_004443950.1:14553378-14626352 GCF_000243295.1 Trichechus manatus latirostris | reverse complement strand
TGCAGCACTGTTCACGATAACAAAAAGATGGAAACAACCTAGGTGCCCATCAAAGGACGAATGGATAAACAAATTATGGTATATTCACACGATGGAATACTACGCGACGATAAAGAACAACGATGAAGCCGTGAAACATAACATGGAGGAATCTGGAAGGCATTATGCTGAGTGAATTTAGTCAGTCACAAAAGGACAGATATTGTATAAGACCACTACTATAAGAACTCAAGAAAAGGTTTAAACATAGAAGAAAACATTCTTTGATGGTTACAAGGGTGGGGAGGAAGGGAGAGGGGTATTCACTAACTGGATAGTAGACAAGAAGTCAGCACAACTGGACTAAACCAAAGCTAAGAAGTTTCCTGAATACATCCAAACACTTCGAGGGACAGAGTAGCAGGGGCGGGGGTCTGGGGACCATGCTTTCAGGGAACATCTAGGTCAACTGGCATGACAAAGTTTATTAAGAAAATGTTCTGCATTCCACTGTGGTGAGTGGCATCTGGGGTCTTAAAAGCCAGCAAATGGCCATCTAAGATGTATCAATTGGTCCCAACCCATCTGGAGAAAAGGAGAATGAAGAACACTCAAAGACACAAGGAAAGTATTAGCCCAAGAGACAGAAAGGGCCACATAAACCAAAGGCTTCATCAGCCTGAGACCACAAGAACTAGATGGTGCCTGGCTACGACCAATGACCCCCCTGACAGGGAACACAGAGTTCCTGATGGAGCAGGAGAAAGGTGGGGTGCAGAACTCAAATTCTAGTAAAAAGACCTGAATTAATGGTTTGACTGAGACTAGAGGGACCCTGAAAGACATGGCTCCCAGACTGTTAGCCCAAAACTAAAACCATTCCTGAAGCCAACTCTTCAGACATAGACTGAACTATGGGACTTAAAATGATATCCATGAAGAGAGTGCTTCTTAGCTCAAGTAGATACCTGAGACTAAATGGGCAGCTCCTGTCCAGAGACGAGATGAGAAGGCAGAGAGGGTCAGGAGCTGGTTGAATGGACGTGGGAAATCGGGGTGGAAAGGAGGAGTGTGCCTGTCACAGTATAGGGAGAGCAACTAGGGTCACGTAACAATGTATGTATAAATTTTTGTGAGGGACTAACTTGAATTGTAAACTTTCACTTAAAGCACAACAATAAAAAAAAAATTTTTTTTTTTTTCGCCTGAGGTGAGTGCCTCACTGACTTACCTTACCCTAGTCCCTGCCCTGCTTGGGAGCTCAAGACTTTTTATTGGGCTTAAAGAAAGCGTAATCCATGAGCCTGTGGTTTCATGCGGAAGGGCAGATGCCCAGGTGATACACACTCTTGCAGAATCACTTCCGAGGCTCTGGTTCACCATTGATAAAGTCTGTCCCCAGCCCATTAATGCTCCTGACTGGGGACAAGCTCCATGTTCACACATCACCGCAGGCAGCAATGCTGGGGACTCACTGGGATCCCGGGCCCAGATGGTGGACACAGAGCCAGGGTGCCCACTGGTCCAAGAGGGAAGTGTTTAGAGTGGGGGTGGGGCGTTGGGTTGATTTGATTTAGTATCAATGGGAACTTTCTTTGGATCTCTTTCCCTGACTTCACTGCACATTTCAAAACAACATTCTTTTATGAACAAGCACCAGGACATCAAATACTTCCACACCCTATAATAGAAGCACTGCAGGCCATGTTGTTCTTTTTCTTTTAAATAGTTCCATGTTAAATCAGATGCTAACTCTCTCTGAATAAACCCAAGTGGGAAGGCTTTTTATTCCCCTTTAATAACACCAATGGCAATCAGAACAGGTAGAAAGAATATGTGCCCCTTAAAGTATGGTAGATATGCAATAGTTTCGAAGGAAAACACTAAGTTATTACATACGTAACAAACAGTTGGTACTTATTCATGGCGAGAAGAATGAATAACAAAGCTTAGAGGGAAAGTGCAGCAGGAAGATAATTTGTTTCTTTGAGCAGGCCTACTTTACAAGTGGATTTGGTTTTGCATTTTGGTCAACACTAGCTTCTCCCCATTAATTATTAAAGCTTGTATTAGAACTATCATTTATTAGAGATTTTCTAAACCTCTATTCAGCCAGCAAACCACAAAATAGAATTGCCAGGATTTGGGAGTTAATCGATGTGTGTGAACTCCCCAGAATCCTGAAATTATAGAACACTGGAGCTGGACAGGCTCTTGGAGTTTGACTAGTCCAACGCTATGATCCAACCCTGTCCATTCCTCCACTCTCTGAGAGGGGAAAGGATTTCAGCCAGGATCACACAGTTGGCCGGTGGTGGAATTGGAATTGGATCATTTTTAAAGAGATGCTTTGGAGGAAGTCTCAAGACTTAGAATTCTAGCTGTTCTTTCTTCCTTTTTGATTTTTTCCTAAGGTACTGCATGGAAAAACAACTTTATTACTTGATAGACTATATAGTACAGTTGGCTTTGAGAATCATGCATAAAATACCAAAGAGCACTCAAATCTTTGTTTCCCTCCAAAGACTGCCTCTCTCAAGTTAGAATTACACTTGAACTTCATACAGAAGGCTGGAAGGGGCCTTAATAAGAACTCTAATTTTCGCTAATGGTGATCATTAATGAGAACCAGTTGCCTTCAAGTCAATTCAGACTTCCGGCAGCTTGTCTTAGTCATCTAGTGCCACCCTAACAGGAATACCGCAAGTGGATGGCTTTCACAAAGAGAAATTTATTTTCTCACAGTCTAGTAGGTTGGAAGTCCAAATTCAGGGCATCAGACCCAGGGGAAGGCTTTCTCTCTCTGTTGGCTCTGGAGGAAGGTCCTTGTCATCATCAGTCTTCCCCCGGACTAGGAGCTTCTCTGCACAGGAACCTCGGGCCCAAAGGATGCCCTCTGCCCCCAGTACTTCTTTCTTGGTGGTGTGAGGTTTCCCTATTCTCTGCTTGCTTCCCTTTCCTTTTATCTCCTGTAAGGTAAAAGGTGGTGCAGGCCACACCCTAGGGAAACTCCCTTTACATTCGATCAGGGATGTGACCTGGGTAAGGGTGGTATTACAATCCCACCCTAATCCTCTTTAACATAAAATTACACTCACAAAATGGAGGCCAACCACACAATTCTGGGAATCACGGCCCAGCCAAACTGATATACACATTATTTGGGGGACATAATTCAAACCATGACAGAGCTTCTTATGTGTCAGAGTGGAACTGTGCTCCATAGGGTTTTCAGTGACTGATTTTTTTGGAAGCAGAACACAAGGCCTTTCTTCCAAATGGTCTTGGGGTGGACTTGAACCTCTAACCTTTCAGTTAGCAGCTAAGCGTGTGCTGCATGCTGCTAAAGGGCAACATAAAGTACATGAGAATCTTTCGTTCTATGAATTTGGGCCTCCAAAAGCATTTGTATTGAACATGGTTGGACCTTAGTATATCATGTTAAACAACTGCTTCTTATTGCGATAACACATATTCTTCACGTGGTAAATACACAGCACTAGAACAAGAGAAATCCCTACCTATATTCTTCCAAAGGAGCCTTGGTGCCACAGTGGTTAAGCGTTTGGCTACTAACTTAAAAAAAGGTTAGTGGTTCAAACCCACCAGCTGCTCATTGGAAGAAAGATGTGGCAATCTACTTCTGTAAAGATTACAGCCTTGAAAACTCTATGGGCAGTTCTACTCTGTCCTACAGGGTAGCTATGAGTCGGAATCAACCCGGCGACAACAAGTTTGGTTTGTTTTTTGGTATTCTTCCAGGGTTCCCCTATGCTCTGAGAGGAGAGCTTCAGTTTCCACCAGCTGATTCAGTATAAGGCTGGCCTTGTGCCTTTCTCCTAGTTAGATTCATTTGATTCCTGAGTTTCCAGACTTGTTCCCCTCCTCTTCCCCCCTTTCTTATTGTTATTGTTGTGGTGCTTGTTTGTTTTGCTTTTAAAACTTTACTTCACAAATAATACGCATTTGTTTTTGAAGAATCAGGGAATACAGATGAGGAAAAGGAAAAAAAAGAAAGAAATCATCTACAATCCAAGAGGTAGCTAACTGCTGACATTTTGGAATATATATTTCTAGATGTTTTGTATAAACATGTACATATTCAAGTACACCTTTTTAACAACAAAGACGGAGGTGTACTTCCATCCTGTTGTCCTACCTAGCCTTGTGCTGTTCTGTCATAGCCCTCTGACATTATTAATGGAAGGTTTAGTGGAGAGTTCCCATCCAGTATTGTT
This sequence comes from Trichechus manatus latirostris, assembly GCF_000243295.1. NCBI lineage: Eukaryota > Metazoa > Chordata > Mammalia > Sirenia > Trichechidae > Trichechus > Trichechus manatus. The sequence goes on along the minus strand of NW_004443950.1, from coordinate 14,622,135 downwards.
TCCCTGCAGACTGAAGAACTTCCTTTAGCATTCCTTGTAGGGCGGGCCTGCTGGCAGCAAATTCTCTTACCTTTTATTTATAGCAAATATTTTCATTTGCCTCGTTCTTGAAGGATATTTTTGTTAGATATAGAATTATGAGCCAACAGTTTTTTCTTTCTCATTTAAAAAATGTGGTTCTACTGTCTTTTGGTCTCTAATTTTTCTAATGATAAACCAGAGGTCATTTGTAGCATTGTTCCTCTGTATATAACATATTGTTTCTCTATTGCTGCTCAAGAATATCACCCACAAGTAATGAGCTTCTTTAAAAAATCATCTATATGAGACAAAATGGTCAAAAATTATTCTAAAGCAAAGAGGAGAAGGTAAGGGAGCAGAGAAACTAAAATACTGGAAATGGTACAATCAGAACACAATGAATGAGAATGATGACACATTGTGAAAAATGTAACCAGTATCACTGAATAATTTGTGTAGAAATTATTGAATGGAAATCTAATTTGCTGTGTAAATTTTCACTTTAAACACAATAAAATATTATTTTAAAAAAGATTTCCTCTTCATCTCTGGTTTTTGGCAGTTTGACTGTGATATGTCTAGATGTGGTTTTCTTTGTACTTACCCTATTTAGGTTTCTTCGATTTTTTTGTTTTTTAATGGCCCCATTTTGTCTCTTCCTCTGGGATTCCAATTACATGTATTAGAACTTTTGATATTGTTCCACGGATTACTGAGCCATTGTTCATTTTTAAAATCTTTTTTTCTTTGTGTTTGTTATTAGATATTAGAGTAGATAGCTCCTATTGATTCATCTTCAAGTTCACTGACTGTTATCTACAAACAGCTGTGGATATTTCAACTTCAGATAATTCACTTTTTTTTGCTTTAGAATTTCCATTTGGTTCTTTTTAAGTGTCTGTATTTCTTGATGGCAATTTTTTTTTTTTAATTTCTATGCTGAGATTTCCTATTTGTTCATTCATATTTTTCTTTACATTCTTGGGCATAGTTATAATAAACCAACACGAAACCTTTTAATCATCAAGGTGATTCTGACTCATGGCAACCCCATGTATTATAGAATAGGACTTTCTGTAAGGGTTTCTTGGCTGTAACCTTTACAGAAGCAAATTGCCAGGCCTTTCTTCCGCAGTGCTGCTGAGTGGGTTCTAATCATCAACTTTTAGGTTAGTAGACAAGCACAGGCCATTTGCTACACCCAGAGACTTGTTTGCTAATTACAACATCTGCGTCATCTTGCAGTCAGTCTCCATTGGTTACCTTCTCTCTTGAGTATGGTTCATGTTTTCCCATGTATTTGTATGTCTAGTAAGTTTGGATAGTATCCTGGTGTTTTGAATGATACGTTGTAGAGACTCTGGATTCATTATATTTCTCTGAAGATTATTGATTTTTTTGTTCATTTGTTTAACGGACAATTAATAGATGAATTCAAACTCCAAATTTTGTCCTCCCTATGGTGAGAAGCAATTAAAACCTCAAATTCAGATCTTTTATCCTTAGTTGGACCTGCTTGATCTCTGCTCTATGCATGTATAGGTCAGGGTGCAGCCAGATATTTGAGCAGAGTTTATACACTGAATTTAGAGCTCCCTCTGTGGATCCCTTTTGCTTTTTTCAGGACTCCCCTCCCCATCTTGCTTTCCAGCTTCTGTGGTCACTCTAAACTCTTCTGGTTATTCATACCTCTTAGACTGAAGTTTTCTATCTGAGTTTTGCCACCTGCATAGTGGATGACTGAGGCCAACTCTTAGGCAAAAAGCTGTGTGTGTGTGTGTGTTTGTGTTTATGTGTGTGAGAGAGAATCATTCTCTAGTTTATGCCTCCTTTGGAGCTTTCTCCAATGCCTTCAGATATTTATGTGTGTGTAGAGGTTCGAATTGCTGACCTTTCAGTTAACAGCCAAGCGCTTAACCACTGTGCCACCAGGGCTCCTCCATGTGTGTGTGGTGTGTGTATATACAGTGAAATTCACATAACATACAATAACCCATTTTAACGTGTACAATTCAGTGCATCCACAATGTTATGCAACCACCGCTTAGATTAAAAAAATTTTCACAATTTCAGAAGAACATTCCGTATCCATTAAGTGTACTCTCCATTACTTCCTCCCCCCATCCCCTGGCAACCACTAATCTGTTTTCCATCTCTATGAATTTACCTATTCTGGATATTTCTTATAAAAGGAATCATACAATACGTGACCTTTTGTGCCTGGCTTCTTTCACTTAGCATGTTTTGAAGGTTCATCCATGTTGTAGCATGTATCAGAACTTCATTCCTTTTTATGGATGAATAGTATTCCATTGTATGGATATACCACAATTTGTTTGTCCATTTACCCATTGGTGGAATTCGGATTGTTTCCATCCTTTGACTATTATAAAGAATGCTGCTATACACATTATTTATAATAGTTCACTTTCCTCCCACTAATTTGATGTGCCAAGTTAGTGTATGTATTTGGATCTGTTTCTAGGCCCAAGCCATGCCGTTTGCATTCATGGAATAACCTCCTCTTGGTTATTGTCATGGATCGAACTGTGTCCTCCAAAAATATGTGTATCAACTTGGTTAGGCCATGATTCCTAGTATTATGTGATTGTCCACCATTTTGTCATTTGATGAGATTTTCCTACGTGTTGTAAATCCTATCGCTATGATGTTAATAAGATGGGTTAGCGGCAGTTATATTGATGATATCTACAAGATTAGTGTCTTAAGCCAATCTCTTTAGATATATAAAAGAAAGAAGCAAGTAGAGAGACATGGAGACCGCATACCACCAAGAAAGCAACACCGGGAGCAGAGAGCATCCTTTGGACCTGAGGTTCCTGCACTGAGATGCTCCCAGACCAAGGGCCTTCCTCCAGAGCCGAAAGAGACAGACTTCCCCTGGAGCTGCTGCCCTGAATTCAGACTTCTAGCCTACTAGACTGTGAGAGAATAAATTTTGTTAAAGCCATCCACTTGTGGTATTTCTGTTATAGCAGCACTAGATGACTAAGACAGTCATGATGTATTATATTTTTAATGTGATATTCAATTATATTTGCTAATATTTTATTTAGGATTTTTGCTTCAATGTTCATAAGTGAGATTAGTCTATAGTTTTTTGTGTGAAAATGCATGCAATCTTTATTGGGTTTACAGATCAATGAATTTGCTTCATTAAAATATTATGGAAGTTTTTCTTCTTTTTATATCTCTGAAACAGTTTGAGTAGCATTTGTATTATCTCATCTTTGAAGGCCTGTTAGAACGCCCTATGAGACCAGTGGGGCTTGGTGGCTTTTTTGGAATTAGTTCTTTGATAACTTTATTTCTTCCATCTTTTAAACATTCTCTCTCTTCCAGGGTCATTTGGTAAGCTGTATTTTCTAGAAAATTATCCATTTCATCCAGGTTTTCAAATGTATTTCCATGAAGTTGTACAACTTAGACTTTTGTGATATTTTAGAATATCCTCTGATTCAGTGATTAATCCCCCATTGTCATGTTTCAAATTGTGTTTCTGCTTTCCCTCTTTTATAATGATTAGATCTATTTTGGAGCCCTTGTGGTACAGTGGTTAAGAGCTCAGGCTGCTAACCAAGAGATCAGCAGTTCAAATCCACCAGCTGATCCTTGGAAACCCTATAGGGCAGTTCTACTCTGTCCTATAGAGTCACTATGAGTTGGAATGGACTCGACGGCAACGGGTACAGGTAGATCTGTTTTGTTATTCCAAAGAACTATCTATCAGTTTACTATTTGGTTTCTAACTCAATTAATTTCTTCTTTTACCTTTATTATCGCCTTCTCTCTGCTTTCATTAGATTTACCTTTTGTTTTGTTTCCAATTTTTTGAGATAGATATTTATTCATTCACTGTCATTTTTATTCATATAAATATTTAAGCTATAAATTTTCCTTTAACTTTTGCTTTAACTATATCTCAAAATTTTTTTGTAGTATTTTCATAGTCATTACTTTTTAAAATAAATTGTGCAATTTTGATTTAAAATTTCCGCTTGATTGAAGAGTTGTATAGTAATTTTTAAATTTCCAGATGGAAAAGATCTTTTGCTTTTTTAATTTTATTTACATCTAGCTGTATTGTATTGTGATAAGACAATGTTGTTTGCATTGTTTCTAGTTCATAGAAGTTGTTGAAGTTTTCTTGGTGACCTCATATATGGTCAATTTTCATGAATGTTCCATGTACATTTGAAAAGAAAATGCATTCTCTTGGATGAGAGAGGAATCCTATATTATCCATAAGATCTACTGTGGGATTTTTCATATTTTTATTTTTGGCCCATTTTCCCTGTCTTGCACAGTCTCCTCTAATTAATGTGCTTCCACATATTTCTCTTCTTGTCTCCTGTATTTAGGCTATATGAAGTTTACTGCTGTGCTATCTGGTGTATAGTTGTGAATAACTTTTATATCTTTACTGTGACTTATGGCCATTAGTATGATAAAGTGTCCTTTTTTTGTCTCATTAAGTGCCCCACCTCCAATTCCATCTTGTTAGATATCAAGTTCCCAATCCATACTTTCCTGATATGAACTTGCCTGGTATACTTTTACCCATTCTATTAATTTCATTGTACATTGTTTTAGGAGTGTCTCTTACAGAATAGAGTTGAGTCTTGTGTTGTAAGCAACCTGAAAATCTTTCTTTTCATAAGCTAGCTAAGATCATTTACCTTTATTGCTACAACTAAAATGCTTGGTTTTAGTTCTGTCATACTATATTTACTATTCATATTATATTTACCATCTGTTTTCACTACATAGTGTTTTCTTTGCTTCTTTTAATTTAGAAAACAGAAGCAGACTGCCACATCTTTCTCCTGTGGAGTGGCTGGTGGGTTTGAACTGCCGATCTTCGGGTTAGCAGCTGAGTGATTAACCACTGCACCCCAGGGCTCCTTATTAGAATGATTTCTGTTTTTGTTTCAGTGGTTATCTTTCCACGAATATCTTTATATTGTTGTTGTTGTTGTTAGGTGCCATTGAGTCAATTTTCATTCATAGTGACCCCATGTGACAGAGTAGAACTTTTCCATAGGGTTTCCTTGACTGTAATCTGTAAGGGAGTAGATTTCCAGGTCTTTCTCCTGTGGAGCCACTGGGTGGGTTCAAACTGCCAACCTTTTGGCTAGCAGCTAAGTGCTTAACCATTGCACTACCAGAGCTCCTTAATATTTTTATATAATGACTGCTTTTCTTTACTTAGGCTTTTCATATCTGGCTTGTCTGCTTTAAATAACATCTTTGGCTGTCACCTACAGGTGACAATTTCTTTTTCCATGTTTTTCCACTTTGTCAGAGCATATAACATCTACATACTTTTCTTCCACTGTTATCCTCACCTTTGGTTTGTCTAAGATCTTTAGTTAAATATACTACGTGCTCACCACCAGTTCTTTTACAATTTCCTTAATCATTTCTTAGTTGAAGGCTATCTTCTAGTAGATTTCTCAGGAAGGACCCATGAGAACAATATTCCATGAATTCTGGCATGTTTAAAATTGTTTTTCTATAAACAAGCACATGAAATGGTGCTCAACATCATTCGTTATAATGGAAATGTAAATCAAAACCACAATTAGGTATCGCTTCCCACCCACAAGAATGATTATAATAATAATAATAAAAAAACAATGGAACATAACAAGTGTTGGCAAGGATGTGGAGAAACTGGAACCCTCATACATTGCTGGTGGGAGTATAAAATGGTGTAGCCTCTGTGGAAATCAGTTTGTTGGTTCCTCAAAAAGTTAAACACAGAATTACCATCTGACCCACAATTCCATTCCTAGCTATATATCCAAAATAAGTGAAAACAGGTATTAACAAATGCTTGTACCTGAATGTTCATAGCAGCACTACTCACAATAGCCCAAAAGTGGTAACAACTCAAATGCCCATCAACTGAGGAGTGAATAAACAAAATGTGGTATATCAATACAATGGAATATAGAAAGGAATGAAGGACTGATACATTCAGCAACATGGATAGATCTTGAAAACATTATGCTAAGTGAAAAGAATCCCAACAGGTCACATATTGTATGATTCCACTTATAAGAAATATCCAGAATAGGTAGATTGGGGGTTGCCAGGGGCTGGGAGATGGAAGAATGAGGAGTCACTATTTGATTACAGGATTTTATTTTGCAGTGATGGAAATGTTTTGGACTTGAATATACATTTCACCAAAGAGCACCTTCAAATGGTCACCAAACACATGAAAAGATGCTCATCGTTAGCCATTAGAGAGATGCAAATCAAAATCACAATGAGATACCATTTCACTTTTACCAGGAGGGTGCGATGGTTAAGGTTGTGTGTCAACTTGGCAGGGCCATGATTCTCAGTGGTTTGGCAGTTATGTTAATGTGTAGTTTGGCAGTCATGTAATTATGTAATTTGGCAGTTATATAATGATGTATTCATCCTCCACGATGTGATCAGCAAAGCAGTTGTAAGGGCAGTTGCCTTGGGGATGTGGCCTGTGTTCAATATCTATATAGACATTCTGGCAAAGCTCACTTGCTTGCTTTGGATCCTGCATCCAGTTATCATCTGACCTCCAGGACTTGAGTCAGCTGCCTGCCATATCACCTGCCAATCTTGGGATTCGTCAGCCTCCGCATCCCATGAGCCAATGGCCTGATGTCTGACCTGCTGATCTTGGGTTGGTCATCCCCTGCAGCTATGTAAGTCAGGAGATGCTTCCAGCCTAACACCTGACCCATAGACTTGGGACTTGCCAGCCTCTACAACCCTGTGAGACATTTCCTTGAGATAAATATCACTCTCTCTCTCTGTGTATATATATATATATATATATATATATATATATACACACACACATATATATACTTCAGTGGTTTTCCCCCACGTCTGTCAGTTTGTTGTACTGTGGGGGCTTGCGAGTTGCTGTGATGCTGGAAGCTATGCCACCGGTACTCAGATACCAGTAGGGTCACCCATGGCAGACAGGTTTCAAGTGAGCTTCCAGACTAAGGAAGACTAGGAAGAGGGACCCAGCAGTCTATTTCTGAAAAGAATTAGCCAGTGAAAACCTTATGAATAGCAGCAGCACATTGTCTGATATAGTGCTGGAAGATGAGCCCCGCAGGTTGGAAGGCACTCAAAAGACAACTGGGGAAAATCTGCCTCCTTAAAGTAGAGTTGACCTTAATGACATGGATGGAGTCAAGCTTTCAGTACCTTCATTTACCAATGTGACATGACAACATCACTACCAATAGATCAAGTATTGGTTAGAAGCGAGGCTCTGGTTGATTGCATGTTTGATAGTTTTCTACAATTTTGTCAGAATGAGAAGTATAGGGAAGCTAGTAGGTTGGTTCTACGTTTGCTAGACAAAATGGTGAAAGAAAGAGATGAGCTTGGGGCTTCAGAGTCACAGATCAAGTGCCACATGAAAGACTTCAAAGTTTCCATTTGTGCCCTGAAAGAAAGCCTTATTTCTTGTAGTAACAGAGCCAATATTGCCAAAAGCCAAACCAAGAATCGTATCATAAAAGTGGCTGAATTACAATGTCAATTGAATTACCAATCTCAAATGGTGTCTGAAGTTAAAGTGAGAGCATTGATTGGGACGAAATGGGACCCTGAAACTTGGGATGGGAACATATGAGCAGATAATCAGGAAACTGGGGACACTGAGCCCCTAAATTCCACTGAATTGCTCCTGCCAATAGAACCAGTCCTCTTACTCCCATCTGAAGAGATTGCTCCATCTTTGTCAGCTAAGACACCCACAGAAGTAGAACCATTATCCCTTCCACCCCCATCTGATGAGATTAACCCAGCAGTGCCTGAAGAGTCTTTGTCTTAGGTGCCTGGGGTGACACCTGGGGCATTGCCTGGGGAATCGCCTGAGGTAGATGCCTAACAAGACGTTGCTGAACATTCCCAGGACCCACCTCCACCACCTGTTTTTGCTTCTAGACCTACATCTAGACATAAGTCCCAGCAAGCCCGGAAAGGTGAATGAAGTACAAAGTGTGACCAAAATGGAAGTTCGCTACAATTCAAAAGAACTTCTTGACTTTTCTAATATGTACAAACAGAAACCTGGAGAATATGTGTGGGAATGGCTACTCAGGGTGTGGGATAATGGGGGTTAGGAAAGATCTAATAGTTTATTTGGTTTGTTCACTGAAGCATGGATTATTCAGTGGCCTACACTAGATAAGTTGAAGAACCAGGCACACATTGGTATACTGTAGAAGAAGGTATCCAAAGGCTTAGGGAAATTGACATGTTAGAGTGGATTTATAAGGTCAGACCCACAGATCCACACACGGAGTACCCAGAGGACACAGCTTTTACCACAACTGTGAGGAACAAATTTGTGAAGGGAGCCCCAGCATCCTTGAAGACTGCTGTGATTGCTATTTTTTGTAAGTCAGATTGGACAGTGGGAACTGCCCTAACTGAATTAAGACACCTAACTACAATGGGGCTGATTGGACCCCATGGAGGTATGGGCCAAGTGGCAGCACTCAACTGACAAGACAAGGTGGGTATGGTTACCATAATGGACAGTGGAGTCAAAAGAGTAATCAGAATAGTCTGACTCATGTGGACTTATAGCATTGGCTACTTAGTCATGGTGTCCCTAGGAGTGAAATACATGGGAAATCTTCTAAATATTTACTTGATTTGTACAAGCAGAAGAATTCCAGGTCAAGTGAATGGCAGTTTAACTAGAATTGCCAGAAGAGAGAGTCATGGCCCCTCAATCAATTCCTAGATTAGAGCCAGTTTACAATCCACAACCCTTGATTGAAGGGAAGGGTGGGTCCCCTTGAGGAAGGACCCCACTACACTGCCAAAAATTTATACTGTTTATCTTAGCCTTCCCCAAAAGGATCTATGGCCTTTTATGAGAGTGACTGCTCACTGGGGAAAAAGAAATAATTAGACTTTTCAGGGATTATTAGATACTGGTTCTGAACTGTAGGGGACCCAAAACATCACTGTGGCCCACCAGAGTGTGTGTGTATGGAGGTCAGGTTGTTAATGGAGACTTAGCTCAGGTTTGTCTCATAGTGGGTCCAGTGTGTCCCCAAGCCCATCTTGTAGTGACTTCCCCAGTTCCAGAATGTATAAGTGGAATAGATATATTCACCAACTGGCAGAACCCCTATGTTGGATCCCTAACAGTGGGGGTAAGGGTTATTATGGTTGGAAAACCCAAGTGGAAGCCATTAGCCTCTACCTAGGAAAATAGTAAACCAAAAGCAATACCACATTAGTGGAGGGATTACAGAGATTACTGCCACCATCAAGGACTTGAGGGATGAAGGGATGGTGATACCCACGACATCCCCATTCAATTTGCCTATTTTGCCTGTGCAAAAAACAGATGGATCTTGGAAAATGATAATGGATTATCAAAAATTTAACCAGATGGTAACTCCAATTGCAGCTGCTGTTCCAGATGTGATTTAATTGCCTTAGCAAATTAACACATCTCCTGGTACCTGGTACGCAGCTATTGATTTGACCAATGCCTTTTTCTCAATTCGGGTTTTGAAGAAACACCAGAAGCAGTTTGCCTTCAGATGGCAAGGACAGCAATACTCCTTCACTGTCCTACCTCAGAGGTATATCAACTCTTCAGCCCTATGTCATCATTTAGTCCACAGGGACTCGATTGCCTTTCCCATCCACAATATGTCACATTGGTCCATTATATTGATGGCATTATGCTGATTGGACCTAGTAAGGAAAAAGTCTTAATGACTCTGGAATTATTGGTAAAACATTTGTGTGCTAGAGGGTGGGAAATTAATCCAACAAAAATTCAGATGCCTTCCACCTCAGGGAAATTTCTATGAGTCTAGTGGTATGGGGCATGTTAAGATATTCTGTCTAAAGTGAAGGATGTTGTTAACATCTAGCGCCTCCTATAACTAAAAAGGAGGCACAATGCCTCATGGGCCCCTTTGGATTTTTGAGGCAACAAATCCCTTATGTGGGTGTGCTACTCTGGCCTATTTATCAAGTGACTTGAAAAGCTGCTAGTTTTGAGTGGGGCCCAGAACAAGAGAAGGCTCTGCAACAAGTTCAGCCTGTCATGCAAGCAGGTCTGCCACTTGGGCCATATAATTTGGCTGATCTAATTGTGCTTGAAGTGTCAGTGGAAGACAGATGCTGTTTGGAGTCTTTGGCAGCCCCTATTGGTGAATCACAATGCAGACTCTTAGGATTTTGGAGTAAATCCCTGACATCCTTTGCAGATAACTACTATCCTTTTGAGAAACAGCTTTTGGCTTGTTACTGGGCTTTAGTAGAGATTGAACACTTAACCACGGGCCACCAAATTGTGAGCTGCCATCATGATCTGGGTGTTGTCTGACCCAAAGAGTCATAAAGTCAGACATGCACAGAAGCACTCCATTATTAAATGGAAGTGGTATATATGAGATCGAGCCTGAGCAGGACCTTAAGTCACAAGTAAGTTGCATAAGGAAGTGGCCCAAATGCCCATGGTCTCCACTCCTGTCACATTACCTGCCCTCTCCCAGTTTGCACTTATGCCTCATGAAGAGTTCCTTATGATCAATTGACTGAGGAAGGGAAAACTCGTGCCTGGTTTACAGATGGTTTTGCGTGATATGCAGGTACCACTTGACAGTGGACAGCAGCAGCACTGCAGCCCTTTTCTGGGACCTCCCTGAAGGACAGTGGTGAAGGAAAACCCTCCTAACTTTGAGCAGTGCACCTGGCTGTTCACTTTGCTTGGAAGGAGAAATGGCCAGTTGTATGATTATATACTAATTCATGGTCTGTGGCCAATGGTTTGGCTGGATAGTCAGGGACTTGGAAGGTATACGATTGGAAAATCATATACAAGGAGGTATGGGGAAGAGTATGTGGATAGTCCTTTCTGAATGGGCCAAAGAAGTGAAGATATTTGTGTCTCATGTAAATGCTTACCAAAGGGGGACCTTGGCAGAGAAGGATTTCAACAATCAAGTGGATAGGATGTGTTCTGTGGAAACCAGTCATCCTCTTTCCCCAGGCACTTCCGTCATTGCCCAATGGGCTTATGAACTAAGTGGCCATGGTGGCAGGAATGGAGGTTATGCATGGCTGCAGCAATACAGACTTCCACTTACTAAGGCCAACCTGGCTACAGCCACTGCTGAATGCCTAATCTGCCAGCAGCAGAGACCAACACTGAGTCCCCGATACGGCACCATTCCTTGAGGCAATCAGCGACAACCTGGTGACAGGTTGATTACATTGGACCTCTTCCATCATGGAAAGCGCAGCATTTTGTTCTTACTGGGACAGACACGCTGGATATGGATTTGTCTTCCCTACAGGCAATGCCTCTGCCAAAACTACCATCCGTGGATTCAGAGAATGCCTTATCCACCGTCGTGATAACCCACACAGCATCGCCTCGGATCAAAGGACTCACTTCATAGCAAATGAAGTGCGGCAATGGGCCCATGTTCATGGAATTCACTGGTCTTACCATGTTCCTCATCATCCTGAAGCAGCTGGCTTGACAGAACAATGGAATGGCCTTCTAAAGACAAAACTATGGTGCCAACTATGTGGCAACTCTTTGCAGATTTGGGGAAATGTTCTCCATGAGGCTGCATATGCTCTAAAACAGCATCCGATTTATGGTGCTGTTTCTCCCATAGTCAGGATTCACGGTTCCAGGAATCAAGGGATGGAAATGGGAGTGGCACCACTCACTATTACCCCTAGTGACTTACTCACTAAATTTTTGCTTCCTGTCCCTGTGACCCTATGCTCTGCGGGTCTAGAGGTCTTAGTTCCAAAGGGAAGAATGCTCCCACTTGGAGATGCAACACAGATTCCACTGAACTGGAAGTTAAGAATGCCACTTGGCCACTTTGGGCTCCTCACACCTCTGGATCAACAGGCAGAGAAAGGAGTTACCATACTGGCTGGCGTGACTGACCCTGACTATCAAGGGGGAACTGATGTTGCATAATGGAGGTAAAAAAAAATCTATTTTTGGAATACAGGAGATCCCTTAGGATGTCTTTTAGTTACTAGCATGCCCTGTGATTAAACTCAACAGCAAACTACAGCAACTTAATTCTGACATGACTACTAATGGCCCAGACCTTTCAGGAATGAAGGTTGGGCTACCCAACCAGGCAAAGAACCACGACCAGTTTAGATGCTTGCAGAGGATAGTGGGACTACGGAATGGGTGGTAGAAGTTCTAAATACCAGTTACGACCACATGATCAGTTGCACAAACAAGGACTGTAATTGTTATGAGTATTTCTTCCCTGTATGTGTGCATCAAATTTTTTTTTTTCACTTATAAAATATAAGATGTAAATGGGGCTACTGTGTTTTTGGTTATAAAATGTAAGATATAAATGGGGCTAGTGTGTTTTCATTTATACGTGTGTTAGTTGGACCATGTTAGGTGCAAGTATGACTTTGTAATTGTCTTTCTTTAGAGACAGTGTATGGTTTAAGAAGATGTGTACAGGTGCCAAGTTGACAAGGGGTGGACTGTGATGGTTAAGGTTGTGTGTCAACATGGGTGGGCCATGATTCTCAGTGATTAGGTAGTTATGTAATGATGCAGTTTAGCAGGTATGTAATGAAATAATATGGCAGTTATGTAATGATGCAGTCATCCTCCATGATGTGATCTGATGTGATCAGCCAATCACTAAGGGGAGTGTCCTCGGGGATGTGGCCTGCATCCAATATGTATATGGACATTCTGGCAAAGCCCACTTGCTTTCTCTGGATCCTGCATCTGGCTCGTCATCATCTGGCCTCAGCTTTTGATCCAGCAGCCTACCATCTTACCTACTGATCTTAGGATTTGTTGGCCTCTACAGCCTGTGAGCCAGCACCTTGCCGTCTTACCTGCTGATCTTGGATTTGTCAGTCTCTGCAGCCTGTAATCCAGTGGCCTACTGTTTGACCTGCCAATCTTGATTTCGTCATCCCCTGCAACTACGTGAGTCCGGAGAAGCCTCCAGCCTGATGTCTGACCCACGGACTTGGGAATTGCCAGCTTCTACAACCACATGATCTATTTCCTTGAGATAAATCTCCCTCTCTCTGTTTATATATATACACATACCTTCACTGGTTTTGCTTCTCTAAAGAACTCTGCCTAAGGCAGATGGCTAAGATCAACAACAACAACAACAAAAAATAGAAAATAACAAATGTTGGCAAGGATGTGGGGAAACCTGAACCCTTATGCATTGCTGATAAGAATGCAAAATGGTACAGCCATTGTGGAAAACAGTGTGGCCATTTCCTCAAAAAACTAAAAATAGAACTACCATGTGATTCAACAATTCCATTCCTAGGAATATACACAAAAGCCTTGAAGGCAGATACTCAAACAGAGACTTGTACACCAATGTTCACTGTAACACTCTTCACAATAGCCAAAAGGTGGAAACAACAGAAATACCAAACGATCTAGCAATCCCGCCCCTAGGAATGTATCCTAGAGAAATAAGAGTTGTCACACAAATAGACATATGCTTACCCATGTTCACTGAGCATTATTCACAATAGCAAAAGGACAGAAACAACCTAAGTGCCTTCCAAGAGGTGAATGGATAAACAAATTATGGTACATACACACAATGGAATACTATGCAACATTAAAGAACAATGATGAATCTGTGAAACATCTCACAACATGGATGAATATGGAGGGCATTATGCTGAGTGAAGTAAGTTAATCTCAAAAGGAAAAATATTGTATGAGACCATCATCATAAAAACTTAAGAAAAGGTTTACACACAGAAAAAAAAAATCTTTGATGGTTACAAGGGAGTGGAGGGGTGTGGAGGGGAAATTACTAACTAGATAGTAGACAAGTGTTAACTTTGGTGAAGGGAAAGACAACACACAGTATAGGGGAAGTCAGCACAACCTGACCAAGGTAAAGTCATAGAAACTTCCGAGACACATGCGAACAACTTGAGGGACCGAGTTATTGGGGCTGAGGGCTGGGGACCATGGTCTCGGGGAATATCTAGGTCAACTGGTGTAATATAGTTCATAAAGAAAATGTTCTACATCCTACTTTGGTGAGTAACGTCTGGGGTCTTAAAAGCTCATGAATGGTGAGCTAAGATAAATCTATTGATCCCAACCCATCTGGAGCAAAGGAAGATGATGAAAACAAAAGACACAAGGAAAATATTAGTCCAAAGGGCTAATGGACCACACAACCACAGCCTCCATCAGCCTGAGCCCAGAACAACCAGATGGTGCCTGGCTACCACCACCAACCACTCTGACAGGGATTACAATAGAGGGTCCCAGACAGAGGGGGAGAAAAACGTAGAACAAAATTCAAATTCACAAAAAAAGATCAGACTTAATGGTCTGATAGAGAGTGGAGGAACTTTCGAGAGTATGGCCCCCGGGCACCCTGCTAACTCAGAACAAATCCACACCTGAAATTCACCTTTCAGCCAAAGATTAGACAGGCCTATAAAACCAACCATAATACGCATGGGGAATATGCTTCTTAGTTCAGTCAAGTATATGAGACCAAATGGGCAACACCTGCCCAAAAGTAAAGATGAGAGGGCAGAAAGGGACAGGAAACCTGGACGAATGGACATGGGGAGCCCGGAGTGGAAAGGGGGTGAGTGCTGACACATTGTGCAGATTGCAACGAATGTCATGAAACAATTTGTGTATAAATTTTTGAATGAGAAACTAATTTGCAATGTAAACTTTCACCTAAAGCACAATAAACTTAAAAAAAGAAGAAGAAAAAAAAAGGTGGAAACAACCTAAATGCCCATCAACAGATGAATGGTTAAACAAAACGTGGAACATACATACAATGGAATACTACTCAGCCGGTAAGAGAAATGAAATCTTGATACATGCTACAGTATGGATGGAGCTTGAAGACATTATGCTGACTGAAATAAGTCAGTCACAAAAGGACAAATACTGTAGGATCTCAGTTATATAAAAAGACAAAAAAAAAGGCAAATTTATAGAGACCAGAGTTTATTTGTGGTTTAGGGCCAGAGGGAGGGTTATTGCATATGGGGTAGTGAGTTTTGGTTTTGGTGATGGAAAAAATCACACTGATTAAGGGTGGGGTTATTGTAATTGCTATCAATAAGTTGTATACCTGTAAAAAGTTGAATTGGAAAAAGTTGTGTGATAAAATATATTTACAACAATGACAAAAAAAAAAGTAGTTGCTGCTGAGGCTGTTTTTGTAAAACCAAACAACTCATGGGATTTGGTTCCTTGGTTTGGAGGTTTAGGGTCATGGTTTCATGGGACATCCCAGTTAACTGGCCTAATAACATGTGTAGTGCTTCTTTTCTACATCCTAAGGAGCCCTGGTGGCGCAGTGGTTAAAGCAATCGACTGCTAACCAAAAGGTTGATGGTTTGAAACCACCAGCGGCTCTGGAGAAAGATGTGGCAGACTGCTTCCGTAGAGATTCAAAGCCTTGGAAACCCTATGCGGTTGCTATGAATTGGACTTGACTTGACAGCAGTGGGTTTGGTGGGGTTTGGGTTCTACCTCCTAGTTTGCTGAGTAGTTCCTGTGGCCTTAATAGCTTGCTAGTGGCCATCCAAGGCACAACAATTGGTCTCTATTCGCCGAAGCAACAGAGGAAGGAGAGTCAGGAATAGGAGGAGCAAATGGAATGCGGGGCTAATTGCCTCCATATGAAGGACTGCCTCCTTTGCCATGAGACCAGAGGAACTGGATGGTGTCCAGCTACCATTACTGAATATTTTTGTCAAAGATTCTATAAGAAGTATCCTGATCAAAAGGGAGAAAATGCAGAACAGAATCTCAAAATCTCAGAGACTCTAGAATTTCTGGCACATGGAGGCTGCATGAACCCCTGAAACTACTGCCCTGAAATAATCTTTAAACTTTAAACCAAAAATATCCCCTGAAGTCTTCTTAAAACTAAACAATAGTTTAGCTTAACTAGTACAAAATGTCTGCTTTGAGTATTATGCTTTTTATGAACTATCTAAATGGGATCAAATTGACAACAGCAACTCTAAAGATTAGATAAACACCTTAGGGGGGCAGTGAGTTTATGTTAGGGGTGGAGGAACAACTCACAAAAGGAGGTGAGAATAGTTACATAACTTCAATGTCACTGAAACGTACATGTAGAAACTGCTGAATTCATGTATGTTTTGCTGCGTATACTCTCAACAACAAAATAAAATTGTTTTAAAAAAGAAGCTTTCGTTTCTCCTAGCTCAATTTTTACATACTCAGTAGATCCATATTTTATTTTATAGCTTCTGTCATTCCTCTTTTGGTTAGGAAAGTCTCCCCAACCCCTAGGGTGTATGTAGTCTTTTAAGTTTTCTTCTAAAATTTCTCTTATTTTCCCCTACTGTTAATGATGACACGTATAACTATAATAGAACATATTTGCAGCAAATAAAGCTTGATTTTAATGACACATTTCCCTGATTTTTTTTTTAATTTAAATTCTTTAGGCTTCAGCAGCTTGCTAGTGGTTCCTGAGAGCCTTCTGAGCTCCAACCGCCCCTCTGTTACCTCACTGTAAAAGGTAAAAGCAGCAAAGATGGAAACATTAGCGTGCTGTTTCCTCAGCTTTCATAATGGCTGACCCAGTGTGCCACTATTATGTTAAATTAAGAAAAGCCTCGACACAAAAGAACGTTTTGGGAAGGCCACTGTAGCAGGTATCGGTATCTAAAGACGCAGTTGTAGCACTAAGATAAGCGACAGTGAAGAAGGAAACATGTACTTTGGCTAACTAAAAAGGAGTAGGAGATGGACAGATAGAAGATGCTCAGGTGAGTACAGATGCGAACAGAAGAGATGACAGAACTAGAAAGATCAAGATGCTAAATTTGATTAAAAAAGAAAACAAATGGTGTCCAGTGAAGACAGAAGTGATCCTGTTACAGGGATGAAAAAGGTGAATCTCAGTAACTCTTGAGAAGGGGAAAAAAGCAGAAGAAAAGCCAAAAGGCATCTACCACAAAAAAGGCCATGTTCTAAGTTTGAGAATACCAGATTTTATTTCAGAAAAACTGAAGGAAAAACATGGTTAATATATTAATCAACGAGCCCTGGTGGCGCAGTGGTTAAAAGCTCTGCTGCGGACCAAAAAGGTCGCAGGCAGCTCGAATACACCAGCCGCTTCTTGGAAACCCTACGGGGCAGTTCTACACTGTCCTATAGGGTTGTTACGAGTCAGAATCGACTTGACGGCAATGGGTTTTGTTTTTTGGTTTTATACGGAAAATAAAAAGGCAAGAACAAAAGGTGTAACAACAGCAGAAACGTGGGCCCTATTTTCCAGAAGTCAGGCTGTAGGGTTCAGCCTATTAGCAACACTTTGAAATGGAAGTGAAAATTCCATCTTGCAAGATAAAAGAGATTAAGATGAGGAGATGTTTTCTAATTTGACATTTTCAGTTTTAAAAACACTTGTCTTTATAGCTTTGATATCTTTTAGCTTTCTGGTTGACCCTGGAGGTTGTTTATATTCTGAACAAAGGGGACTTAAAGCTGTGTTTGCTCCCATTCATGGATCTAATTAGGCATGTTGCCCTATCTATAATAAATCATGGCTTTAGTTGTTCTTTGTTAAGGTAGTCAGAGCCTTCAGGCATGACTGGGTTATTACAATGTACTCTCAGAACTGGGGATGAATTATCCTGATACTGTCAGTCGCTTGATAATTTTGTATCCCAAAAGCTCTCCCTTGGTTGTTTTGTACTGCACAAAGATGACATTTTACTCATGTTTGTTTGCAGACATGATTCACATTTTGC
The DNA here is from genome assembly GCF_000243295.1 of Trichechus manatus latirostris. Lineage (NCBI taxonomy): Eukaryota > Metazoa > Chordata > Mammalia > Sirenia > Trichechidae > Trichechus > Trichechus manatus. Next base: position 14,604,261 of record NW_004443950.1, on the reverse strand, counting down.
TATCTAGTGCATAAGGAAATCATTCTAAATTCAGCAATAGTGCCAGTTTGACTAAAAAAAAAAAGGTTATTTTCCATATCCACAAAAACGTTAATCAGATTCTCGTCAGAACACGTGTAAGAACTGGTTCTCATTGGCACGGCTCTTGATGTCAGATTACTAAAATAATCTGTGTCTTGTTGTGGGAACATGAGTGCATGCAAAACCTCCCAAATCACATGACCACCTCTCAGCCCACACTTCTTCATAACACTGAGAAATTATTTGTATTTTGTGGTAATGAATGAGTGGCAGGAACAGCAGAATTTCAACGTGACCTTTCTTTATTCGATTAAACATATTCTCTCTATTTATTCTTAAAAAAAACTAATTTAACTTAAGCAGCAATAAACCATGATAATTTAGAAAGCATGTTGAAATTGAGAGTGAGGAGAAATGTTCTCTACATAAACCACACTGTAAACCATAAAACTTATTTTTGTCAACTGCTTCTCATGACAGTGGCTAGGAACTTGACATTTCTACTACAGTAGGCAAAAGGGATGTAAAAGACACCCTCCCACACACCACATCACATCTCTATTTATATATCCAAACTAAAAGCATTACAGCTTTAAAAAAGTGCTGGGTGTACTGTGTGCAGTTACACCAAGAGCTGCAAATTGACACCAACATCACCTTAAACTGGTTTATCTGTGTAGCAAGGCCACTGCTGGTGTTCTTCTGCCCCGCAAGCCACACTCAACGGATCAGGCTTAGCTCACCGAGAGAAAATCACTGCACTGTAATCTAAAAGGTGGGCAACTTTTCAATGAACTCTGGTGAAAACAAGACAAAATAATATTCTCTGCCAGATTATGAAACACAGTTGACGTATCCATATGATTGCATTCAATACCACTTATCCATTTCAAAATGTATGGGCTGTGTTCGATTACTTATGAAAATGAGTGGTGTGAAAATTTACAATCGTTTGAAGCAGGACATTTTAAAACCAGAAAAGGGTTCTTTAATATTATATTACAGTAAACACGAACATGACAGAGACATGGCTAACTTTCTGATCTTATCTGAGGTATACATTCCATACAGCCGACTAGATTCCAGAAGTTTTCTAATGAAAACTTCCTCTCTCCACGTAAAGATCCTAAGAAGTTAGGGCAATCTGGTTCTTCTCCCTGCAGAAAGGGTATTTAGTTTGGGATGTAATGTTTTAAAACAATAATACAAACCTCCTGGGAGAATACCACAATAAATGTCTCAAAAACCACTCAGTTAATCCCAGGGTATAATCTGGCTGTTTTAAATTACTGCAGGGAATATTAAGGGCCTTAATGACACTGGAGCTGCATAAAGCCAAAGAAAGCTAGAAAGAGAGGCCAAAAAGATGAGCTCAGACAGAGCCAGCTAAAGTGACAACAAACATGTGGCTGTTTACTAGGATTGGCGAGGTTTAGTCTGCAGATGTTTGTGGTCTCTAGAAGGTTCCAGAGGAATGAGTTGTTACGAAGATTTGCAGAGTTTGATGAGAGCAAGATTCTCCTCGGAGATGGCAGGCCCCGGGACAGGGAGGCCCAATGGTACCGACAGAATTTATAGATTTCTGTGGTCAGATCATACCCTACTGGACCCACAATGTACATCAACAAATTAATATTGTACGGATGTCATTTCAAAGCCTCCTAAAGATGAGAGTCATTATTGAAGCCATTAGAGCACAGATGGTTCAAACTATATGCAGATATTCATACTTGCATTTTTGCATTATAGTTGCCTTTTTTTTTTTTGTTGAACTGTAATGAATTGTCTCATAATCTATTCCATCTTCTTGCCATTAGCAGGCTTTGAATGTTCACAAATAGGAGCAAAGAACTCATTTTCCAGAGCTTTAATCACACAAAGAGGGAATGCCTAATTCTCTAAATGAAATGGTCTGTGATCACTGAAGCAGAGATTTAATATATCACAGCAAATTAGGTAGATTTTAATAAATTACTTATCTCCCTGAATACTTTACATATGCTTAAGAAGGAACATAGCCTGTTTGCAAACAGTGAAAACCCATAGCCTATAAAAATCCTTTGAAGAAAATGACAAATAAAAAAGTAAATTAAAAAATGAAATGCATTATATCCTAGCCCTCTAGAGACAATTCCTTTGCAGCATTGATTCACAGCTCCATTAAAAATATCAATTAAATCCTTCAGTGAGATTGGGTAAAGGCTAGAAAATTAACTTTCTGAGCTGCTTTTCGAGTATCTGGGTATCCAGATACACCCAAGCATTGTACAAGCTTGATGTAAATTTAAAAAAATGATAAAAAGATACTCCTTTCAGGTCTAACAAACCATATCAGAATCTGAGTCACATTTCTAATAATTTCTATGTCATAAACTAAGTTTTCAAAATGTAAATTATATATATGTGTGTATACACACACACACAATACACACACACACACACACACACACACACACACCTGGGTCCCATATCACCATTACAAATAGATGAAAATAATATGAGTAGGAAGAACTGTAATTTTTAAGAAATAAAAACAAAAAATCTGCAGTAATTTAATAAGTTGGTGCCATGTCTCGTTCTTTATATTTAATTGATAGGAACTGCATGCATCAAAGAAACGCATACTGAGCTTTAATGTGCATAAAATGGATATTAGCATTTTAAAGAGGAAGATTAACACATTAATCCAAGTAATTTTCATATATTGCTTCTAATAAAATCTTCACAGTATAAAACTCTTAATGAGGGCAATCATAGGCACCCCAATTAGTGGGATGGTTAGGGATCACATAAAAGTATTTCTTTTTCATAGATTTTCTAAGATTTATACTTTTTGCTTATTAAAAATGGGAATTGCATTGCAGTTCTTCATAAGAAAATGTTGAAAATGCAAATAGACTTTCTCAGGCTATCATGCAAGGTATAAATTATTGAGAAGGTGTTGGCCATTGTGGAGAACTTAAATCCTGAGGGATGGCAGTCATGGGAAAGAGGGAATAGAGAAATAAACCAATGAAAAAGTATACAGAACTTAACCACTTCAAACCAGGCCCCCCTTCCCAGTTTCCCATCAATTATAGATTACATACGCCAGAGTAATTACAAAAGTCTCATGGCGGAGCTTTCAAGCGAGCATTTACTCAGGAGTGAGACAGTTTCCTTCAAGCCTCCAAGTCCTCTCTGTATTCCTCGTAGACAGACCGGAGGGCATGGAGTGCTTCGACTGTTACCCTGAGCTTGCCAATACCTTCACCATCTGCTCGTGCATCAAAAACTGCGGAGAAAAAGAGCAGTATGTGTTAATATTATTCAATAGATTGTTCTTCAGATAGGCTAGTGAAACAGTAGTTAAAAAAATGAAAATAGCTCTACAAGAGTCCAAATTTCACTGCTCTCTCAGAAGTCTCAAAAACAAAGCTTGTCATGTGTGCATGAAGAGACACATTTAAAATGTATTGCATAAACATGTCCATACTGTTTGTGGAGCGAAAACTAACGATCTAATCCTGACGTTTATGTAGTGATAAGGGACAGGGATTCCCACGCAGAATCAGAATTTTTGAGCTGGTAAGAAATAAAAAGTCTAAAAGGGATCAAGATATGACAACGAAGAAGCCTTTCTTCTAACGTATAGTGTTAATAACACAAATTTCAGAAAGGCAAACTGCTGCACGTGATCATAATTTAGACTGCTTATTTATCTTTCTAAGAAAAACATTCTGTTTAAAATAAATTTTATGTGAAATTGGAGAAAGCTAAGATGGCACACCCAGGAATCTGAAGGTCTGTGGATGGGCTCTGAGGTTCTATGAACTGATGTTGCTGGAAAGCGGATGTAAACTTTTGAGTGTACATTGGCTTTTCTTGGAAAAAGGGCCACAGCGTTCAGTGGTGCTCCGAAGGTAGCTCTGAAGCCTTGGGCCTGCACTGACCCCAGTGGCGGGGGCTAGATGGGATGCAGATTCAATAACCGAGACCCCTATCCCTCTATGGACAATGATACTCGCTAGAGACTAAAGGCTAGAATCTTGGACTTTGTAAGCTTGATAGCACTTATGAGTTTCCTGTTTATATTCCTTGTGGTTTTCCTTCGACTTTAATATGTGTGTGTGTTTTAATTCCAAGAAAATGTGTAAGGAAACCTTCAAACAAAACTTGCTGTGTAAGACTTCGGTGAAGAAATGAGCAGGCAGGGAGACTGCAGTAGCACAAGCGGTTCCCCAACTCATTTCCCCTAAGTTTTTACCTCTTCTTTGGTACGGACGTCTCACTTCTATGCCTGGCACAGGACAAAGCAGTAAAATTCTGAGCTGACCAATGGCTAATTTTTTGACTCTTTCCCAAAACGAAGCCACAAGCTTTGTACAGCTGCGTATGTCAGATCAGTGTGGTCATATGTGGCCTCACCGAATGATAGACGGGTAGCTAAACAGAACTGACCGGAAAAAAGATTAAGAACATAAAGCAGAGATCATTTTGGATATTTCTGTCAGACTGTCTTGGTCCCGGAATCTTTAACAGGGTTTAGGTTAATATTTTAATCCTCTCATCGTTTTCTTCTGTACTTGTCAAACAAAGTTGTGACCCAGTGCTGTGTGGTTAGAGATATCGCGTGCGTTTTCTCGAAGGCTTTGTCAACTTAACAAATGAGACTAGGAATCGGCCTCCTTTCTCTCTTTATCGCATATAGCCCAGGCCATCCCTGATCATGGTTAAAAATATATATATCTGATTCATAAAGTACAATTTCTTCAGTATGTTTTACATGTATTATATAAAAAAGGGTAGAAGTTAAGCACTGTTGGGAATCATACCTGGTGAGGTGAAAATCCAGGGAATACATTTTGTCAGGAATCTCTTACTACTCCCTGAGTCCTGATGGCAAACCAGTGACTGAAGCTACTGAGTTATTTGCAGTGACTGTATCACTGGATTTTAACACTGGATTAAAGAGAAGCCTTAAGACAGAGACTTTAATTATCACTCAGAGTAACAGGCTAAAGTAAAGTGATTTAACTGGAAATAAGGCTTGACAGCATGAGGCTTCCATAAACATTAAAAAATCCAAATGGCCAAATTTTTATCACACCCTCCACCAACGCTAAAAAATTCCTTGTGAAGCTCAATTAATTTGTAAAATTTCTGTTGTTTCAAAGAAAGGCAGAAGAGAGGGCAGCGGCGGATGTGTAGAGAGGCTTCTGGCTTCAACAAAAAGCCAGCCTGAGCTTGCAAAAGATTCAAGTAATGTGTGACTTGATGTCCTTGCAGCCAGCAAAAAGAAGGTTTTAATAAAGTGTTGGGATTCCAGCAATTGTTGGTTGTACAAACTGAGCAATCTGTCCTCCCATACCATCAATATTTTGCTCAATGATGTCTCTCCCTTCCTGAAACATGTCAGTGAGGTCGATATTAGCAATGCCGATGTCCTCACACTCCAGGTCCTGTTCATCCTCTGGAGGGTCACTGACCACGGTGAAGCGAAGACTGAGAACATAGAAAGAACACAGAGAATCACCACAAAGTAAAAAAAACATCACCACGAAACAAACTCCCAGATGGATTTTTATCACCAAGTACGACATCTCTAAGTTTCCAATTATCCCAAGAAAAACAAAGTTATATTCATTTAGATAAGTTATTTTGTGAATTATTGGAATTATGACAGCACACTCAGCCTTCAAATGAACATTAATTCACTTTTCTAAGAACTGATTAACATTTATCTCTAGAATCAGAGAAAATTACTAGGCAAAGAGAAGGACCACAATGTTCACTTGATTATATACTATCTGATTACATTCTGACACATTTACTTTTAAGGCTAAAAGGATAAAGTGCATAAATACCATGGAGGTTATGTCAGCATTTTCTGAAAAAATGCAACAAGGTTTAGCACAACTTTGGAGTTGCTACTAAGCAATTAAACCAAGTGTACGTATTCTACAAAATGCACGGATTACGCTCTCTGGGTAGCATTCTGACTCATGTTAGATAAATGTTGTAGCTCTGCCCAACAGCTATATCAAATGTTTGTATTACTTCAGCAATCTTTTTAACTTTCAATCATAGCATCCAAGTTTTATTTTACTTTTAAACACATAATTGTAGGGTTCTGATGGAACTGATTTGAATTAGTGGCTTGTGTTGGGGCCAAACACACTTGGATTGACCAAATGACAGGAATTTACAGTTAAGAACTCTTTTGATATGTCTTGGCAGGATAGCTTAAACCATGGATGCTTGTAAACTACAATTTTAAACTTTTCAAAATGTATCCATCCCAAATCAGAAACAAAACGAGAAACATAAAAATCTAAGTCTCTGAGAAATCATGCCTTGAAAAATACTCAACAGGAAAATCCTTTCAAAATTCTTAGAGGTAAACAAGACAATATTTTTAACTAATTTGCTGAAAATAAGTATTGAACATTTCATTCTTTTATTAAGTTTCTGCTTTTAGCTAGTGATACGTTTTGGTTAGAAAACAGAGATCCCTAAGTAGAAATCAAAGTTGACACTTATTTACACAATAAGTATTCATGAAGAGTGTAGATCCTGGCCTGTAAGTAGATACCCAAACCAAACCCATTACTGTTGAGTTGATTCTGACTCACAGCAACCTTACAGAACAGAGTAGAACTGCCCCACAGGGTTTCCAAGGCTGAAATCTTTACGGAAGCAGACTGCCACATCTTTCTCCCGCAGAGCGGGTGGTGGGTTCAAACCACTGACCTTTCAGTTAGCAGCCAAGTGCTTTAACCATGGCGCTACCAAGGCTCCTATAAGTGGCTAAGATGCATAGGACAGAAGGATTAAGATGGAGTGGTTAAGAGCATCCAGTCTGGGTTCAAATTCCTGCTTTTCTACTTATTAGCTTTGTGACCTTGGGCGAATTACTAAACCTCTTTGGTCTCAGTTTCCTCATCTGTGGAATGGGGATAATTACACCCACCTTAAAGGGCTAATGTGAGGATCAAATGAGATGATACATATAAACAGTGCCTGAAACACAGTAAGCACTGAGTAAATGTTTGCTATTTTTATTATTACCATTTTCTAATATTGGTAGAGCTGCTTAAGCTTCTTCATTTCTAAGGGGAAAGAAAAAGAAGGCACGGGAAAAGCTTGTTTCAACTGAAAACTCAGTTAGGTTCCCAAATTATACACTGACTTTATCGCTCAATTAAATAAGAATAATGATGGTGAAAAAAATTATCCAAAAATGAATGTGCTTAGAAAAGTGGTAATTAAAAGTGATACATTTTTTTAATTAATTATTTTTGTGGTGAGTACACATATACCATTATGCCATTTCAACATATTTTTTATATGTACAATTCAGTGACATTAACTACTTTTATCATGTTAAAAATGATATTTTGATGCACATTTTATATCAGGAGACTTACAGAAAGATGGAGGCTACACAGATTGTAATAATAATGTTAAATGTTATCCTTATATGTGCCTCATATGAGTCAGAATCAGCTCAGTGGCAATGGGTTTTGTTTTTTTTTTTTGTATCTAAGGATCATATACACATCACTTTACAAATACAGGCTATTATCTCCATTGAATAGGTGAAAATTCTGAGACAAGAAAAAACAAACAAAAACCTTCAAAATGTCAGAGAGAGGGCTAGAAATAAATATAAAAAAATCTATCTGGCTTTAAATTCTATAGAGAGCAAAATGAGATGACAACTATAAAATTTAGAAACTATAAAGCTAAGCTAAGAAGGGAAGAAAGGACACTAAAATAATTTAAAAACCACACACACACACCCCTCCTCTTACATCTTACCTTTCATCCTGCCAAAACACGTTCCATGTCCTCAAGAACCTTAGTCGAGTCTGAGGACCAGGACACACACATGAAGTAGATGCCAAGTAGCCATGTGGATGGAGCTAAAGACAGAAGTGCTACCTCAGCTGCTACTGCCTCCCGCTCCCACCTCCCCATCCTGCATCTCTTCACTGCTCAGCAAGACCCAGCCTTGCTAGCCTCCCTTGTCAGGACCTAGAACACACCTCTGCGTACTCCTCCACGCCTGGAATTCCTTCTGCCTGGAAAGATCTTCCTGAGAACTGGTGATGTGATTGGGACCTCTCATCCTTCACTAACCAGCTTAAATGTCACCTCCTCAAGATTTGCCTTCCTTGTTATTTTATGTCTTAGCACCTTGTTTAATTTTCTCTTAGTATTTATCAAAATATGTAATTGGTTTATTTGTTTACTTGTTATTGCCTGTCTTCCTCAGTGGGATACAAACTCCATGGGGGCAGAGAATTTGCTGTCTTGTTAGCCATTTTACTCCTGATACTCAGGAGAGGATCAATAAATATTTGTCCAATTACTCTGTGAGCTGCAAAATGAGAGCCTTTGTTGAAGGCTGGTACAGTTGGGGAAGGTTTCCTAGAGAAGGTCCACCTTGGGCTGGGCCTTGAGACTTAGATCTCAAACATTACTTGCTGTTATTTAGGAAAGCAGAAAGTACTAAAACTTCTTAAACCATGTAATGTGACTTTTACGTCTTTCCTCATTCTGAACGAATCCATTTTTATGTAAAACAGGAGTGAGTCTTCTGTAGTGGATCCTGATGGCTATGTTAGATCTGTTCAATAGAACACTGTTAAAGGGAGAAATGAATCCAAAAAGGAACTGTAAGTCAGTGTCAAACCCATGACTTCAAATATATAAATTTTAAAGTCCCATTTTAATGTGCTGTCTGCCTTGTTTAGTGACACTTGTATATCTGCAAATATAACATGGTGCTGGTGGTGCAGTGGTTAAGAGCACAGGCTGCTAACCAAAAGGTTGGCAGTTTGAATCCACCACCGCTCCTTAGAAACCCTATGGGGCAGTTGGGTTGCTATGAGTCAGAATCAACTTGACGGCAATGGGTTTTTATAGGATGTTTACAGTTACTCTGTATGGCAGGCAGGACCACTATATTTCTAGCAGGAAAGATGCCCAGGGAGGTTACATATCACTCAGAGTCACAGAGTGAGCCAGAGAACCCAGGTGTTCTGATTCCTCATCTTGCACCTTTGCACCACACCATGCCACAGAGAAACATCCACTTTATACAAACCATCAAATAATTTAGAGTGCTTAAAATGTACCTTTTATTAGGCATCTCTTGCTTTTGCAGTACAGCTTTTAAGACTTCTCTCTTTGCTTGGTTGTTTTCTTTATCCACGTAGATCACTAGATAATAATAATAATAATAAAAAAAAATCCACAAAAAGAAGGCACTCAGGAATACGCTCACATTAGAACCGTTCTGTATTTTTATGAATAACTGTTTTTAAAGATGCAAGTCATGCCAGCTCACTTGTATGCCTGGGAAAAGGAAGCAGCTCTGGAAATCAGAATCACATCTGAATAGTCATGTGATCTAATGTTATATCACTAGCAGGTTTATGTGCACACTGTCAGAAAGGATACAAGCAACATCTAAGAGTGCCACATGGCTGTCACTGCCTGTTGATGGCACTGGCAGTCATGATGGTAAAAGCCAGCATTTTATTGCTTTGTATTTGAGGGATTTACTGCATTTTCTTTCACCCAAGGAGCGAGTGATAATGATAATGTATGGCAGAGTGCTTGTCCTTCCTGACAGCCTCGGTAATTTAATCCTTCTCTCCTGCTACAACATGCAATAAAAGAGGCATCTAGTGTATTGGGTTGAGGAAATCCACAGGCTGACGTTTGCTGGTGCTTGGGTGGGAGTATGGGAGAGAAATGCGGAAGAAGGGACGGAGAGGATTTTTCCGGTGTGGAGTTTGTCTTTGGTTTTTAAAGGCATATGTTGGACTGCAGGAATGTGGCCAGACTTCACTTAACTGAAATACTGTATTAGAGAACTGATCTAATAACCCACCAGGAAGAAGACGCTTGAAATTGTAAGCATCTGCACTTTGGGAAAACGGCATCTCAGAGGGCGAACACTCCAATTTTCATCCGGATAATCTTTTTCAGCTTGGCAGACTTTCAGCCATGCCTTAGCTTCTGAAGACATTTCTTTTTCTGATGCCATTTTGGAGGTAAAGGCTCCCCTGTGACCAGATCTCAACTTAAGAGATTATCCCTGATCAAAAGTACACAAAGGATGAAAGATACCATGACGATTCGAAAGCCAGTTCTCCTCGGGCTCCGCCAGGAACAGACGTATTTCATACTGAGAATGTTTCCCTGGACAATTTCAGTTCAATCCCAAATTATGAATGCTATCAACTCATTGAATTGTTTGGCTCAGTTGAGCAAATATTAACTGAGTGCCAAAGAAGTACTCGGCACTGATTTAGGCACATGGGGTGGGGGATACGAAGATGTCTGTGTAGGGGTGGGACAGTGGTTTAAGAAAAGACAGAAGTAAAAATCATTGAAGATGCTTTGGATAACCAAAGTCAAACAGTGACTCCCAGCTTATTGTTGTTTGCACAATACTACATTAATAAACGTGACTAATTATATAGGTGGAGCCCTGGAGGCGCAGTGTTTAAGAGCTATGGCTGCTAACCAAAAGGTCGGCAGTTCAAATCCACCAGCTGCTCCTTGGAAACCCTATGGGGCACTTCTACTCTGTCCTATAGGGTCCCTATGAGTTGGAATCCACTTGACAGCAATGGGTAATTATATAGGTTACTGAGATTAACAGACCAGCATGAAGGGTTCAGGGTATTTTGTAAATACAGTATTTTACTTATCAGTGCTAGAATGTTGTGCTGATAGATGAGTTCCACAACTGCTGGGAGATAAAAACCAAAACTCACTGCTGTGGAGTTGATTCTGACTCATTGTGACCCTATAGGACAGAGTAGAACTGCCCTATAGGGTTTCCAAGGCTGTAAATCTTTATAGAAGCAGACTACCACATCTTTCTCCTGTGGAGCAGCTGGTAGGCTTGAATTGCTAGGATATAGTACACATTTTTTTTATTGGACACCAAAATACTAAGCCAAATGGGAATTTTTTATTTTTGCTGCTAATTTTTATCTATTCAAGATGTCGTTTCAAGACAAGGGTAATCTCAGTGATTGTTTAAAAACAAACAAACAAACAAAAGACCATGAATTCCAAAGTCCAGCATCAAATAAGGGGTTTTTCAATTAAACCTAGACCAGTTCTGATGAATCTCAATGGCTTTAAAAAAAAAAAAAAAAAAAGATATCTTTACCATTAAAATTGGTAAAAAATTGGTTTAGTTGGAGACGGCTTCTACTTCTGCTTCATCCAGTTGGCCAATAGACTGTATTTCCTATTCTCTTAACAAACATCAAAATAGTGATAGCCACCACTGGTTACGTGATGTTTCTGTACTAGACACTGTACTCAATACTTTTCTCACTGCAATCACATGGGTTAAAAACTATGCTGACCCACATTTTACAGATGATGAAACAGACTCAGAAAAGGTAAGTAATTTGCCCAAGGTCACCTAGTTAAAAAGTGGGACAGCCAGAATTTGAATCCTGCAGTGTGTTCCTCCAGAGTCTGCCCTTTTAACCTCTATGCCGTAATTCCTCCTTCTTCTGTACGAAGCCAAACTTTACCTGCTGTTTAAGCTGCAGTTTGTTAGTGTAAGGCATCTGGAGTTTCAGAAATGTTCCCATACTGTATATCAAGAGAAACCACCTCATTTTTCTTATACTCTTTCAAAGAGATATTGCTTATATACATCTAGTTCAGGTGCCTTAAATTAACTCCCTTGGCTGAAAACTTTTTAAAAGTTCCTCTTTGAAAAAACTCAACTCTTTACCAATAAATTTAGTTCTCTAAAGGTGTACCCAACTTAGGTTCTCTGGCTTGCCTAAAGAAGGCCTCGATTGGATATCTCAGTCTATCTAGCCCAGTGGTTCTCAGTCTTTAATGTGCATCAGCATCCCCCTGGAAGGCTTGTTAAAGCACATATTATTGAGCTCCACTCCCAGTTTCTGATTCAGTAGGTTTGGGATAGGGCCTGGGAATTTGCATTTCTAACATGTTCTAAGATGATGCTGATACTGCTGGTCAGGGTCCCACACATTTAGAACCACTGAGAAATATTTCTTTGCCCAATTTTTAAATGGGATTAGGAACTAGTGAACACTTTTGTGTTGTCCATTAGGCATTATGGGAAATAAGGGCATTTTGGCCACCTCCAACTAAGCCATGGTCCTGAGGACATTCATTTGATGTTCTAAAACCAGGGCTTTGAACCAGTTCTTCCCAGTTCAGTCATGGCCAAGGAGGTGACACTAGAACAGACCTGAATTTTTAAAATCTGGGTGACCCAGGAACATAGCTGGAATGGGAAAAAATATGAAGCCTTGCTAGAAACTTAATCTCCCTTGTAGAAAACAAGGGCAGTGTAAGCGTTGCAGAGCAACCAAATCTCTTGCCCGTGGAATTCTGCGCAGAGTTGGAAACAGTGGTGCCTGGCTCCAAGATGGTGGCCAACCACTCTTTGTGTGTCGCTCTCCTTAGTCCTCACAATAATCCAATCTTATGCATCAGACTCCTGAAAGGGTTCACAACTCCTCTTCTGAGTTTCCTAGTCCAGGGTTTCAGCCTATAATTTCTCCCGTTCTGGTTATGGTTCCAGATCACTCAAATTTTGAAAAATTCGGTCTCTACCAGTTTCGTTTCATTGCTGTTGTTGTTGTTAGGTGCCGCTGAGTCGGTTCTGACTCATAGTGACCCTACGTACAACAGAACAACAGAACAAAACACTGCCCCGTCCTGTGCCATGCTCACAATCTTTGTTACGCTTGAGCACATTGCTGCAGCCACTCTGTCAATCCGTCTCTTTGAGGGTCTTCCTTTTTTCCCTGACCCTGTACTCTACTAAGCATGATGTCCTTCTCCAGGAACTGATCCCTCCTGACAACACGTCCAAAGTATGTCAGACATTGTCTCGCCATCCTTGCTTCTAAGGAGCATTCTGGTTGTACTTCTTCCAAGACAGATTTGTTCGTTCTTTTGGCAGTCCGTGGTATATTCAATATTCTTCGCCAACACCACAATTCAAAGGCATCAATTCTTCGGTCTTCTTTATTCATTGTCCAGCTTTTGCAGGCATATGATGCAATTGAAAATACCATGGCTTGGGTCAGGCACACCTTAGTCTTCAAGATGACGTCTTTGCTTTTCAACACTTTAGAGATGTCTTTTGCAGGAGATTTGCCCAATGCAATGCGTCTTTTGATTTCCTGACTACGGCTTCCATGGGTGTTGATTACAGATCCAAGTATATTGAAATGCTTGACAACGTCAATCTTTTCTCTGCTATCATGATGTTGCTTATTGGTCCAGTTGTGAGGATTTTTGTTTTCTTCATGTTGAGGTGTAATCCATACTGAAGGCTGTGGTCTTTGATCTTCTTCAGTAAGTGCTTCAAGTCCTCTTTACTTTCAGCAAGCAAGGTCGTATCATCTGCATAATGCAGGTTGTTAATGTTAGTCTTCCTGCAGTCCTGACGCCCTGTTCTTCTTCATATAGTCCAGCTTCTTGGATTATTTGCTCAGCATACAGACTGAATAGGTCTGGTGAAAGGATACATCTCTGATGCATACCGTTCCTGACTTTAAACCACACAGTATCCCCTTGTTCTGTCTGAACAACTACCTCTTGATCTATGTCCAGGTTCCTCGTGAGCACAATTAAGTGTTCTGGAATTCCCATTCTTTGAAATGTTATCCATAATTTGTTATGATCCACACAGTCGAACGCCTTTGCATAGTCAATAAAACACAGGTAAACATCTTTCTGGTATTCTCTGCTTTCAGCCAGGATCCATCTGACATCAGCAATGATATCCCTGGATCCACGTTCTCTTCTGAAGCCAGCCTGAATTTCTGGCAGCTCCCTGTCGATATACTACTGCAGCTGCTTTTGAATGATCTTCAGCAAAAGTTTACTTGTGTGTGATATTAATGATATTGTTCGACAATTTTTGCATTCGGTTGGATCACCTTTCTTGGGAATACGCATAAATATGGATCCCTTCTAGTGCTGCATCTGTTTGTTGAAACATCTCAATTGATATTCCATCAATTCCTAGAGCCTTGTTTTTTGCCAACGCCTTCAGTGCAGCTTGGAATTCTTCCTTCACTACCATTGGTTCCCGATCATATGGTATCTCTTGAAATGGTTGAATATCGACCAGTTCTTTTTGGTATAATGACTATGTGTATTCCTTCCATCTTCTTTTGATGCTTCCTGCGTCGTTTAACATTTTCCCCATAGAATCCTTCACTATTGCAACTTGAGGCCTGAACTTTTTCTTCAGTTCTTTCAGCTTGAGAAATGCTGCGCATGTGCTTCCCTTTTGGTTTTCTATCTCCAGCTCTTTGCACATGTCATTATAACACTTTACTCTGTCTTCTCGAGCTGACCTTCAAAATTTTCCATTCAGTTATTTTACTTCATCATTTCTTCTTTTGCTTTAGCTACTCAACATTCAAAAGCAAGTTTTAGAGTCTCTTCTGACATCCATTTTGGTCTTTTCTTTCTTTCCTGTCTTTTTAATGACTTCTTGCTTTCTTCATGTATGATGTCCTTGATGTCATTCCACAACTCGTCTGGTCTTCGGTCATTAGTGTTCAACGCATCAAATCTATTCTTGAGATGCTCTCTAAGTTCAGGTGTGATATCCTCAAGGTCGTACTTTGGCTCTTGTGGACTTATTCTAATTTTCTTCAGTTTCAACTTGAACTTGCATAGGAGCAACTGATGGCCTGTTCCGCAGTCGACCCCTGGCCTTGTTCTAACTGATGACACTGACCTTTTCCATCGTCTCTTTCCACAGATGCTGTCGATCTGATTCCTGTGTATTGTATTCCATCTGGCAAGGTCCATGGGTATAGTCACCGTTTATGCTGGTGAGAAAAGGTATTTGCAGTGAAGAAGTCATTGGTCTTGCAAAATTTTGTCATGCGATCTCCAGCATCATTTCTATCACTAAGGCTGTATTTTCCAACTACTGATCCTTCTTCTTTGTTTCCAACTTTCGCATTCCAATCACCAGTAACTATCAATGCATCCTGACTGCAAGTTCAATCAATTTCAGACTGCAGAAGCTGGTAAAAATCTTCAATTTCTTCATCTTTGGCCTAAGTGGTTGGTGTGTAAATTTGATAATAGTCATATTAACAGGTCTTCCTTGTAGGCATATGGATATTATCCCATCACTGACAGTGTTATACTTCAGGATAGATCTTGAAATGTTCTTTTTGACGATCAATGCAATGCCATCTTCTTCAAGCTGTCATTCCTGGCATAGTAACCATATGACTGTCCCATTCAAAATGGCCAATACCAGTCCATTTCAGCTCATTAATGCCTAGGATATCGATCTTTATGCGTTCCATTTCATTTTTGACAATTTCCAATTTTCCTAGATTCATACTTCGTACATTTCACGTTCTGATTATTAATGGATGTTTGCAGCTGTTTCTTCTCATTTTGAGCGTGCCACATCAGCAAATGTAGGTCCTGTAAGCTTGACTCCATCCACATCATTAAGGTGAACTCTATTCTGAGGAGGTAGCTCTTCCTGAGTCATCTTTTGAGTACCTTCCATATCTGGGGGGCTCATCTTCTGGCACTGTATCAGACAATGTTCTGCTGTTATTCATAAGGTTTTCATTGGCTAATTCTTCTCAGAAGTAGACTGCTGGGTCTTTCTTCCTAGTCTGTCTTAGTCTGGAAGCTCACCTGAAACCTGTCCACCATGGGTGACCCTGCTGGTATCTGAATACCAGTGGCATAGCTTCCAGCATCACAGTTACATGCAAGCCCCCACAGTACAACAAACTAACAGGCACGTTTCACTGGCAATGACTAAACCAGTTGGAAGCCTGTCTAAAAGTCTAGATGGTTAAACAAAAGAAAACAAAACAAAAAACACTACAATTTCAAAACTTCAAATACATCTTTAAAAAAGTGACTCCAGTGATTCTGAAAATTATCGGAACTCTCAAAAAGTCAAACTGTTTACCTATCATTCTTATCAGAAGTCATATTTGTTTAGGACTTGCTGGATTTTGATATAAACTTACTCAAGTATGTCTCAAAAAAAAAAAAAAAAACAAAAAAAACAAACCAGTAGTCCATATGCTTGAGATGATTTTGAGTTGTCTACCATTAAAAGCACATCCTTCACTTGTGTAGGGTGGAGAAATCCTTATATTCCCTATCAATGTCATAATGGCAAAAATAAGAAATGCAGACGGTTTAATAATAAAGGGTTGATAACCTTGAATCTCAGATAACTTCTGTATTAAAGTGTTACCATCCTTGTAATCCTTATCTTTGCCAAATTTCTCCTCCCATTAGTAACAAAATCTGAAGCTCTGTATATTCTTCATCATCTGAATTAAATTTTAATTGTTCCAAAAAACAGACTTCTCAGTCCTCAGAGACTAAGGGCCCAGATCTGTATAAGTCTCATAAAAACTTTGGACGATTTCATTAATCTTTCTTCTCCCCATTGTCAATTCCCTAGAAGGCTTTATTTAGCCCAGACAACATTCTTCAGACCTACCATTAATCTTACTTTTTTCCAAACTACTTTCTTGCCTTCTCAGCATTCTCTGAGCAATATTTTCAAGCCCAATAAAATAAAAATGTTTTGTGTTTACTACCAATGTCTAGCAAGTGAATTCAACTTCAGTTTTTTTCACTGATAGCAGCCCTAAGAAGATATATGTGTGTGTGTGTGTGTGTGTGTGTGTGTGTGTGTGTGTGTATATATATATATATATATATATATCAAGAGCCCTGGTGATGCAGTGGTTAAGTGCTCAGCGGTTTGAACTCACCAGCCACTCTGCAGGAGAAAGATGTGGCTGGCTGCTTCTGTAAAGATTACAGCCTTGTAAACCCTATAGGGCAGTTCTACTCTGCCCTACAGGGTCGCTATGAGTAGGAATTGACTCGATGGCAATGGATTTTGTTTTTAATTTTTTTTTTTGGTCTCTCTCTGTATATATGTATATTGATTTTTTTTTCTTTTTTGCTATAGGTGAAACTGGTATTAACAACTATTAATAAAGACCGAATTAGACTACGAATGATCCTGGGGATCACTAGACTAAACCCCTCATAAATGTACCCAATTTAGGTCTCAGCATATAAATCCCTTTTGTATAGGTTCAAGTAATATTGCAGGGAAATCCATTGCTGGTTCAGTTAACCTCTCTAATGGTATGGTGTTCAAACAGCAGACAGCGTGTACTAATTGTCTTCTAAATTTTCCATCAGAATTAAAAAGTCAGTTTGGAAATAAAAAACTTTCATTAACATTTAATGAGATTTGGAAGATGTAAGGTTACATTATACTGACCTTCTATATCAAGTAAATCATTACAGTAATTAGATAGTTACTTATTAACTAAAGATTCAAGGGGATTCCCCCTGCAATGAAGGAGATGCAAATAATTTTAAAGTAAACATTTTCATTATGTCATACTGTAAGTGAAAAATAAAATAGTGAAAAATAAAATAATAAAACCTTCCACAAGGTTAACATTATTTTTCAAATTTGCTTATGATCTATGATACCAATTTTTTTAGATACAGTAGGTATAAAACAGCAATATTTTGCTTCTAAACATAAGTACATTTCTTCTTCCCTCTTTCTAGGTACATCTCCTTAAAATTCTTTTCAATTAACTCTGAAAATTCTACATAGACAAATCTCATTAGGTATAAATAGAAGCTGAAGAAAGCTATAGTAAACACTTCTTCTGAATTAATTTCTAAGAGATTACTGGGTTTCTTGCTATCAAATGGCTAATTCATTAGAAACATAAGCAATTTTTAAAATGCCAGATAGCATAGTACCTTGCACTAAAGGGAAAAAAATTAAAAATCAACCAATCAACCAACCAAGAAAACCCCCCAAACAAATCCAGGTATAACCATGTGAGAAGAACAGAATTCAGGACTTGAGTATGTATCACAGGTTTGATTCCAAAGAAGGATTTGCATTTCTCTTTAAGCAAATGGAAACATCTGTTCTGCTTCATGGCCAAGTTCCTCAGTGTACAACCAATTTCTAAAAAATTAAAAACAATTTTGTTGCCAGTTCAACCACAGGTTTTACCGTTGACCCTTATGAAGAATAATACAAAAACTAAAAGAGTTTCTCTGTCTCTTTTCTTGGGATTTCTTCATTAAAATTAATTGACTAGACAGTTCTTTCATTATTGATGATATTTTGATGTTTTACTTTCCTGGTACTTTGCAGCTGAGGATCTCTAGCAAGCTTAAGAAAACAGTTTTGGAAATGTTTCTATCAAGTGAATGAAAGGAGGGAAGAATTACATTCTTGTCCAGACCACACTACTTGTTTCTCAACCCACCTGATATTAAAGAACTACAGAATGTGAGTTGGAAGGGATCTTAGAGAACTCCTCACTTTATAGTTAAGAAATGCGGGAACCATGAAATTTGCCAAAGTTCACAGAACTAGTAAGAGTCATGGATACAGGGAGAAAAGACTACATCTCTGGATATTCAAGACTGCTGTTTTAACAACAAACACACTTCTAAAAATGTCACTTGCAAAAAGAAAAAAAAAGCAACCATGAGCATCTGTAATCCCAGTGAGACAATAGCATGAGTATACATGCTGATTATAATGCAATCTCTAATACTGGTGAGAAAATACTAGTGTTCCACCAGCATGAACTGACCTGTTTTGTTAAAGAGAACACAATACTCCATCTTTATGGTTTATTTTAACATAAAGATATAAGATAGCTTAATAAATAGTTTTGAGTTAGGGTCATGAGGGTTTAATATGATTTAAAATTTCTTCTCTAAGCATACACTGATGATCACATACTATTCTTAAAAACTCCTTAAAGGTGATTGATCTAAGAATTTACAAGGCCCCTACCGGCTCGGTATTGGTCAAGTAGACTTAAATGTCAACGGGCTGGTATTAAGCCCTTAAAAGGGGAAACCTGCCTACTCCTATGAATAGATGTGTGGGCTAAATGATGAAAAAGCATTGTAAGAACTTATGCTTCACTCAGTTAAAATCCTGAACATCTTAGACACTAGAAGAGATAGATACGTATTTGTAAACATGTGAATAAGACATGGAGCAGAAAGATAGAAAAAAACTGTGCCATTAAATGGTTTGAATTATTAAAAAAACTAGTACTTTTTTTTCCTTGAAATATCATATTTTTCTACTAATTCAATTACAGGCCAGGTGGTATTTTCTATGGATACTACTATACAGGAGGAACAGCTAGAAACATTGCTTTCCTATTCTTCCTGTTTTCTCTTAACTTTAATAATATTTGAAATTCATTTTGCTAATCCTATGCTACAGGTTTGACATTAATCCATCTACTCTGACAAGACTTCCATGAGTTTATGTGAACGCTAAAGAATTTAACTTTCTCTTTGTTCTTTCAGCTTCCTTCCTAGATAAAAAAGACAAAAACAGTCTATATCACAAATGAATCATACGTACCATTGCTGTGGTTATAGTAAACCCATTGCCCACTCTTGGGTTTTGGAAGTGACACAGGTGTCTCCTCAGCAGGAAGACTGTAGAATCGGCACTCAACAAACAGCCGTTGAATACTGTCATCTTTGGTTACTCGAGAATCATTAAGGCTAAGAGCTATGATCTCAATTCGAATTTTTTCTGATGGCTGTTTAAAGAAAAGAACAACCAACAAAAATTAAAAACCCAAAAAACAAATAAGGAACCAGAAAACCAGTCCCAAATACTTTATTCTCTTTTACCATCAATTTTAAATAAAGGATGAAGGCCAATGGGTTTCTTTTTTGGAAAGCATTGTACACTACTGTATAGTTACACATGATAGATTATTGACGACAGAGAGGAGAGAATGAGATTCTAATGCCCCAGGGTTTGAAGTTAACAGTGTCATGGCAATAGTCTCCTGATTTACATTTGAGGCTATAAATACCCCACTAGTAGTCTATGAGGAATGAAGATTATGAGATCTTCATCTCCGATTGCTTTCAGAATGACAAGTATCAGCTGGCTTTGCTTCAAACTACGTAACGAAGTACATGTTTATCACCGCTTTTATTTAATCGACAGTATCTGGGAAAGTTTCAGTTATTCGGAGACCAAAGCCTGTTGAATACTTTATAGCTATTATGCTAATATATGTAGCTATATAAATCCATATTAACTAGAGCAGAAACTGCAGTTCATTCTCTCATACATTCTGCCAAAACATATTTCACTCAATAAGTAGTATGTTTTCAAATACAAGAGATACACAATTTTATATCTAATTTAACACTTACGGACTTTCTTGCAATTTATTTTCCATTTCATTTCTATAGGATTAGCAACTAAAACAGATACTGTTTGCATGTTTTATTTTTTATTTCAATCCTTGTTTAAAAGATTCTGGTTCCATGGACATTATTCTGGTAGTCACAAATGTTTCCCTGAGTAATGATTTCAAATACTTAACAGAATATGATTTAAAAAATTAGATTGCACCAAGATATCTTTCAGTTATTATTATTTCTAGTTACAATTTTAAGGTTGCTCTTTATTGTCAAAATCCCTTTTTACCAAATTCAGAGGCATGCTACTGTAAATTATACAACTTCAAACAGAAATCAGGAAAACCTGAAAATAAGACCTGTTTATACGACCAGCTTTTAGGAATTCACTGTTAAATACAAATCTGAGTGCAAATTCACCACAGTGATTACTTAGGTATTTCAAAGCATATAATATAATTAATCAAATTGAAAAGCCTAAGTATCCTATTGTAAAAATATCTCCATAAAGAACAATTTCCATTGCTGTCAAACCCCCTCAATATTTGATGAAGTAATTTTACCCCCTTCTTTAAAACACATTTTCTTTTATTATGTATTCTAAGATACTTTAACTAAAAACTCAAATCTGAATATTTCAATAAGGTTATTTTATTATTCAGTAGATTCATGGAAATTTTACTAGGATGACAGAGAAAATTCCACACCATTCTGTCTCCACTAATACAGGTACAAGGCTGCAGCTGGCAATATTACTAGGATTAGCATAGTATGATGAAATATTTAAAGGAAAATTTTTTCTAAAACCTAATAAATCAAATGACTGCCAAATGTCATTAAAGTGATGGTCTTTGACTTGAATATGCTTTTCATATTCAAATTTGAAAAGAAAGAGATGAAAGCCCAGAAAGGTTACTCGGTTTCAACTAATAACCTCAAGCCCCTCTCCGTTCACGTGCATAAAAAATGAAGTTGGCTCTATTGTCTAATCTCACTTCAGAAAAACCTTCTCTGCTTGCTGAAGACAGGGTAAAGGAAATATTTTAAGTGATATTATTTTTTCCTTAAAATGTACTGTGGTTGTCAAAATACTGTACACATATATATTTTATGATTCTGGTTCAGATGAATCACAACGTATAATTAAGTCTCTTAAGTAACTTGGAATCTGACAAACTTAGAATTGTTATAACAATAATATAAAACATTCATGCTTTTGCACAAAAGAATTAAAGGAAGACCACTATAAAAAGGCAAGAGAGGTATACCATTTATTTCTACCTTGCGAAGATCGGGATTTAGAATTGTTTATCACAGAATCCAGTGAAAAGACAAACTTTTACATAGCAGGGGAATCAAATTTATTTAAATGCTTATTTTATTAATAATATATTAACTATATAATCCCCATATGAAAACTTGCATTCTTGTAGGAACTAATTTAGGCTGCCAAATAAGACTATAAGCAACTCTTTAAAGTTTAAAATATAATTCTAGATGAAAGTATATACTTGGCTCACAGCCAAGAAAAGAAAGGGGGGGAACCCCAACACAAGAAACCCCCTACCATATTATCCAAAGAACTAAACAGCTTTAAAATTCTTTTTATACATCTATCTTTTTTCTGGTTCAGTTTTTTCTTCTGAGTCTCTCTCCCCACTCTCATTACCACTATCATATGTCCTTGTTAATTTTCTGACCAATATTTCTGACAAAAGTTATTAGTTATCATTTGTCGTTCATTTGATGCTACATGTACCAATTTAAATCCAGAAAGATAAATCTCAAGTAGTATATATCCAAAGAAGCAGCTCTGAATAAAGAATTTTCCAAACATTATATATTTTGGCTAGTGGTGCTACCAAAATTATTTTTCAACATTGCAACAATTCTCGTCGTGTTCAAACCCTTGTGAACCAAAAGTTCAACTAGATTACGTATATATGAAGATTTTGAAGCTTAAGAACCACATCAACCGCATAACAGACATCTCCAACTCAACATGTCAGAAATGAATTTGTTATTATCTCTCCTCTCTACCTCTCCTCTCTCCCAATCTTATTTCCTGCCTCAGCTGATGACATCATCATCCATCTCATTACCTATAACCAGGAGACCTTGGAGCAACTTTTGCTACCTCCATTTTTTTTCACACCCACCATATCGTATAGGTTACTTATTCCTGTTAATTTTACTTTCTAAATATCTCAACGATTCATTGAATTGTTTAAAGCCTATAATATTTCAGACACTTTGTCAGCTGTTGGATATACAAAGACAGAAGAGATATGGTTTATTCCTTCATTTTTATCTCTAGAGAAACTTATTTTGGTTCTCATCTGATTTGAGGGGGCAATTAATACAACAGTTTCCTAGTTATTACACAGTAGAAATCTGACAGAATAAAGGAGAAAATAGAGGGAATTAGCATAAAAGAAAACTGGTTGGTAGAACTGTAAGCAGACAGATGGCTAGTACGAAGATGATAAACTCAGTAATAGTAGGGGCCATTATCTTATACACAGTATACCCTCAATAAAAATCTGTTAAATGAGTGGATCTACTCTTATGACAGAGTCCCTGGGTGGTGCAAACAGTTAACATGCTTGGCTGCTAACTGAAGTGCTGGAAGTTCGAGTCCATCCAAAGCTGTCTTGAAAGAAAGGACTGATGATCTATTTCTGAAAAATCAGCTACTGAAAACCTAATGGAGGATAGTTTTACTCTGACACACACAGGGTTGCTGTGAGTCGGAATGCACTCGACAGCAGGTGGTACTCGTGACTGTGAGAGAGGCAACACACTCTTGCCTCTAATCCCTCACTCCCAGCTCCAACCATTCTCTATATTGTGGCAGAATTCTCTCCCTAAAAACAAATCAGGGTATCATGTTTCTACTTGAAAATCTTTCTATTACCCTACACTCTAGCCATCCCTCCAAACGTGTGATGTGCTCTCTTTGTATCGCTCAACTTTTGTATCTCTTGTTCATTCTGTCTGAAATCTTCTTCATCAAAATTCCACTTATCTGAGGTCCTGGAACACACACGTTCTCCTTTGCAAAAGCATTAGTTCTCTACACGAGTGAGCTGCACTCCTCAGTCACATTGTAATACATGGATTATTTACACATCTGCCTCTTTCTGTAGACAGTGAGCTCCTGGAAGGCAGGACCATATCTTATTCATCTTCTGCCATTTAACATCCTCTCCAGCACATGGCACAGAGCAGACTCAATAAACACTGAATGAAATAAAGAGAGGCTGAATATCTTTTACATATTCAGAATATCTTCTATGTATTACCAGAACTGACTGAAGCTGCAGTTATTAGTGTTTTCTCACTTGGCAAATATTTATTTTGCATCTAGCATGTTTTGATAGGGGCCCTGATAGCCCAAAGGTTAAGCATTTGGCTGCTAACCAAAAGTCTGGCAGTCGGTTCGAACCCACCCAGTGGATCTGCTGGAGAAAAGACCTGGAGATCTGCTTCCATACAGATTACAGCCTAGGAAACCCTATGGGGCATTTGTACCATCTTAAGGGTCGCTATGAGTCGGAATTGACTTGATGGCACACAAGAAGAACAAGTATGACTCAGGAAGTTGGTGATTAGTAACTGCTATAAAATATGTAGAAATATTGATGTTCGAGGTTTTAGTTGAAGACTATCTCAAGGACAGGAGCCCTGGTTGCACAGTGGTTAAAGCGCTCAGCTGCTAACCAAAAGGTGGCAGTTTGAAACCACCAAGCACTCCACAGAAGAAAGATGTGGCAGTCTGCTTCAGTAAAGATTTACAGCCTTGGAAACCCTTTGGGGCAGTTCTACTCTGTCCCGTTGGGTCACTATGATTTGAAATCAGCTCGACAGCAGTGGGGCTGTTTTTTTTTTTTTAATCTCAAGGACACATCAATATTGCTGAATCTAGGTAACAGGGTACTATTCTTTCAACTTTTCTGTATGTCTGAATTTTTTCATATTAAAAAACGAGGCAAAAAGACTATTCACTTAGGAGAACTGGAAGGGGAGAACAATATACCGATTCAAATGACAATGATCTAAGCAAGGCCTTTTCAAATAAATGCACACTAATGTCTGTTCAGAATTACTAGAGCAACCTGCCAGGTCATACCTCTGTAGAGTATCAGTCTCTTTCCGATATAGTAAGTTGGCCAGGAAGAGCAACCTGTAGGCTTTTCCTTTTTTGATTCCTCTCTGTGTGTATGAACCTCTGTTACTAGGTAAGGTGCTACTTGTTGTTGTTAGGTGCCACTGAGTTGGTTCAGCCTTACAGCGACCGCTACACTGTGTACAACAGAAGGAAACACTGCCTGGACCTGCGCCATCCTCACAACAATTGCTGTGTTTGAGCCCCCTGTTGCAGCCGCTGTGTCAATTCATCTCATTGAGGGTCTTCCTCTTTTTCCCTGACCCTCTACTTTACCAAGCATGATGTCCTTGTCCAGGAACTGGTCCCTCCGGATAACGTGTCCATCCTTAATTCTAAGGAGCGTTCTGGCTGTACTTCTTCTAAGACAGATTTGTTCGTTCTTCTGGCAGTCCATGGTATATTCAATATTCTTTGCCAACACCATAATTCAAAGACATCAATTCTTCTTTGGTCTTCCCTATTCATTGTCCAGCTTTCACACGCATATGAGGTGACTGACAACCCCATGGCTTGGTTCAGGAGCACCTCAGTCCTTAAAACATGACCTCTTTGCTTTTTAACATCTTAAAGAGGTCTTTGCAGCATATTTGCCCAATGCAGCACATCGTTTGATTTCCTGAATGCTGCTTCCATGGGCATTGATTGTGTATCCAAGTAAAATGACATCCTTGACTACTTAAATCTTTTCTCTGTTTATCATGATGTTGCTTATTGGTCCAGTTGTGAAGGTTTTTGTTTTCTTCATGTTGAGGTGTAATCCGTAGTGAAGGCTGTAGTCTTTGATCGTCATCAGTAAGTGCTTCCTCTCAATGTGTGTGAACCTTTGTTACTAGGTACGGTGCTACTTAGTACTCTTTTTATCTCATTGCCAATTGCCCTATTGGCTCCCCTAGTTAGCAAAATGTCAACATCAGCATGCAAAAAGGACATTTATCAATTTTGACTGTGGTGGACAAAAGTAATAAAAGTCATTCAAATAAGAACTGCATGCAACATATTTTTAGATGGACACTACACGTTATGTGATTGAATGATCTAGAAATGTGATGATGACTTGTATTACTCTCAGAGAAAAAGAAATGATAGCTCTCGTGATTTTGGCACAATACCACCACTACTGCTTTGTGTATGAGGCTAATTCACATTTTAGGATATATATATGTATATCTACATATACATACATACATATTATATACATGCATATACATATACCTTCAAATAGTATTTACTTGGGTTTATTATTGGCATGCTTAAGCTTTTCATGTTTTACTTCAGAGGATCCTGCTCATTCTTCCTCTGGTTTCAATCATCATAGCAGCCACACTGGAGTTGGAGTGTTAGGCTTCTAAAAAGTAATTCAACCTGACAGCCCTTAAACATAGTGCTGCTTTAAAGAGAATGGCCTATGATACAGTTTTTGAAACTTGTTTAAGTCGGTTAGACTTAAATCTAACTATGGTGACATTACAGGTGAGTTTCATTTCATTCTAAATCCTTCTTTATATTGTGCAAGTTTTTTACAATGAATAAGCATTTCTTTAATTTTTTTTATCTTAAAACATTTCAAACAGAAAAGTATAGAAAATAATTTGGTACTCAAGTACTCATCATCTTAAACAGATGTTACCATTTTGCCATATATGATTCATAACTTTTTGTTGTTGAAAAAATAAAATACTACAGATATAGCTAAAGCCCCCACCTCCCAATTCCTTTCCCCTCCTTCCTCATTCCCCAGAGGTAGCCACTACTCTGAAGTTGGTGTGTATTATTCTCAAACATACTTTCATATTTTTTACTACATATCTGTGTCCATAAACAACATTTAGTATTGTTTGCTGATTTTATAAAGTGGTATCATACTTGATCACCACTTGTCTGTCAGTCTGTTGTACTGTGGTGGCTTTCGTGTTGCTGTGATGCTGAAAGCTATGCCACTGTTATTTCAAGTACCAGTAGGGTCAGTCATGGTGGACTGGTTTTAGCAGAGCTTCCAGACTAACACAGACTAGGAAGAAGGAGCTGGCAGTCTACTTTTGAAAAAACTGGCCAGTGAAAACCTTCTGAATAGCAGTGGAACACTGTCTGATGTAGTGCTGGAAGATGAGCCCCTCAGGTTGGAAGGCACTCAAATTACGACTAGGGAAGAGATGTCTCCTCAAAATAGTGTCAACCTTAGTGATGTGGATGGAGTAAAGCTTTCGGGATCTTCATCTGCTGCTGTGGCAAGACTCAAAATGAAAAGAAACAGCTGTAAATATCCATTAATAATCTAAACATGGAATGTGTGAAGTATGAATCTAGGAAAATTGGAAGTCGTCAAAAATGAAATGGAACGCATAAACATCGATATCCTAGGCATTAATGAGCTGAAATGGCCTGGTATTGGCCATTCTGAATCGGACAATCATATGGTCTACTCTGCCAGGAATGACAGCTTGAAGAGGAATGGCGTTGCATTCATCGTCAAAAAGAACATTTCAAGATCTATCCTGAAGTACAACGCTGTCAGTGATAGGATAATATCCACACGCCTACAAGGAAGACCAGTTAATACAACTATTATTCAAATTTACACACCAACCACTAAGGCCGAAGATGAAAAAACTGAAGATTTTTACCAGCTTCTGTGGTCTGAAATTGATCAAATACGCAATCAAGATGCATTGATAGTTACTGGTGATTGGAATGCGAAAGTTGGAAACAAAGAAGAAGGATCAGTAGTTGGAAAATACGGCCTTGGTGACAGAAATGATGCTGGAGATCGCATGATAGAATTTTGCAAGACCAACGACTTCTTTATTGCAAACCCCTTTTTTTACTAACATATACGGCGACTATACATGGACCTCGCCAGATAGAATACACAGAAATCAAAATGACTACATCTGTGAAAAGAGATGATGGAGAAGGTTAATATCATCAGTCAGAATAAGGCCAGGAGCCAACTGCAAAAGAGACCATCAATTGCTCATATACGAGTTCAAGTTGAAGCTGAAGAAAATTAAAGCAAGTCCTGAGAGCCAAAGTACAACCTTGAGTGTATCCCCGAATTTGGAGACCATCTCAAGAACAGATCTGCGATACTGAACACTAATGAGCGAAGACCAGACGAACTGTGGAATAACATCAAGGACATCATATGTGAAGAAAGGAAAAGATCATTAAAAAGACAAAAAAGAAAGAAAAGACCAAAATGGATATCATAATAGACTCTGAAACTTACTCTTGAATGTAGAGTAGCTGAAGTGAAAGGAAAAAATGATGAAGCAGAAGAGCTGAACAGAAGACTTAAAAGGGTGGCTTGAGAAGGCAAAATAAACTATTATAATGAAATGTACAAAGAAATGGAGTTAGAAAACCAATAGGGAAGAACATGCTTGGCATTTCTCAAGCTGAAAGAAATAAAGAAAAAATTCAAGCTTCGAGTTACAATAGTGAAGGATTCTATGGAGACCTGGTGACACAGTGGTTAAGAGCTATGGCTGCTAACCAAAAGGTCAGCAGTTTGAATCCACCAGATATTCCTTGGACACCCTATAGGGCAGTTTGACTGTTTCCTATAGAGTCACTATGAGTCAAAATTGACTCTATTGCAACAGGTTTTTTATGGGCAAAATACAGAACGACTCAGCAAGCATCAAAAGAAGATGGAAGGAATACAGTCAGTGTACCAAAAAGAATTAGTCGATGTTCAACCATTTCAGGAGACAGCATATGATCAAGACACAATGGTGTTGAAGGAAGAAGTCCAAGATGCACTGAAGGCACTGGCGAAAAACAAGTCTCCAGGAACTCATGGAATACCAATTGAGATGTTTCAACAAATGGATGCAGTGCTGGAGGTGCTCATTCTTCTGTACCAAGAAATTTGGAAGACAGCTACCTGGCCAACCAACTGGAAGAGATCCGTATTTGTGTCCACTGCAAAGAAAGGTGATTCAACAGAATGCGGAAATTATTGAACAATATCATTAATATTACACACAAGTAAAATTTTGCTGAAGATAATTGAAAAACAGTTGCAGCACTACACTGACAAGGAACTGCCAGAAATTCAAGTCAGAATCAGAAAAGGAAGTGGAATGAGGGATATCACTGCTGATGTCAGATGGATCTTGGCTGAAGGTAGAGAATACCAGAAATATATTTACCTGTGTTTTATTGACTACGCAAAGGCGCTTGACTATGTAGAGCATAACAAATTATGGATAACACTGAGAAGAATGTGAATTTCCAAACACTTAATTGTGCTCATGGGGAACCTGAACACAGACCAAGAGGCAGTTATTTGAACAGAACAAGGGGATACTCTGTGGTTTAATATCAGGAAAAGTGTGCATCAGGGTTGTATTCTTTCACCATACTTATTCAATCTGTATGCTGAGCAAATAATCTGAGAAGCTGGACTATATGAAGAAGAACCGGGCATCAGGGTTAGAGGAAGACTCATTAACAACCTGCATTATGCAGATGACACAACCTTGCTTGATGAAAGTGAAGAGGACTTTAAGCACTTACTGATGAAGATCAAAGGCTACAGCCTTCAGTATGGATTACACCTCACCATAAAATTAGAAAGAAAAAAAAAATCCTCACAACTGGACTAATAAGCAACATCATGATAAACGGAGAAAAGACTGAAATTGTCAAGGACTTTGTTTTACTTCATTTTCAACGCCAACGGAAGCAGCAGTCAAGAAATCAAATGACGTATTACGTTGAGAAGATGTGCTGCAAAAGATCTCCTTAAGTGTTAAAAAGCTAAGATGTCACTTTGAGGACTAAGGTTAGCCTGACTCAAAACCAAAAAAACCAAACCAGTTGCCGTCGAGTCGATTCCGACTCATAGCGACCCTGTAGGACAAAGCAGAACTTCCCCATAGGGTTTCCAAGGAGCAACTGGTGGATTCAAACTGTGGACCTTTTGGTTGGCAGCCATAGCTCTTAACCACTGCACCACCAGGGCTCCTAGCCTGACACAAGCCATGATATTTTCAATGGCATCATATGCATGCAAAAGGTGGACAATGAATAAGGAAGACAGGAGAATTGATGTTTTTGAATTACGGTGTTGGCGAAGAATACTGAATATACCAGACTGCCAGAAGAATGAACAAATCTGTCTTGGAAGAAGTACAGCCAGAATGCTCCTTAGAGGCAAGGATGGCGAGACTTGGTCTCATGTACTTTAAACATGTTATCAAGCGAGACCAATCCCTGGAGAAGGACATCATGCTTGGTAGAGGGTCAGTGAAAAAGACAAAGACTCTCAACAAGATGGACTGACACAGTGGCTGCAACAATGGGCTCAAAGATAGCAATGATTATCAGGATGGCACAGGACTGGGCAGTGTTTCGTTCTGTTATACGCAGGGTTGCTGAGTCTGAACTGACTCAAGGGCGCCTAACAACAACATCATACTCAATACTAAACATTTTGCAACCTGTGTTTTTGGACTTTATATTCTGTATATAAGATTTGTTTATAATTAAAATCTAATTTATTCATATTAACTGTTGTATAGAATTCCACTTATATTACATGTATAATTTATAGTCCATTTATTTCCCTACTGATGAACAATTAGGCTGTTTACAATTTTTTTCTATTACAAGCAATGTGGCCTTGAATATCCTTTTATGTTTTCTTGTACATATGTGTCATTCTCTTAGGAGCAGAACTGCTAGGTTATAGAGTATGAGAAATTCAATTTTAATATGACTGCCAAATTCATTCCAAATGGTTAAACCAATTTTCCTTGATACTACTTTCATCACTATAAAAATGTTTTCTATATGTATGTGTGTGTGTATATAAATAAATACAAATAGAGCCTACCTATTAGGAACCACGGAGCCCTGGTGGCGTAGCAGTTAAAGAGCTTGGCTGCTAACCGAAAGGTCAGCAGTGTCAATCCACCAGCCGGTCCTTGGAAACCCTATGGGGCAGTTCTACTACGTCCTACGAGGTCGCTATGAGTTGGAATCGACTTGACGGCAATGGGTTTAGTTTTGTTATCAGGAACCACTGTATGTAAAACTTGGTACTTTGTAATAAAACTGTAGTCAAAATGGAAATGGAAGGTGATCATCTATGTCTATACCTTGTAAGAGTTCAACTTCTAATTGGAGTGTGCTCTAAGTTCAAAATAGTTGGTTCAAACAATCAAACTCACTATTGGTATTGATGGAGCCATACGTAAGTAGGGTGGGGATGTTGTTGACCCTTAGGACAGAATAAAACTGACCCATAGGGTTTACTAGGCTGAAATCTTTTTGGGAGCAGATGGCCAGGTCTTTTCTCTTGTGGAGCGGCTGGTGGGTTCAAAATGTAGACTTTTTGGTTAGCAGCTGACAGCTTAATCACTGCACCACCAAGGGCTCCTTCCAGTGTGAGGATGCATGCTAATTAATGGTGATTCATACATCATCCCTTCTTCAGACTAGGAGTGGGCAGAGTCATGGAAAAGACTCAACAAAATTCCACTCCATGCAGAGTCTTCCTCTCGATCTCACACTGGCCTCCAAAGTGTCCTCTTATTAGAAATCATATCCACTTTTCATGTCAGTTTGGATAGCAAAGTTTTAGGTTTTACAGATAGTAGCTCTTAGGGGGAAATAAGAGTAAATAGAAAGGTGATGTTCCAGAAATTCAAACTGTCAAGGTAATAATGTTTTAAACAAACAAAACAAACCCAGTTTTCATCAGTGGCAGTAACCTGTCTTTTCTAATATGTTCTATTTAAATGCACTATATTGAACAAATAATATAATGTTGAAAACGTCAGTGAGGGGGAACAAAATAGTGGTAGGGTTAAGAATGCTTATTTATCAAACATTGTCATGGACTCCCTTATACTCCATGTAAATTACTGTCTCTATAATGGTCAGCAAATTATAGAAGCTTGTTACCACATGTTCTAAAGCAGTGGGCTGGAATACTTTTTCCTGTCTTAATACACCTGAGGGATATGACACATTTCCATCATTAACTGTGGCTTACTATGGCAGTAATGTGAAGGAAGGAGAGAATTGTTAAAATTACCCTCAATTTCAGGTGATTTTGATATGCTATTCCACTTCACCATCATTGAGAACAGATGTTGTAGTACAGTGGGTCTCAACTTTGGCTGCACATTAGAATAACCGAGGGAGCTTTAAACAAAACTCTGATTTAACTGATCTGGGTGGAGCCCGGCACTGGCATTTTAAAATGCTCCATAGGTGATTTTAATATTCAGCCAAGGGTGAGAAGTACTGCTCTTCCCTAAAGCTGTGATTCTCAAACTTCACCATGTATCAGAATCACCTGAAAGTTGAGACAAACCTCAAGTTGCTGGGCTCCACCCTTCGAGCGATTTGTTAGATCCGGGGTGAGGCACAAGAATGTGCGTCTCTAGCAAACTCTCAGCTGATGCTCAAGTGCAGGTGTGGGGATCTCTCTTTGAGAACCACTGCTTAAGCCAAAAATGACTCATCCTACATCTACTGACCCCTCCAAGATAGTTATAGAACTGAACTGTTGTTTAGTTAGTATTCAATATTTTAGTATATGTTATGGATTGAATTATGTCCTCCAATAAAATATGTGTTGTAAATCCTAACCTCTATGCCTGAGGCCTTGGTGACAGACACAATGCCAGAGATCGCATGACAGAACTTTGCAAGACCAATGACTTCTTCATGCAAATACCTTTTTTCAACAATATAAATGGCGACTATACACGTGGACCTCACCAGATGGAATACACATGAATCAAATTGACTACATCTGTGGAAAGAGAGGATGGAAAAGCTCAACATCATTAGTCAGAACAAGGCCAGAGGCCCACTGGAGAACAGACCATCAATTGCTCCTATGCAAGTTCTAGCTGACGCTGAAGAAAATTAGAACAAGT
Organism: Trichechus manatus latirostris; assembly: GCF_000243295.1. NCBI lineage: Eukaryota > Metazoa > Chordata > Mammalia > Sirenia > Trichechidae > Trichechus > Trichechus manatus. Next base: position 14,571,885 of record NW_004443950.1, on the reverse strand, counting down.
CCACAAGAGCCAAAGTACGACCTTCAGTATATCCCACCTGAATTTAGAGACCATCTTAAGAATAGATTTGACGTGTTGAACACTAATGACTGAAGACCAGATGAGTTGTGGAATGACATCAAGGACATCACACATGAAGAAAGCAAGAGGTCATTAAAAAGACAAGAAAGAAAAGACCAAAATGGATGTCAGAAGAGACTCTGAAACTTGCTCTTGAACGTCCAGTAGCTAAAAGGAAGCAGAAGGAAGAAATGATGAAGTAAAAGAGGTGAACAGAAGATTTCAAAGGGCAGCTCGAGAAGACAGTAAAGTATTATAATGACATGCGCAAAGGCCTGGAGTTAGAAAACCAAAGGGAAGAACACGCTTGCCAATTTCTCAAGGTGAAAGAACTAAAGAAAAAATTCAAGCCTCGAGTTGGAATATTGAAGGATTCTATGGACAAAATACTGAATGACGCATGAAGCATCAAAAGAAGATGGAAGGAATACAGAGAGTTACCATATCAAAAAGAACTGATTGACATTCAACCATTTCAGGAGGTAGCATATGATCAGGAACCAATGGTACTGAAGGAAGAAGTCCAAGCTGCACTGAAGATACTAGTGAAAAACAAGGCTTCAGGAATTGACATAATACCAATAGAAATGTTTCAAAAAATGGATGCAGCACTGCAAGTGCTCACTCGTCTTATGCCAAGAAATTTGGAAGACAGCTACCTGGCCAATTGACCGGAAGAGATCCATATTTATGCCTATTTCAAAGAAAAGTGATCCAACTGGATGTGAAAATTATCAAACAATATCATACACCAGTAAAATTTTGCTGAAAATCATTCAAAAGCAGTTGCAGTAGTACACTGCCAGAAAACTGCCAGAAATTGAAGCTGGATTCAGAAAAGGAAGTGGAACAAGGGATAACATTGCTGATGTCAGATGGATCCTGGCTGAAAGCAGAGAATACCAGAAAGATGTTTAACTGTGTTTTATTGACTATGCAAAGGCATTTGACTATGTGGATCATAACAAATTATGGTTAACATTGAGAAGAATGGGAGTTCCAGAACACTTAATTGTGCTCATGAGGAACCTGTACATAGACCAAGACGCAGTTGTTTGGACAGAACTAGGGGATACTGCGTGGCTTAAAGTCAGGAAAGGTGTCCGTCAGGGTTGCATACTTACACCATACTTTTTCAATCTGTATGCTGAGCAAATAATCTGAGAATAATCCAAGAAGTGGCATCAGGATTAGAGGAAGACTCAGTAACCACCTGTATTATGTAGATGACACAACCTTGCTTGCTGAAAGTGTAGAGGACTCGAAGCTCCTACTGATGAAGATCAAAGACTACAGCCTTCAGTATGGATTACACCTCAACATAAAGAAAACAAAAATCCTCACAATTGGACCAACAAGCAACATCATGATAAACGGAGAAAAGACTGAAGTTGTCAAGGACTTCATTTTACTTGGATCCAAAATCAACACCTATGGAAGCAGCAGTCAAGAAAACAAATGATGGTATTGCATTGGGCAAATCTGCTGCAAAAGACCTCTTTAAAGTGCTAAAAAGCAAAAATGTCATTTTGAGGACTAAGGTGTGCCTGACCCAAGCCATGGTGTTTTCAATCGTCTAATATGCATATGAAAGCTGGACAATGAATAAGGAAGACCGAAGAAGAATTGATGTCTTTGAATTATGGTGTTGGTGAAGAATACTGAATGTACTATGGACTGCCAAAAGAACAAACAAATCTGTCTTGGGAGAAGTACAGTCAGGATGCTCCTTAGACGTGAGGATGGTGAGACTTCATCTCCTATACTTGGGAGATGTTATCAGGAGGGATCAGTCCCTGGAGAAGGACATCATGCTTGGTAAAGTAGAGGGTTAGTAAAAAAGAGGAAGACCCTCAAAGAGATGGACTGACACAATGGCTTCAACAGTATGCTCAAGCATAACAACGATCATGTGGATGGCGCAGGACAGGGCAGTGTTTCATTCTGTTGTACACAGGGTTGCTAGGAGTCAGAACCAACTTGATGGCAGCTAACAACAACAACATGTTTGTGGTTATAATCCCTTTTGGGAATGGATTGTCTTTGTTATGTTAATGAGACAGGATTAGTGTAGGGTATATCTTGAGTCAATCTCTTTTGAGAAATAAAAGAGATTCAATAAGTTAGCAGAAGCAGAGATGGGGGAAGAGTGATCTGAAGATTGCCCAGGAGCAGAAGCTCAGAAGAGACAATGACCTTCCTCTAGAGCCGACAGAGAAAGCCATCCCCTAGAGCTGGCATTCTGAAAATGGACTTTTAGCCTTCTAAAACTGTGAGAGAATAAATTTCTGTTTGTTAAAACCATCCACTTGTGGTATTTCTGTTATAGCAGCACTAGATAAGTAAAGACAGCACTAGATAAGTAAAGACTAGAAGACAGTAAAGAATTAGCTAATAAATTATTTCCTTTTAAAGGTAATCTATGCTGATCATGGTAGAGTGAGAGCAGTCAGAGCCACAGGGAGTGGTTGTGTTCCAATAAAACTTTATTTACAAAAGCAGGCAGAGGGTCAGATTTGCCACATAGGTCATCATTTCCTGACCCCCACACTAACACATGTCCCAGAGATACTTACTGCTAAAAGTGTTTGCTGAGTATCTTTCCAATCATTTTCTTTCCTTACATAAACCTAAATGTTATGTCTATATGCTCACATAAAAATACATGCATACATACAAATGAACACACCTTTCTGTTTGTTTGCTATCAAGTCAATTCTGATTCATAATGACCCTACAGGACAGAGCAAAACTGCCCCATAGGGTTTCCAAGGCTGTAATCTTTACGGGAGCAGACTGTCACATCCTTCTCCCTAGAAGCAGCTGGTGGGTTTGAACCACCAATCTTTTGGTCAGCAGCTGAGCTCTTAACCACTGCGCCACCAGGGCTCCTTACGGGATCAACAATGAAGTATAATTTCTTATCCATTAATTTGGCAAAGGGTGTGACTTGAGGAAACGGGAATTTTCACACACTGTTATGTATAAACATGTTTATCTAGAAATGTATGTATTAGCAAAAACTGGAAGACACCTAAGGGTCAATCAAAAGGGGCGTATTTATATGAATACGATATAGCCATCCAATGGCTATTACACGTATATTAAAAGAAATACAGTGTACTGCTATGGAAAGATGTCCATGGTATACTAGTAAGAGATAATTAAGTTGCAAAATATAAAAATAGTTTTAAAAGCAATTATTATTAGGAGGGTAATTCAACATTTATGGTTTTATATCAAATATATTTTAAAATGCACTATATTTGGCTTAAGCTTCCACATGTACGAGATTGGGGAGGGGCTTATCTTTACTCACTGATAGGGTATCATATTTGATCAGGGGTGGATTATCCAACAGGCATAAGGTAAGCACAGTGCTTACCTTGCTTACCAAATCTTCTGTAGTGAACAATTTTACATTTTTTCACCACATCGAAGATTCTGCTTCTAGGTATGGTTGGTATCTATCTCTCTCCCAACCCTACCGCACCTTCCTGCAGAACTAAAGCCTCTTTTCAAATTTACAATCCCTGACAGGGGCGGATGACCCAGTAAGCAAGGTACGCATTGGCTTACTTGTGCTTACTTACTAATCCTAATTATGTGAAACCTATGTGAAACTGTTCACTACAGATTAGTAAGTAAGCACAGGTAAGCCCTGCATACCTTGCTTATTGGGTTATCCACCCCAATATTTGAGTCTAAAGTTACTTAATAATTTTTAATACATGAATTCTAAAAGCCATGAATTGCTTTGTGCATTCTTCCTTCCAAAGCTTTAAAAAAATATTTTGCTGCACATCATTATTGCAATCACCTGGGAATGGCAGCTCATATTGGTCAAGAGAACCTAGTCTCCAGGTGGAATTGCAATTTAGTCCAACTGAATGGGGCAGCTTTTACAAAACTGCTACTGGTAGCAAAGGAAAAGAGAAAGACGTAAATACCCACTGCACAGCAGTCGCGACTCTTTTCAGCCTGTAATTTCCCATTCTCACCTGTGGGCACACTTTAAGAAATCTGTGAGTTGATGGCAATGCATTTTGTTGTGAAAACTGAAAGCTGCATTACTTAAGGGATAAAATTAGAAATAATGTAAAAGAAGGATTGCTAATTCGTTTTTAATAAGTGCTGTGGCAGATGCAAATTCTTAGTTCTGATGTCTGTTTTGAGAACCTGAAACGAGGCTTTTAATCAATGTATTATACATCAAATTGATACTGTTAACTTCTGATTATTCAAATTAATAAAATATTCATAGAGAAATGTCCATAGTTTTACATTTCTCAGCTCCCCCCAGCCCCCCCCCATTAATTATCATGCCTAGCAGCTTTTCCTAAGAGCAGCAGTCATCAGGCTGACAGAATCTGACAGGCCAGCAAGGCCCAATTACACTGGCACTCAGTGGCACTTTGATGTCCTGGAAACGGAGAGAGATAGGGGCAAATTGGGTAGCACATTATGTTAATGACTTGATTTAATCCAGCCACTAAACTTTATGTCGCCTGTTAAAAAAGATGCTAACACTAATTATGCCACTTTGGAAAGGAAAGGAGGGGACAAGCATTTCATATCGACAAAGTGAAGCTCATAAATGTTGTAAATGAAATGAAACAAAATGAAGTAATCTACGATTAATTATACATCACAGACATGAAGAACAGAGAAAGAACCAAGTAATATGTTTAAGTCCTCGGAAATCTGTTAGATTCCTTTTAAGGATCAACATTACTAAGAAATAACTAGGAGCTGTCAGATTCTGTAACATTAAAAAAAGAAATGGAATGATCTTAAATTGTTTACATAGTGTATTATATAATTCAAATTCACAGTGTAATTGGCACAAATGATATTTATCTAGGACACTACTTCTAGTTCTAATTATGTGACATTATAGGGTACAGCCAATTAAAAAAAAATCTATAAAATGGTGATAACCACGGAGTAAGGTTATCTACTTACTCTCTTAACTAGTCTATGTGCCTCTAATCTATTCTTTATGTTATTGACAGAGTGATATTTTAAAATGCAATTCTAGAGTGTCAACTGCATAAAAACAAGAGTCTTACTTCTCTCATTCACTGGCATATTCCCAGGCCCAGAATAAGGCCTGCCTCATAGTAAATGCTCACAAAATATCTGTTTAATAAATAAATGATTTGCATCATGCGTCCCTTAAAAAACTCCTCATAGAACTTCAGGATAGACTTCAAACTCCTGAGATGGTACACAGAGGCCTCAATGATGTGGACCATGCTTATCTTCCCAGTCTATTCTTCTCGGGCTCCCCATAAGAACACCCTAGGCTTAGTCTATCTTGAAACTACTCCAAATTCCAGAACATGTTCCACAGTCTATCAAACTCTCATGCGTTTTTGTTCCTTTGCCCTATAGTGATTCACTACCCCCCCTCCCACTGCTCCCTTTCACAGACTCCTAATCATTTTTACCACTGTCTCAAGCTTAACTGACTCTAGGACGTCATCCTTGATGAGCGGCCCGTCATGCTGAGTTGGACACCCTCCTGACTGCTCCCACAATATCATGTGCATTCCATTCTCCTAGAGCTGACCACCATGCTTTGTAATTGTGTTTCCCCCACAGACTATGAATTCTTTCGGCAGGGATCGCTTCTTTTATGTCTGCCTGACACACAGTAGACGCTAAACAATAAAGAACTGATGTGGATTCCTGACTGATTAATAAAATGCTATAAATGACATTACTGGGACAATTGTCAAAATTTTAGTGAGGTCTGTAGATAATAGTATTGTATTATTCTGAAGTATTTAGGGGTAAAGGGGCATGATTTCTGTAACTTTCAAATGATTCATAAAAACTATATGTAAAGAATGTGTGCATATAAATAAGTACATATGTATGTGTACATACATTCATACATACAGAAAATAAAAATGATAAAACAAGTGCAGCAAAATGGTAGTAATTGGTGAATCTGGGTAAAGGGTATACAGTTCTTTTTACAACTTGTGCAGCCTTTCAAGAAAAAGTTCCATGATTCATATTAAATGATTTGCTAAAGTAGCACATAAGAAAAACTGGTACTATCGCTAGAAAATGCAACACCGGCAGTTCTTGGGTTCAGAACGTCTGACTTACGGACAACTCGTACTTGCCTTTCATGTTATGTGACTCTGCCCTCACTTTGGAATGACTGAACCAACCACAACTCACAACAAACTCTTCATCACAATCACCTTCACTTGCTGCACATACAGCTCTTAAATCACTGAAAATACTTCGAGCTTTTTCCTGCACTGAAGGCTAAATAAGAACTGTTTGCACCTGTTGTACAAATTCAACTTAAAGGCACAGTTAGGAACAGATCTTGTTCGTAACCTGGGGACTTCCTGTATTTTCACCATTGTGACGATTTCTTGTGTTTTGTTCCCATGCTTACAGATTATACCATTTTACTCGATTTGGTATACCATTTAATAAAACTAAATTTCTTCTATTAACATAAGATACTTGTCAGTACCTTCTACTAAAGGTAGAATTTCTAGAAGCTCATGGGACTGATTAATGCTTACTGAGGGAAGAAGCATTGCTTAGAGCAGTTGCTTGTTTTAAACGATGTTCACACATTTGAGACAGCTTCTAAAACCATTACAGGAAATCACATTTTAGAATGGTAGTGAAGGATAATTACGTTGTAGCAGAATAACAAAAATTACTTTCCCTGAAGTAACTAGAAAAAAAAAATAATCCGTTTATTCCAAAGGGAAAAAAGGATGTGTACATTAGAACTAGACAAATATTTTAAAGGAATAGGTCTTTCTAACACTAAACTTCTTTGTTAAATCAAAGTTCCTTATTTTTTCTTAGTTAAGTGCAGGATACAATCCCACTGAGATGCCAGCATAAATGATGGTTCTGTTTTAAGTCTAAGACAGCATTTCTTAATCTTGGCACTTTGGACATTTGGGGCCAGATAATTCTTTATTGTGGGTCCTGAGCGTTGTAAGATGTTTAGCAGCAACCCTGACGAGATGCTATTAGCAGTATCTCTAAGTGTGACCACCAAAATTTCTCCAGACATCGCCAAATGTCCCCTGGGGGACAAAAATGTCCCCAGTTGAGAATCACTGGTCTAAGATGGTATAATTTAGATAACATTTCCCCATATGCCGAAAGTTACTTTTAGATGATGAACAAAATATTTAGAAAATAAAGGTTGATTATTGAATTGTCCTTCCAGTATTTATAGGATAAAGTACAAAATGTTTAGCAATTTGCATTATAACTGAGGCCTTCTATCCTTTTCTTTCTTTACACAGAAAGTCTGCCCTAGTTAGTGTATTCTTGACTTCTGAAACACATAATGTGCATCCCTCCCTGTACTAGAAACGTACACAATTTTCTCCCTGCTGCCATGTCCCAGTCTTTCAGACGCCACAGTTACAGCAGGATACCCCTTACTGAGTGACTGGTCAAGCTGAATGGATCAAGGGTACACACCTGATAAAAATGGGCTTAGCCCAGAAGCTAGACTTGGCCAATCAGATCTCTCTCCTTGGGGCTGGGGAAACATTCTGTGTGGCTATCTTTGGGCTACAAGCAAATGAAGAAGGGACATTCAGCTTACAATGAGAAGACGAAGACACACAGCACAAGAGAAAGGGGGAGGAAAAGCTACTACTGGAAGGGAAAGAGGGATGGAGAGTGAAAGAGGAAGTGAACAAGAGCATGCGCAACGCTGAACACAGGGCTCCTAACTCCTTTCCAGGTCATAATTCCAGGCTATTGTAAGGCATGGCTATGCTTTCAGTACTTGGGATGGAGGTACCTTTGTAGTTCCCTTCCAAATCCCCCTTCCATGCTTAAGCCAGTTTGGGTGGGGAGTTCATTTAGAACCAAATGATTCCTAAAACCCTGAGCACCGGAGGGCAGCAGGGTGATATGGGTCCTTTACCCTTCCGCTCCTCCACTGCACCTATTTAAATTGTACCTATTCTTTAGGGCCCACCTAATGGGCACATCCTACATGAAATCTACTAGAAAATCACTCTGAATTTCCCCTTCCTCTGAACTTCCATAACTAATGGCATGACTGTGAACAGGTCACTTCATCTCTCTAGATCTCAGTTTACTCATGTGGAGGATGGTCCAGAAAATTTCTAAGTATTTTTTAGCGTAATATATAACATGACATTAATTGTCAGTACTGTCTCCTTACATTGTTTTATACTGTAATTTAACTGTTGAATTACTAGACTCTTCATAAGCATGAATCTTTCCAATTAATGTAGATGTTCTCTGAGGGCAGGGCCAGAATACTGTATTTACTTCTTTACGGCGAATGATCGCAAACCGCAGGCAGCGAATGCCTGGGTAATCACTGCATTATAACAAGAGGTAAGAGCACTGTTTTTAGGTTGACTAGATAAATATATCCCTTGATACCTGTCTTTATCAATTCCAGGACTGATTCAGTAGTTCATTTCTTGTATTTTTATGTTTAAAAGACTAAATCATATAGTTACCCAAAAAACCTCATCAAGTAGGCAGTCTTGCACTATTGATATGTGAGAAAGGAATGTCTGAATCAAACATGCCAGCTTCTTGTTGTTATTGCGTGCCCATGTCGATTCCGACTCATAGTGACCCTCTAGGACTGAGTAGAACTACCCCATAGGGTTTTCTAGGCTGTAATCTTTACGGAAGCAGACTGTCACATCTTCCTCCTGCAGAGGGGCTGGTGGGTTTGAACTGCTGACCTTTTGGTTAGCAGCCGAGTGCTTAACCATTTACTATTCTTGATATGCTAAACGGAGGATTCTTATAAGATGGCCATAAAGCTAAATCTCAGGCAAGGGACCCATTTTCTCATTGATTCCCATTATCAAATTGTTCTAATAGAGGGTAGAGAATTTCCATTCATTGGTTTGATAAAATAATTTTAAAATTTCAGGTTTGATAAAGAAAAATAAATAAATAAATTTAATTAAATGGAATGCTGTAACGAAAGTCTTTATGCAACCATAGGCAAGATTCCTTCTTAATTTATTAATTCTGAACAGTGAAGATTCTATATATCAGGTTGCCATATGTTAGGTGATGTTGTTATAATTAATAATTATAAAATAATAGTAATTAACTTTGGACACACGAACTATTTGTATTTATTAAGCACAGAAACAATGGATTTTCCTAGTTCATGGGGACATCTGTGACAACTGAAATATTCTGTCCCATGGTTTTGGTTTGCAGAAAGATTAAGCTAAGAATGTGGGAGACTTTAAAAGTTCAAAGGAGTATTGCAATTCTCACCAATAAAGTAGAAATTCTAAAAAAACAAAAAAGAGTATATTCAATTTCAGGTGTAGCTAATTTCAGAAAATTAATGTAGATTAACAGAAAAAGCTAGGGCTTTTTACTGACATTTACCTTATAAGAACTTTTTTCACTCCTACAATAAAAATGTTCTGGTAAGTGGTACACTTTCCATATACATTTAAAGTGTAAGTCTCTTTTCAAAATTTCAATTTACATACTACTTTTCAACAGTCGACTACAAAAAACAAGCAAAGTATATATGCACAAGATTAATCACCTTCTAAGAAGGTTTAATTTTTTGGCAGAAATTAAATAAGTTTATCAATGGACATATTTGGATAATAGTCTGAATTCACATAGGCAAGCTATTATAGTTTTACATGCAATCTCACATACTGAATTCTTTAAAGTTCAGGTCTGATTCAATACGTCTCTGTACAATGGTCCTGAAAAGGAGCCAGAGAACTCAACTGGTTTTAGCAAGTCTAACTGCTAAAGCTACTGATGTTAGGTGCTTTCGGCAAAAATAACGCTCATGTGTATGGTCCATTATGTAACAAAACTGTAAATAAAATTTTCTTGTTCTAGACAATTACCTGGTTAAGATTTTGATAATACATTAAAAAACTTCCAAAAGTATTTTTGCCTTAAGATTTTCATGTATGAAGACGGATGTACTATGACATGAAAGGCAGCTTTACTTCAAACATTTCTAGTTGGGCTCAAGTTACTGACCTGTTTGATATTCTTGGAGATAGAACTTGGAATAATACAGTCATCACTGTCAGAAGCTGATCTGCCCTCATCATCTGTTTAAAAAAAAAAAGTAACATTTACATAAGTTAAACCAATGACATCTGTGCCTTGTGAAACAGACAGAAACAAGCATACATCACAGGATAACCTTCAAAGAACAATATAAAAATATTGTTTTAGACAAAAAAAAATACAAAAATATTGTTTTATACAAAAAACAATATAAAAAAGAAAAATATATATATAAAAAGAATATAGTAATCAAGTCTAGACTTTTTTTTTTTTTTTTTAGCAGTGAAGATGTTTATATTTACATTGTTTTAGAAAAGGGAGAAAAATGATTGAAAATTCCAAGTTTAATTTTGGCAGAAACAAAAGATATAAAAAAAGTCTGTTATAGAATGAAATTAACAAGAAAGATCCCTAACCAATAATATTGTGTAAAAACCAACGTTATTCTTACTATTTAAAAAGCTTAAATTTTTTTACAGCTTTATTGAAGTGAGAGTGCAAAATGTGACATTCTGACATACACAGAAACCCAGGAAACCATTACAATGAACATAGTGGACAGATGCACCAATCCCAAATCTCCTTTGTAATCTCTCCCTTCTGCCCCTCCCCGCCCTCACTCTTCCTTCCCCAGGCAAACATTTACCTGCTTTTTGTCACTAGAGGTTAGTTTGCTTTTTCTAGATTTTTATATAACTGGAATCATACAGTAAGTTCTCTTTTTTCGGTCTGGCTTCTTAGTTTTACTTTTTAAAAAGTGAGGACCTCTAAAATAATCCGGATGATAATACTAAACCCAAAGAAAATAAAAAGCCATTTAAACTATAAATTGGGAACATGGTCAACAATCATTCTTGCATTCTTCTGTGGAGCTTCAAGTTGAAATAAGAAGGGATGTAATAATTTCCACCTGATCTGAGTCAACGAGACTGAACTATATCTCATCATTTCTGTTAGGAAATTGGTATCATGAAGTAGCTCCTACTATTAAATGAAAAGGTTTGATGAGGCAAACTCTAACAACAGCTAAACAAAGCAAGGAGTTCAGTAAATAACATTAATTTTAAAAAAGAAAGTCACCTTCTGCTTCCAATTCCTCAGTTATTTCTGTTTCATCTTCAGAAGAAGCCAAGCTTTGTTCTGCAAGCTGACCCTCGGATAATAAAGACACATCATCTCCTTTTCCTTGTTGTATTTTCTCAGTATTCTCTTTTCCTTCATCGACACTGCTTTCTTGTGACACCTGAAGAAAGGGAGGCATAGTGATATATTTATTATTGCTTGATCACATTTATAACATTCTTGCTGAAGCACTTAAATAATAAAACATGTAAACTTGAGACTCAAATATATATATAACATATATATGACTCATTAGAAAATAATTACTCAAACTGTGCAAATGAAAATATGATAAATGAAAATCTGATTATTAATGAAATTATCAATGAAAATTCATTAATCTCAAAATGAATTTTACAGAAGACTTTAATTCACATATCTATTTACTTCCTATCAATATCAGTATAACTGTGGTTGTTATACTTGTCATATTTTTAATCTTTCTATTCCAAGAAAGTCATACACAAAAATAGGATCAGTGCTATGATTTCCTGAACCATGTCAATACCCACAAGTCAAAGTCTTTAAGAATCAAACTGAACCTTTCAAAATAATTTTAATACAAATACATACCTCTGGAATATGTGAAACAGTGGGCATGTTAATTTCTACATTTAGTGCAGGCTCCACTTCTGGTGAAATTTTCTTCTTATCTTCAGGAGGAGTAGAAGTCTCCTTACATTAATGTGAAAGCAGGCATGTATGAAATTTTGTATTTATTATTAATTCCCAAATCATTTAAAGACTTTTACATATATGTACATACTAATGCACTAATAAAAATAGGGAGCAAATAAAAGCTACTCATATGATACAATTTAGTTAGTATATTTCAGTAAAATGGTTGACCTTCCTCATGTTACGTATACATGCAATTTAAGATCTGCAAGTGTAGTTCACGGAAGCACTGTTTATAGTAGCAAAAACAAAAAAGGAAGCCAATACGAATGTTCTACAACAGTGTGTTAGTTAAATTAAATACAGGACATGCAAACAGCTGAGTTCTCTGTAGCCATGAAAATAATGACGCAGATCTGTATTTACTAACATTAAAGAAAGTATTTAATATAGTGTTGAGTGAAAAAGCTAGTCATGGAACAATACATATAGCTGTTCTGTTAAACACACACACACACACACAAGCGTATATATTTGCATAGGAAAAGTATGACAGGATGTTCACCAAGATCTGATTTCTGAGTTACAGGTTTGAGAAAATTTAAATTTATTTTCCTTTTTTTGGGCTTATTTGTATTTTCTAATATTTCTATGGAGCCCTGGTGGTGCAGTGGTTAAGAGCTCGGCTGCTAAGCAAAAAGGTCGGCAGTTCAAATCTACCAGCTGCTCCCTGGAAACCCTATGGGGCAGTTCTACTCTGTCCTATAGGATTGCTATGAGTCGGAACTGACTCAGTGGCAATGGGTTGGGGTTTTCTATAATGAGTATGCATTATTTATGTAATGAAAACACTTGTGTATGCTAGAATAGGTATGTGCTCTCTACAATCAGCATTAACTTTACTGTATCAAACATCAATTTATACTCAACTATTTTTCCAGGATTCATAAATTGTTTACTTTTACAATATACTTCATCATTTTTATTATTTCAAAACTAAACATGCCCAATATAAACAAAGAAGAAAACATGAAAGAAAATCATAAAAATCCATACTTCCTGCTGCCCAATGATATTATCTGTTAATAATTTGTTAGGTTTCTATTTCTTTATAATTAATTTTCAACACAAATAAAAAAACTTTTTTGGTTACACAGTGGTATCTGTATCATATATACATTATACCCTGCTGCGTTTAAAAAAATTTAACATTGCTGGCATAAACATTTTATCCTGATAGGAAGTTTTGGGAAAATATCATTTAAAATGACAATATAATATTGCATTGAATGTCTGTACCATGATTTAATGAGTCATTTTACTATTGTTGGACATTTAACTAGTTCACAATTTTTAGCTATCATGACTAACACTGAAACATACACCTATATGTATATCTCTTTTTTTATATTAATAATCACTTACTTAGAAATCAGGCTACATATGTTCAAGTACCAGCTCTACTACTTTGACCTTGAGCAAGCTACTTAGCCTCTTTAAACATCACTTTCCCCATCTTTGAATGAGAACAATTCTAGTATGAACTATATATAGAATTGTTGTAAGGATTAAATGAGTGCAATGTATATAAAGTGTGTAGTCCAGTGCCTGGAATATAATAAACAATCAATGTTAGCTATAACATACCTCCAGAATTTTTATTATCAAATTCATTTATTTAGCACATATATACTAAATATTCTGTATATGCCAGATATTATCCTAAGCTTTGGGGAGACAGAATATTATTTCTGGGTGGTAGTTACACAGATGTATACATATGTAAAAATTCATTGAGCTGTGTGCTTAAGGTATGTGTCCTTTACTATATATGAGAAGTTATATCTCAATTACAAAGAATATATATTTTTAAAAAGTCCACATGAGAGATGATGGTGACTTGAGTGGTAGCAGTAGAAATGACGTGGAGTGTTTGAATATAAGCGTATCATTTGAAAGTACAGCCGACAGGTTTTGTGGATGGACTGCATGTGGGGTGTGAGAAAGAGAGAAGACAAGAGGATATGACCAAAATTTCAGGCTTGCAGAACTGGGTGAATGATTATGTCATTTACTGAGAATGAGAAACACTGAAAGAGGAAAAACTGTGGAAGAGGGTTAGTGTAACCAGAAATTTGGTTTTGGACATGTTGAATTTAGATATCTATTAGACATCCAGTGGATGAGAAATAGGCAGTAAGGAAAAAAAAATTAGCAGTAAGGTTGAGAATAAACACACAGATACTTTTTAATACCATGGGACTGGATAAAATCTCTTATGTAGATAGAGCTAAAGAGGAGAAGTGGTCTGAGGATAGACTGTTGAGGCAGTTCAACATTTAGAGATATGGTCCAGGAGAGTGAGAAGAATGGTAAATCAGGAGGAAAACCCAGAAAAGAGGGAGCAGCAGGCAGGGCAAAGATGGCAGAGTAGCAAGACGCTTCCTGTGGTACCTCTTACAACAAAGACCTGAAAAAACAAGTGAATCGATTATATATGACAGTCTAGGAGCCCTGAACATCAAAGGCACAGTTGAGGAATTGGACTGAGTGGCAGGGGGAGGGAGAGACAGTTCAGAAGCAGTGAGGAGTTGCCAGACCTGACCCGGTAGGAGCTGGCACCCTTCAGGCCGGATCAGCTGCTGTGTACGGTGAGGCAAGCAGTGACACTCAGAAGGTGTTTTCCACATCAGGAAAGACCGAGTGGCAGACAGTCTATTTGGGCCTCTAGAACCGTGAAAAGTGGCACTTAATCGGCAAAAGATAAGTACCTGTGTCTGACCTATTGTGCCGATGAAGAAACACCCCATTTGGGAAAAAACTCTCTCCCATTTACATTTACCTGCCCCCTCCCTGCTCTGCACCGGGTCCCGGGGTGGCTTCAGCGACTGCCGCGTGTCCTGGGCTGCAGTAGGACCTGTCATGTGCCCTGAGCCATTCTCTCAGCCTTGGAGAGGGAACAAATTAACAAACAGGAATAAATAATCTGCCAGCTCCCATAAACCAGAACTCAGGGTGGGCACAGCTCCTTTGCCGAGGCACAGGCATAAGGGGTCCATGGACTTTGAACGCCTTTCACCCCAGCACAGACCTGTGTGGGCCCATTTCAACAGTGTAGACCCTCATTACCACAGCACAACAGGGGATATACTTGAAGCTTTACTTCAACTGTATCAGCTATATGGTGAAGTAGCAGGTTCGTGACATTTGACACTGCTCTGCTCATTAAGAAGGGTCCTCACCTACCCACATCAGGGGCCTGAGGACTGGTGGCTCCATCCATGCCACTTAGCCACCCACAACAGCCAACAGCACTGGGTGCCCATTGTCTGGCTGGAAAACCCACCCACCTATCCACTCTAGGGAACAGGGGCATGCTTTCCTCCCAGACATTCAGGGGCAGCCATCAGCCCCCTGCCTTGCTCAGTGTGTGACCCCCTACTGCAGCCAGATACCTGTGCCTACACCAATCATACCTGCCTGTCTAGGTCTGTAGGTGAGAGCTGGCACCACAAACTTGGTGACCGACTACCTGGACACATGAGCTGAATCCATACAAGAAAAGTAAACAGATTCCTGGGCTCAGATACCTAGTAACAGATCTAATCACCTGGTGACAGGACATTAGACCTTCAAAGGCGCCAATAATCAAACTAGCTTACACGAGCAGGCCTATCTGGGCATATCACAACAAAACAAAACAATAAGCTAGGACACAGTAAGCAAACATAAAATAAATAAATATAATAACTTATTGATGGCTTGGAGACAACAGTCAATATCAAATCACATAAAGCGGCAGATCATGATGGCTTCAGCAAGCTCCCAAAACAAAGAATCAAAAAATTTTCCGGAGGAAGAGAACTCTTGGAATTACCAGAGGCAGAATACAAAAGATTAATATATAGAACTCTTCAAGATATCAGGAAGGAGATCAGTCAAAAAGCAGAACAAGCTAAGGATCACAGAGACAAAACAATACAGGAATGTAAGAACATTAGAGAAGAGCATAATGACAAATTTAACAGGCTGCAAAAATCCATAGAGAGACAGGAAACAGAAATCCAGAAGATTAACAATAAAATTTCAGAATTAGACAACTTAATAGGAAGTGATGGGAGCAGAACTGAGGCAATGGAAGTCAGAATTAGTGAGACTAAAGATAAAGCACTTGACACCAACTTATTTGAGGAAAAATCAGATAAAAGAAATAAAAAAAATGAAGAAACCCTAACAATTATGTGGGACTCTATCAAGAGGAATAATCTATAAGTGACTGGAGCACCAGAATGGGGGGATAACAGAAAACACAGACAGAATTGTTGAAGATTTTTGTTGGCAGAAAACTTCCCTGATATCATGAAAGATTAGAAGATCTCTATCCAAGATGCTCATCAAATCTCACATAAGGTAGATCCCAAAAGAAAGACATCAAGACATATTATAATCAACCAAAACAAAAAATAGAGAATTTTAAGAGTGGTTAGGGAAAAACGAAAACTCATCCACAAAGGAGAGTCAATAAGAATAAGCACAAATAACTCAGCAGAAACTATGAAGGCAAGAAGGCAATGAGATGACATATATAAGGCCTTGAAGGAAAAAAACTGCCAGCCAAGAATTATATATCCAGCAAAACTGTCTCTCTAATATGATGGTGAAATTAGGGCATTTCCAGATAACCAGAAGTTTAGGGAATTTGCAAAAACTAAACCAAAATTACAAGAAATACTAAAGGGAGTCCTCTGGTTAGAAAATCAGTAACATCAGATAACAACCCAAGACTAGAACACAGGACAGATCAACCAGACATCAACCCAGATAGGGAAGTCACAAAAATAAATTAAAGCTAAGACACTGAAAATAGGGAAACAGAGATGTCAGTATGTAAAAGATGACAACATTAAAACAAAAAAGAGGGACTTAAAAAAATGCAGACATAGATTTTTCACATGGAGAGGAAGTCGAGGCGATATAAAGAAATAAAAGACTGGTTTAAATTTAGAAAAATAGGGGTAAATGTTAAGGTAACCAAAGGAAACTAACAACTCTACACATCAAAATAAAAAACAAGAAAAATATAAAAACTCAGCAAATACAAAATCAACAACAATGAAAAAGATGAAAAGAAAATACATAAACAACTCAGCACAGAAAATTAAGTGGAGCAAAGAAACTATCAACAACACAAACAAAAAAGACATGAAAATGACAGCACTAAACTCATACCTATCAATAATTACGCTTAATGTAAATGGACTAAATGCACCAGTAAAGAAACAGACAGTGGCAGAATGGATAAAAAAACACGATCCATGTATATGCTGCCTACAAGAGACACAACTTAGACTTAAAGACACAAACTAAAACTCAAAGGATGGAAAAAAAATATAACAAGCAAACAACACTCACAAAAGAGCAGGAGTGGCAATATTAATCTCTGACAAAATAGACTTTAAAGTAAAATCTACCACAAAGACTAAGGAAGGACACTATATAATGATTAAAGGGTCAATACACCAGGAGGACATAACTGTAATAAGTATTTACGCACCCAACGACAGTGCTCCAAAATACATAAAACAAACTCTAACAGCACTGAAAAGAGAGACAGACAGCTCCACAGTAATAGTAGGAGACCTCAACACACCACTTTCGGTGAAGGACAGAACATCCAGAAAGGAGCTCAACAAAGACGCAGAAGAGCTAAATGCTACCATCAACCAACTTGATCTCATAGACATATACCGAACACTCCACCCAACAGCAGCCAAGTATACTTTCTTTTCCCATGCACATGGAACATTCTCCAGAATAGACCACATATTAGGCCATAAATCAAGCCTTAACAATCCACAAGAAAACTACTGGAACTAACAGAAGATTTCAGCAAAGTATCAGGATACAAGATAAACATACAAAAATCAGTTGGATTCCTCTACACCAACAAAGAGAACGTTGAAGAAGAAATCACCAAATCAATATCATTTACAATAGCCCTTAAGAAGATAAAATACTATCTCCAGAATCTATACGAAAATCCAACACCTCTACAACAAAAAGACAAATAATCCTATTAAAAAATGGGCAAAGGAAATGAACAGACACACTTCACCAAAGAAGATACTCAAGCAGCCGACAGACACATGAGGAAACGCTCACGATCACTAGCCATTAGAGAAATGCAAATTAAAACCACAATGAGATAGCATCTCACCCCAGCATTACTGGCACAAATCAAAAACACTGGAAATTACAAATGTTGGAGGGGCTGCGGGGAGATGGGAACTCTTATGCACTGCTGGTGGGAATGCAAAATGATACAACCGTTTTGGAAAATGATATGGCACTTCCTTAGAAAGCTAGAAATAGACATACCATATGATCCAACAGTCCCAATCCTAGGAATATTTCCTAGAGAAATAAGAGTCGTCACTTGAATAGACATATGTACACTTATGTTCATGGCAGCATTGTTCACAATAGCAAAAAGATGGAAACAACCTAGATGCCCATCAAAGATGAATGGATAAACTATGGTACATAAACACAATGGAGTACTATGCAATGAGAAAGAACAACGATGAATCTGTGAAGCATCTCATAACATGGATGAAACTGGAGGACATTATGCTG
>NW_004443950.1:14484738-14552642 GCF_000243295.1 Trichechus manatus latirostris | reverse complement strand
AAGGGGACAGGAAAGCTGGTGATAGGGAACCCAAGGTTGAGTAAGGATAGTGTTGATGTGTTGTGAGGTTGTTAACCATTGTCACAGGGCAACATGTGCACTAACTGCTTGGTGAGAAACTGTTTTGTTCTGTCAACCTTCATCTAGAGCGAGAGTAGCAGCACAACTAGAAGAGCGTAGTTGATGTCACTGAACTGTGCATGTAGAAATTTTTGAAATGGCGTATCTTGGGCTATGTATATTTTCACACAAAAAAAAGTCGAGAAGGGAGAGGGTTGACATGTCATGGGGTTGTTAACCAATGTCATAAAACAATACGTGTACTAACGTTTCATGAGAAACTATTTGTTTTGTAAACCTTCACCTGAAGTACAATTAAAAAAAAAAGAAGATAAAATACTTAAGAATAAATCTAACCAGAGATGTAAAAGACCTATACAAAGAAAACTACAAGATGCTACTGCAAGAAACCAAGAGTCCTGCAAAAGTGGAAAAACATATCTTGCTTAGGGATAGGAAGACTCAACCCTGTAAAACTGTCAATTCTACCCAAAGTGATCTATAGATACAATGCAATCCCGATCCAAATTCCAACAGCGTTTTTAAATGAGATGGAGAAACAAATCACTAACTTCATATGGAAAGGGAAGAGGCCACGGATAAGTAAAGCATTACTCCAGAAGAAGAACAAAGTGGGAGGCCTCACACTACCTGATTTTAGAACCTATTATACTGCCACAGTAGTCAAAACAGCCTGGTACTGGTACAACAATGGATACACAGACCAGTAGAACAGAATTGAGAATCCAGACATAAATTCATTACCTATGAGCAGCTGATATTTGACAAAGGCCCGAAGTCTGTTAATCGGGGAAAAGACAGTCTCTAACAAATGGTGCTGGCATAACTGGATATCCATCTGTAAAAAAATGAATCAAGACCCATACCTCACACCATGCACAAAAACTAACTCAAAATGGATCAAAGACCTAAATATAAAATCTAAAACAATAAAGATCATGGAAGAAAAAATAGAGACAATGCTAGGAACCCCAATATATGGTATAAACAGAATACGAACCATAAGTAACAATGCACAAACACCCAGAAGATAAATTAGATAACTGGGAACTCCTAAAAATCCAACACTTACACTCATCAAAAGACTTCATCAACAGAGTAAAAAGACAACTTACAGACTGGGAAAAATTTTTTGGCTGCAGCAAATCTGATCAGCATCTAATCTCCAAAATCTATAAGATACTGCAAAACCTTAACAACAAAAAGACAAACAACTCAATTAAAAACTGGGCAAAGGATATAAACAGGTACTTCACCAAAGAAGATATTCAGGCAGCTAACAGACAGGTGAGGAAATGCTCAGGATCATTAGCCATTAGAGAAATGCAAATCAAAACTATAATGAGATAACATTTCAGCCCAACAAGGCTAGCATTAATCTCAAAAAACACAAAATAATAAGTATTGCAGAGGTTGTGGAGAGACTGGAACACTTATATACTGTTGGTGGGAATGTAAAATGGTACATCCACTTTGGAAATCAATTTGGCACTTCCTGAAAAAGCTAGAAATAGAAGTACCATAAGATCCAGCCTAGAGAAATAAGAGCTATCACACGAATAGATCTATGCACACCCATGTTCACTGCAGCACTGTTCACGATAGCAGAAAGATGGGAACAACCTAAGTGCCCATCAACGGATGAATGGATAAACAAATGATGGTATATTCACACAATGGAATACTATGCAACGATAAAGAACAACGATGAAGCCGTGAAACATCTTCTAATGTGGAGGAATCTGGAGGGCATTATGCTGAGTGAATTTAGTCAGTCACAAAAGGACAAATATTGTATAAAACCACTATTATAAGAACTCAAGAAAAGGTTTAAACACAGAAGAAAACATTCTTTGATGGTTACAAAGGTGGGGAGGGCGGGAGGGGGTATTCACTAACTGGATAGAAGACAAGAATTATCTTAGGTGAAGGGAAGGACAACACACAATACAGGGGAAGTCAGCACAACTGGACTAAACCAAAAGCTAAGAAGTTTCCTGAATACAACCAAACACTTGGAGGGACAGATTAGCAGGGGCGGGGGTCTTGGGACCATGGTTTCAGGGGACATGTAGGTCAACTGGCATAACAAATTCTACTAAGAAAATGTTCTGCATCCTACTTTGGTGAGTGGCGTCTGGGATCTTAAAAGCTAGCGAGCAGCCATCTAAGATGCATCAATTGGTCCCAACCCACCTAGAGCAAAGGAGAATTAAGAATGTCAAAGACACAAGGAAAATACTAGCCCAGGAAACAGAAAGGGCCTGAGACCAGAAGAACTAGATGGTGCCTGGCTACCACCAACGACCTCCCTGACAGGGAACACAACAGAGTCCCTGATGGAGCAGGAGAAAAGTGGGATGCAGAACTCAAATTGTAGTAAAAAGACCAGACTTAATTGTTTGACTGAGACTGGAGGGACCTTGGAAGACATGGCCCCTGGACTCTTTGTTAGTACAAAACTAAAAACATTTCTGAGGCCAACTCTTCAGACAAAGATTAGACTAGACTATGGGACATAAAATGTTACACATGAAGAGTGTGCTTCTTAGCTCAAGGAGATACATGAGACTAAACAGGCAGGTCCTGTCCAGAGGCGAGATGAGAAGAGAGAAAGGGACAGGAGCTGGTTGACTGGACACGGGAAATCCGGGGCGGAAAGGAGGAGTGTGCTGTCACCGTATAGGGAGAGCAACTAGGGTCACGTAACAATGTGTGTATAAATTTTTGTATGAGAAACGAACTTGAATTGTAAACTTTCACTTAAAGCACGATAAAAAAAAAAAAAAAGAGGGAGCAAGTATTCATTCAACTATGTCAAATGCTACTGGGAGACTAGATGGGGACTGAGAACTGACTGCTGGATATGCAAAAGGAAAGTCATCCTGGTCTTAGCAAGAGTGGTTTTAATGAGGATAAAAGCTTGACAGTGAGTTCAAGAAAGAAACAGTGTGAGGAAAGGGAGACACAATTTAAAGAACTTTTCTGAGGTAAATGGGAGCAGAAGATTGGGGTGTTAGCTGGGGAGAGACATGGGACAATAGCTGAAGAGAGATAAGGCACTAAGGGGTGGTTGAGATCAAAGTGTTAAATTACAAAGCTAACATTTTAAAGGAAAAACAAGTACTTTATTCACCTGTTTCCATTTAAATCAGATTAGAGTATACTATACCTATATAATTTTAAATATTTGCTACAGAAAAAAAAAATCAGTTTTTTGAGTTTTACTACTTACAGAACTCTGACGTGGCAAGATATCCACAAATGACACCTTCTTATCTACAGGTGTTAAACGCTGTCGTGGTTTAGGTGTTGGAGCCTAAGATAAACCCATAGGTCAAACTGAGTATGATGAACATGAAATTTTAAATAATGTTTCAGCTATTTTTTTTGGGGGGGGGGGTATTTCCTAAATTTTATAGGAAATTGAAAGTCACTGTTACTTACTACAACTAATGTGCTAACAGAGGATGTTGGAGGTAGTCTCTGAACAACTTCTGGCTCTTCACTGAGAGGGAAATTTCCTAAGTCTTCAGTTGTTATTGATCCACTTGGTGGAAGGTAAGCAAATTTCCATTTTAATACAACGTGGATGGTGCCTGCAGGATGTTTTTTATGATCTGTTAACTCAAATATTCCTGTCAAATTACAAAATAATCTTAATTAATGCCAGAGTGAAGTTTTATTACCATAAGAATTAAAGAAGAACAAAGAGAACTGATTCCCTGCCCACCTGCCCACTTTTAAATAATTTTGGCTTTTAGCCACAACTCAAACGACTTAGAGAATAAAATAAAGACAAAAGAATCTGTGATGGGTTCATCTCTCAAGCCGTCTGCTTTCAGAAGTTAAGGCCTCAAAGGTAATACGACTCAACGATGAGAAAATTAATTTATAAATATTTTAATTCACTGAAATTAAATTCAGAGATTATTCAGAATTCTTATCCTCCTTCTAAGACATAATCTAGGTCATAGCTCAAGTATCAACCTTCATTTTGATTTTAATATTCTTGTAAGATGCTTGTCTCTAAAGAAAAATATATTAAAATTTCAAATGATCCATACATTTGAAGTAGTCTTTATATTTCTATATAATTCTATTATAATAATTATATTTTATTGTTTAAATTACTCCATATTCATAGTAGTATGGTAAAAAGTTTCCATAAAATAAACAAAACACACAGCAGTAACAAAAGCTACCACCTAGCTGAATCTATACTATTGAGTCACAAAATATAATCACTGTACTAGATTTTTAGGTATAAACAATCCCTGACTAAAAAAAAATAACAAAAACCTATATTTCAAGCATAATTTTTGCTTAGAAGTATCCTTTACTTGGAACATTTATTTAAGAAAATCTACTGCATCTCAGTAAGAACAGTGGGAGTCTGTGGGACTGCTCTCATCCTCTCCTCTCTCCCCCCAGCTCCATGGTGCAGAAGTTTTATCAGGGTGAGGTAGGCTATGAGGACTGGCGACCTGTGCTGGAGGAGGCTGACTTTATTTGGAATACAGTGTACATAGTTTCAAGTCCAGGAGCACTGTTAAAAACAATACCAATTTCAGTGGCAAAAATCAGGGAAGGCTAATATCACAGCCAGCCTGAGGTCTCAATACTGGTTGGGGGAAGCAAAAGATTAGAAGGCCAGTCAAAAATTTAATAGGGAGATCCAGGCACAAGACTTTCAAAGTTGGCCTTGATAAGAGTCTATTCTACTTATAACTGGTGATCTGGAAGGCTATGTGCATGCTCAGGAGGAACGGGAGAGGACCCTAGTAAGCTACTTGTAACTGGCTGAATGAGAAGCCTTATGACTGCAGACATAAAAGCTGAGACAGACTGAACTTGAATGCATTCCCCAAGCCACACATAGACTAACTGGCAAAAGGTAGAAGCCTACTGGCTCAAGATGTTTATGTACAACCTTTGACCAATCATTGGCTGACCACTAAATTATGCTGACGCAGGCTTAAAAGTAAAAATAAAGCAAACAAAATATCCAATTTTTAACTACAAAAAAATTATGAGGCATGCAAAGAAGCAGGAAAGTGTGATGCACACACATACACACACACACACTAGTCAACAGAAACTCTCTGAGGGGGGCCTAAATGTTAGACTTATTGACAAAGACCTAAGAGCAGCTATTGTAAGTATGTTCAAAGAACTAAAAGAAATCATGCTTAAAGAATTAAAGTATGATGACAATAACTTATCAAACAGAGGATGGTAATAAAGAGATAGAAATTATAAAAAAGAATGAAATAGAAATTCTGGAGCTGAAAGGAACAGTTACTGAAATTTAAAAAATCACTAGGTGATTTATATAAAGCAATTATTACAACACTGTATTGTTGGGTTTACAATATATGCCAGCATACTATATACATAAATATAACAATAATAGCACAAAGGAGGGGTAGAAAATGGAATTATATTGGAGCAGAATTTCTATATTTTAATGGAATTTAGTATTAATTTTAAGTAGATTGTGATAAATTAAGATGCATATTATAATTCCTATAGCAACTATAACTCAAAAAATGTAGTATTATGGGGCCAAAGTTACAAGATTATCTGCGATGGTTAGGAATATTAGATATAAACAAATCATTTTGACAACACTGAGGTATAATTTAGGTTTGTTTTTTCAAGATGATAGATTCAAGAACATAGGCTTACCTGAGATACACCTGTCATGTGCCAATGAAATTAAAGGCACATTGACTTTTCCTATGTAAATATTCTCCTGGGTATCACTATCATCAAACACATAAAAACTCAGAGACTCTGACTTAAGGTATCGGTCCAAATCCACATTCATTGGCACTGGGAAACACATATGATCATCAAACTGTGGATCATTGCTACTGGGAATGATGGCTGTATCATGGTCTGCAAAATCAAAAAACTTGTACACAACATATGGGTATGGCTGCAGGTGGCTTGCTCGGGAGTGCAGGTGGTTGCAACATCTTATTGTAATGTGAAGTTCATTTAAGTTGCCATCTGTGGAATCTGTAGAACTGAGCTGTGCAGTTTTAGGTGCTTGTTGACTTAACTGGAAAAACATACATATTTAAATTATAGTAATAATACAATTAAAAGATAAACAGCAGTGCTAACCCCCCAAGCAAATAATTTTATAAATGTACAAAAGTTGTGTATTTTCACTTCACAGTGAATTTCTCAGTAACTAAGACTCTTGGTTTTCATTCAAAAGCAATGTTCTCTAGAACATATATGAACAGATGATCCTGTGCTAGTAGCAACAAACATGAAAGACTGAGCCTACATTTGGAGTTTGGTGCTATAACCAAATACAATCAAGAAAAAAAGTTAATCCTGATTTTAAAAAATTCTATCCAATAACTAAAGAGTAAAGTGAGCAGACGGGTCCAAAGATGAATGTCCTCTAGTTTATAACTTTATCAAGAGCTAATCCTTCCAGTGATTCTGATCATATCCCATTCTTAAGCGAGAATCCAATGAATTTGGTGGGGCCGCCCAGAGAGATGATTTTGTTGTACTTGGGTTGGCCATTATTCTGAACCGCTGGGGTATAGGGAAGCAGATACCTGAGGCCAAGTTTAGGCTATATAACAAAGTCCAAATGCTACCAGAACAAGAGAACAGAGTCTGAGATAAACCTTGGAGGGGATAAAAAGCTAGGATTGAGAAGACTTTTCAGAAGACAGATGAGTAAAAGAAGTTATTAGGCAGAGCTGGAAACTACTTTATGGCCTCTTTTGGAACTAATACTCAGGTAGACAACACACAAATATTTTAGAAAACAATTGCACTGACTAACTGTTAAACTCACAATAGTTGACATGGTGCAGGACAAAGAAAATGTTGGTATTTCAGTGTCTTGCTTAGTGTTGGAGAATTCTCTGCCTTCTACAAAGGGACCCTTCTTTCACTGCACTTCTGAATGTGGATTGAGCATCTGGGACTTCTGATTCTAGAGAATTTTATTGGAGAAGGAAAAATAGCTACTTTCCTTCACGGAGACATCTGGTGGTGTAGTGAGGGGAAACCTGAGAAGGGAATTATAATATGGCTTTCCCAGGGCTAGTTTGCACTCAGCTATAGAAGGCTGAGTGGCATGATTTATAAAGTATCCCCTCCTCTTCTCCCCTTAAATTTAACCACAAAGGCTGAAATTTCACCAATAAGTGACTCATTCAAGACAGAAACTGGGAGTCTGAAAACCTTTAAACCACAAAACTAAATAAATAATCTAGTCTTCCTATTTTTAATGCCCATTTCCCAAAGTGTGTTCTGAAGAATACTAGTCCTGAAAGATGGTTTCTGGGAAAAGGGTACCATTGTTTCTTACGTGTGGGAATCAATGTTAGTCAAAAAAACCAAACCAAACCCACTGCCGTCGAGTCGACTCTGACTCAGCAATCCTACAAGACAGAGTACAACTGCCCCATAGGGTTTCTAAGGCTGTAAATCTTTATGGAAGCAGACTGCCACATCTTTTTCTCATGGAGTGACTGGTGGGTTCAAATCGTCGTCCTTTCAGTTAGCAGCCGAGCACTTTAACCACTGCATCACCAGGGCTCCTTTTAGTCAAGGTTCTTTAACTGAAAGTTATAGAAACCAATTCTATCTAGCATAAACAACAAAAAAGTGACTTCAATTTAAGGCTATAGAAATATTTCATGGAACTGTGAAGCAGAAATGTGTTTGGGTCTTAGAAACGTAGTGGGACTGGAAAACCATCAGAATTTACTGTCTTGTGTCTATTTCTCTCTATAGGCTTGCTCATTATCCTCTCTCCAGACCCATTTTCTTTCTTTTGGTGGTTAACATGCTAGAAGATGGCTAACCCAAAGGTCCCAATTTTACATGTTTCAGGCATCCTTTCTCTTGATCTGAGAGGGGGCAGAATCTGATTGGTCCAACTGGGGTCAGATGGATATTCCTGAATGATTAGTTATGACTAGGTGTGAAAGTTCCAAGAGAAAGAGGGTAAAATAGTTATGACTTGAGCAAACATTCCAAAATGCTTCCCCTATATTCTATCCCTGTCACTCAACTTAAGTGCATAGTTTATGCTTTCTTTTGAGATTCACATTACACATGAGAAGTCCTAAAGTCAAGAATCTTATTTAACTTTTCTCAAGTCAGTGTTCTCTGCATTCACTGGATCATGGGACTCTTTTTGGAAATAACAGCCATTAAAGACTCCATGGAGCATAGTTTGGGAAATGCTGCCCTGAAGAGTTGTATTTAAACTCCCAATTCTCAGTAAGAGAATATTTTATTTATTTTACATTCTACTTTGGGTTTCAGAAACCTAACATGAAGGAACTCAAAGAAGGACAATAACTGATAGTCCAAGAATAGCCATTTCTTTCCTTAGCAGCAGAAATTGTAACAAAAATTGTTTGCTATTTTATTGCAATTATATTTTTAAGTGCCCTGGGTAGTACCAGGGAGTTCCTTTGTGGTGGTGGAACAGTTCTGTATTTGATTGCGGTGGTGGTTACATGGTTACATGAATCTATACATGCAACTGCACAGCACTATACACATACACACACACGTGCATGGTGAAATCCGAATAAGGTCTGTAGTCTAGTTAACAGTATTGTACCGATGTCAGTCTCCTGGTTTTCATACTGAACTACAGCTACGTAAGATGTTACAACTCAGAGAACAGTACAGGGGACCTCTCTGTACTATTTTTGTGACTTCCTGTCAATCTATAATTATTTCAAAATAAAAAGTTAAAAAAGTTTTTTAAAAAACCCCATATGGTGGCTGTGAAAGACAATGGTTTCAGTTTAAAGCATGATATATAAAAAAATATAAAATTTTTGTGTCATAAAAGGGTCTTAAAGTCAAACAAGCTTACCCATTGCATTTTCTCTGGTCCCTTAAAATTTGATGTTATATATCCCAGAGCTTTTGCTCGTTCTCGATAAAGTCGAATTGCTTGATCCATTGGAACTCTTAATCGGAACCAGTATTCCACTGTGCCAAAATTTGGGATGTCTCCTTTAGCTCCTACAAATCAATACATAACCCCCTGTTAAAACAGTCCCATAAATTAAAATATATACCAACAAAAATACATCAATGGTATTAAGCATTAAAACTAAAATTTTATACTGAGTAAAATAATACATGACTTACACAAATGATGTGTGACTGGAAAATAACAGAGATGAAGAAAATCGTTACTTCTGCAAGTCTGAGTTTCACTGTATGTTAAATATTATTATATTAACTATGTCAAACTATGTTTGAGATATTCCAATTTATACTATTTCCAGCCTTCTGGAAAATGAGGAAGAATCTAAACATTTTAGCAAATAGTCCACAGATTCTTTTGATGTTGCAGTACTTTTTTTTTTTTTTACCAAGTTGCACTCAATGTAGTCTGAGAGATACAGTATGAAACCCCCAAATTATAAATATATTTCACATTCTAATTCAACTTTCAATAAATCTTTGGCACTTTCCCACTTCTCTACTATACCACAAGTAGAAGGAAAAACGAAACAGCTAGGCCAAATATATACTGTACGCAATATGCCCTTACATGTTGTTTGCCCTACACACCAAGTCTCAGTCCTTGGTCACCTTCTCTTCTCCCTCTCTGTGTGATATTATCTAGGCTCAAGGATTAAAATATATTCCATATGTCAATGACTTCCACTTGTATATCTCCATTGCTGGCTGTCAGACTTGTATATCCTATTGCTTACCTTGGCTGCTAATCTAAAGGTCAGCGGTTCGGACTTACCCAGCAGCTCCATGGGAGAAAGATCTGGTGATCTGCTCCCGTAAAGATTACAGCCAAGAAAACTCTATGGGGCAGTTCTACTCGGTCACATGGGATCGCTGTGAGTCAAAATCCATCACCAACAACAACAACCTGACATCTCCATTTGCATGTCAAATAGGCAGGCCAATCTTAACTTGTCTAAACAGAATTCATGATTTTCTTCCTCAGATTTGTTCCTTTCCCAGTCTTCAGCATCTCAAATGGTATCACCATTCTCCTAGTTGCTCAAGCCAAAAATTCTTGCCTCCTATATTTCCTCATTACCCTACATTCAATTGATAAGCAAGTCTTAAAGGAAGAGTTAAGAAAATATGTACTGAATATGACCACTTCCCATTTCCACTTTCACTACCATTTTAATTCAAGCCACCATCATCTTCCCACAGATTAATGCAACAGCTTGTTAATGCTCCTGTTTTCCCTCTTGCCCCCTAGAGACTATTCTACCCACAGCAGCAAGAGTGATTTTTCTAAAATCTATGTGCAATCATGTTACTTCTCTGCTCAAAACTCTCCATTAACTTTAATCATTCTGGAAAAAAAAAAAAAAAAAAATCCAAACTCCTTACCATGACCTACAAGGCTCTATAGTATGAATGGGTCTCTGCCTATTGCTCTGATCTCTGCTCTAGCCACAGGCCATCTTGCTATTCTTCCAACATGTCAGGCTTGTTCCACCCTCAGGTCTTTGGCTTTGTTGTTTCCTCTGCATGAAACATTCTTCCACTGGATCCTGGCATGGATCTGCATTCAGGTCTTTACCAATGTCACTCTCTCAGGGAAACCTTTACCTGAATTAGCAACTTTTCCTCTCTCTCTCTCTAGCCTCTTGTCTTGATTAATTTCTCTCTCTCTCTCTCACACACAGACACACAGACACACAGACACACAGACACACAGACACACACACACACACACGTTTTATTGCCAAACTTCCTCTCTAGAAGGTAAGTTTCACAAGGGCAGAGGCTCCGCCTGATTTTGTTTTTCTAGTGTCTAGGAACAATGATAACATGATAAACTCTCAAAAAATATTTGGTGAGTGTACCAAAATTAATGTTTAATCAGACAAGGGTATCAATTTGTTAAATAAACATTTGCAATTATAAATTTTTAAAAAAATAGTAGCCTTTGTGATACGAAAGGCACGAGCAACAAAAGAAAAAAACAGATAAATTAGATTTCATCAAAATAAAACCTGTGTGCATCAGTAGGTTCTGAAATCAAGAAATTAAAGAGACAACCTACGGAACAGGAGAGAATATTTGGGAACCGTATATTGGTAAGGGTCTAATATCCATATTATATAACAAAACTTCTACAACTCTACAACAAAAAGATAAACAATCCAATTTAAAAAAAGGCAAAGGACTTGAATAGACATTTCTCCAAAGAAGATATGCGAATGCACAATAAGCACATGAAAAGATGCTCAATGTCATTAACCATTAGGAAAACACAAATCAAAACCACAGTGAGATACCACTTCACCACCAGTAGGATGGCTATTGTCTTAGTCATCTAGTGCTGCTATAGCAGAAATACCACAAGTGGATGGCTTTAACAAAGAGAAGTTTATTTCCTTAGAGTAAAGTAGGCTAAAAGTCCAAATTCAGGGTGTCAGCTCCAGGGGAAGCCTTTCTCTTTCTGTCGGCCTTCTCATCAATGTTTCCCTGGACTAGGAGCTCCTCTGCGCAGGGATCCTGGGTCCAAAGGACACGCTCTGCTCCTGGCACTGCTTTCTTGGTCGTATGAAGTCCCCCTTCTCTGCTTGCTTCCCTTTCCCTTTATCTCTTGTAAGGTAAAAGGTGGTGCAGGCCGCACCCTAGGGAAACTCCCTTTACATTAGATCAGGGATGTGATCCGGGTTAAGGGTGGTGTTACAACCCCACCCTAATCCTCTTTAACATAAAATTATAATCACAAAATGGAGGCCAACCACACAATTCTGGGAATCACGGCACAGCCAAATTGATACACACATTTTTGGGGGGATATAATTCAAACCATGACAGCTATTATCAGAAGAACTGAAAATAAGTGTTGGCAAGGATGTGGAGAAATTGGAATACTCTTCCATTGCTGGTAAGATTTTAAAATGGCGCGGCCACTGTGGAAAACAGTTTGGCAGTTACTCAAAAACTTAAACATAGAGCTACTGTATGACCGGGAAATTCCACTCCTAGGTATATACCCAAATGACTTGAAAGCAGGAACTGAAACAGATATTTGTATACCAATGTTCGCTGTAGCATTATTATTCACAATAGCCAAAAAGCAGAAACAACCCAAGTGTCTATCAACAGATGCAATAGATAAACAAAATGTGGCATATCCATACAATGGAATATTATTCAGCCATAAAGAAAAATGAAATTCTGATATACGCTACAACATAGATGAACCCCGAAAACATGCTAAGTGAAGTAAGTCAGACACAAAAGAACAAATATCACATGATCCCACTTATATAGACCAGGCAACTGCACAGAGACGAAAGTTTATTAGTGGTTACTAGGGACAGAAGGGGGGGGAAGGGACAGTTATTGTTGAAGGGGTACTTAGTTTTTGTTTGGGGTGATGAAAAATTTTTGGAAATAGTGGTGATAGTTGCACAAGATGGTGAATATAATTAACACCACTGAATTGCACACTTAAAAATGATTAAAATGGCATTTTTTTTTGGTTTTATATATATGTTTTACCACAATAATAAAAAAAAAAAAAACAGCCATTGTACTAACAATCATCAATGACATTTAAGAGAACCCACTCAATTATGGGCAGCTAAATTAGAGAATGCTGTCTTTACCCTACAGGCACTTTTAATATGTAAGAGAAGACACTAATGTAGAACGTCATATTAATATATAAGCCAGATTAGTAATTCAAAGATCAAAATCTTATGACTGTACTTACCAACCAAACTTGCTGTGCAAAATATTCGACCACTTTTTTCTAGAATTTCATGGAATCTCAACTGACATGCTGCAATTGTTTCATAATCTGTGCTGTAGGCTTGGTAGACCTCAAGAGTGATAGAATTCTTCTGAATGTATTGCAAAAATAAGTCATTAACATGGACAAGATACTGAGAAGTAAAGTTATATTCTGGGTGAAGGCCTCGTACTATGGGAGTTGTCTGTAGTTCAAAATCATAGAAAGCATAGGTACAGAAAGTGACGGGCTCTTTATCGCCAGATGCCTGGAAAACTTCAGAAGAAAAGGTTACTTTGCTGATATGGATTTCAAATAGATTTTCGCCTCGTTCTAAGTGGATGGTTTCATCAAATTCATCAACAGAGTCATCTGGCATGATTTCTGGTTTAAATTTGTACTGCTTGGTGCCATAGGCAATATCCTTTAATTGAGCTGCAAGAGAAGATGAACAGTTTAGAGATTTTTAAATATTGACATATGAAGATACAAACTGGCTTTTGAAGTGGTAGGAAGTCTGCAAGAGTACTTTTTGTGAACAGTCTCAATCTTAAATTCTATGACCACACACTACTTTTCTGTACACAATACTGTACTATACAGAAATCTATCATTTATTTAGACATTATTTAACAACGTAAGTTGTAATATACTCCTAAACTAAGGAAAAGGGAAAAGAAAAAAGGCCTTTGAATGAACAGCTGAGGTAAATATTTGGATATTTACCTACTCCTCAGCCTCTGTTCTTTCCATTATCTTTTCTCTTATAAAGTCAGTTTCTCTTTCCACTGGCTCCTACCCTTCAGCATATTAAGATATATCCTTTTCTACTTTTGAGGGTGATGTTGTTGTTAGGTGCTGTTGAACTGGTTCCAACTCCTAGCGACTCTACAGGACAGAGTAGAAATGCCTCATACGGTTTCCAAGGAGTGGCTGGTGGAATTGAACTGCTGACCTTTTGTTTAGCACCCGAGTTGTTTCACAGGTGTATACATATGCCAAAACCAATGAAATTGTACAGTTTAAACATGTGCAGTTAAAAGAATGTTAACTAGACCTCTATAAAGCTTTTTAAATAAAAGATATATCCCTTTCTAGATACACTTTCCCCCATGTTAGACCCAAATTTCTAGAAAGAGTAATGTATACTTGTGTCTCCGACTCCTCATCTAAACAGACACGTTTCAATCTGCAAACAGCATCTGCCTTACTGTTTTTGTGAAACTATTCCAAAAAGGGCCTGCAAAAACCCATTAATTGCTAGATCCAATGGACTGTGGTCCCTACATCACTTGATTTCTTCACTTTATTTGACACTGATGACCACTTTCTCATTTGTAAACTTCTGTTCTACCTTGGCTTCTGTGACCTCATCTCCCCCTGCTTCTCCTCCTACCTCTTTTTTCATCCTTCAAGGGTTTCTCTTTCTGGGCTAGTCTGCTGGGCTGTTTTTAATCCTCTTAGTCTACATGTTCTCATGGGTGATCTCATTCACTTTTATGACTTCTGCTACTATGAATATGCTGAAGACTTCATTTTTTTTTTCATTTTATTGTGTTTTAGGTGAAAGTTTACAGTGCAAATTAGTTTCTCATTCAAAAATTTATACACAAATTGTTTTCTGACGTTGGTTGCAATCCCTGCAGTGTGTCCGCACTCTCCCCCTTTCCCTTTCCACCCTGGGTTCTCAGTGTCCATTTGTCCAGTTTTCCTGTCCCTTCCTGCCTTCTCATCTTTGCTTTTGGGCAAGTGTTGCCCATTTGGTCTTATATATTTGATTGAAATAAGAAGCACATTCCTCACATGTATTATTGTTTGTTTTATAGGCCTGTCTAATCTTTGGCTGAAAGGTAGACTTCGGGAGTTGCTTCAGTTCTGAGTTAGCAGGGCATCCAGGGTCCACCGTCTCAGGGGTTCTTCTAGTCTCTGTCAGACAAGTAAGTCTGGTCTTTTTTGTGAATTTGAATTTTGTTCTACATTCTTTTCTCACTCTGTTTGGGGCCGTCTATTGTGATTCCTGTCACAGCAGTTGGTGGTGGTAGCTGGGTGCTATCTAGTTCTTCTGGCCTCAGGCTGGTGGAGGTTATGGTTCATATGGTCCTATATTTCTATTTTTAATTCATATTTTTTCCTGAATCCCAGAACCATATATCTAATGGTTTGCTGAACACCTCTATCTAGATATCCCCTAAAATACAAACAAACAAACAAAAACCAAACCCGACTAATAGCCACCCTATAGGACAGAGTAGCATTGCCCCATACAGTTTCCAAGGAGTGGCTGGTAGATTCGAACGGATAATCTTCTGGTTAGCAGCCTGAGCTCCTAACCACTGCACCAACAGGGCTCCAGATACCCCCTAGGCAAGCCAAACTCGACATAACCAAAACAGAATGCATCCTCTCGTCTTCTAGTTATTCCTGTACTTTAAATCTCAAGTGATGGTGTTACCATTCGTCTAGTTGCCCAAGCTAGATACCAGAGAGTCATCCTAGATTCCTCTTTTGGTTTTACTCTCCCCAAATCTATAGAGTCAGTACTATTTAACACTATTTCCTAGGTCTTTATCAGATTTGTCCCTGTCCTCTCCATCTCCACTGATGCTACCTCATTTATACTCCTAGTGTTTACTACCTAGATTATTATGGAATCCAATCTGCTTCCTTCCTTCAAATCTTACCCATTCTTCACAATACCAGTAACATAATCTAAATTGCAATTCTGGGTTTATCATTCCATACCTTAAAAATCCCTCAGTGGGTCTCCAATCTTCAAGGTGGCCTACTGGGCCTTCATGATCTGGTTCTTTCCAGTCTTACCTCCAGGCTCTCCTGCCTTTACTAATCCTGGGTTCCGATCAGATGGCCCCATGTGCAGTTTTTCAATTGTACCACAATTCTTCACACTCAGGCATTTCTACTTGCCTCACTTACTGCCTGGAATGTCTTTTATTGCTTTTACTTGCTGGTGAATTTTGGCATCTTCAAAGACTCCACACCTACTGTGTGAAGTGTTCCCTGAATCTTCAGGTATAAATAGGCATTCTCTCAATGTTTCCTTGATACCTTTTACATTTTCCTAGCTTCACACTCTCCATAGTAAAGTGCAACTATCTTTTCACTTGTGCACATCATGTACTAGATTGAAGTTCCTTGAGTGTGGTGCCTCAGCTTTGTTCTTATTTGTATACTCAATACCTAGCACTTTGCTTAGGACACACTAAGAGCTTGATCATGTTTGTAGAATGAATCACTGAATTTATGGGATAGGTAAAATATATTAGTAACGATTTAGTAAGACTTGAAAGGAATGAAAATTAACCTCCTTTTTAATTCAAGAAAATTCCACTCAGCAAATTTTTATTGAGTACTACTTCGAATGAAATCACACACTGGTCCTTGATTTTTGGAAAACCCTGTTCAGTCAAGTAGACATATTTATAGAGCCCTTCTACATAAAGCAGTGGTTCTCAAAGTGTGGTATGGGGTCACTTGAGGGTCCCTGAAGCCCTTTTGCAGGTCTGTGAGGTCAAAACTATTCTCCTATACTAAGACATTATCTGACTTTTCACTCTTATGCTCTCATAAATGTTCAACGGAATTTTCCAGATGTGTGATATCACAACAGACTCAATGAAGAAGCAGATATAAAAATTTAGCTCTTTTATTAAACTAGACACTAAAGATTTGCAAAATTATAAAATAATACAACTCTTCTTTTTTTTTGAAAATACAGTTATTTTTCATAAATACTATTATGTATGTTAACTTGTGGAGCCCTGGTGGTGCAGTGGTTAAGAGCTTGGCTGCTAACCAAAAGGTCAGCAGTTTGAATCCACCAGCCGCTCCTTGGAAACCCTATGGGGCAGTTCTACTCTGTCCTACAGGGTCACTATGAGTCGGAATTGACTCAGTGGCAATGGGTTTTGTTTTTGGTTTGGTATGTTAACTTGTAGTGGATTGATTATTATTATTTTCGTATGAATTAAGGTAGGTTTTAAAAAAATTTTTCAGTTTCAATTTCTAATATGATAAATACCCATCAGTATAAATGATATAAACAAAAGCTTTTTTGGGGTCTTTAATAACTTTTAAGAGTATAAAATTACTGCCAGCATAGATCACTGACTTAAGTATTGTATGGCAGGGGGCACAACAGACGAAGTACTTATAATTGTGGAACTTATACTGTAGTCACAGACAACAGGTAAAACTCTAACAACTGAAGAGCACTTATATAATATAATTTCCAAACATATATTTACTCAATATGGAGGATAAACTGCGAAGGTAGATTTTTCAAAATATAGTCTTGAACATGCACCTTGATTGCTTGGTGTTACTGTTCAATATACAAAATCACAACCCCAGGATCTCTAGGGTTAGGACTCAGGGTGCTATGCTTTCAACCAATTCCCCAGGTGATCTTCA
The DNA here is from genome assembly GCF_000243295.1 of Trichechus manatus latirostris. Lineage (NCBI taxonomy): Eukaryota > Metazoa > Chordata > Mammalia > Sirenia > Trichechidae > Trichechus > Trichechus manatus. The sequence goes on along the minus strand of NW_004443950.1, from coordinate 14,535,376 downwards.
TGCTTGCTAAAGTCTGAAAATCACCGAAAGGGCATTTCAAGCAGACGAATGGCTGGAAGTGATCAAAGCCAGCTTCCTGGGACTGGGTGTGTTGAGTTAGATTTTGAAGCAGAGAAGGGTATATCTTAGTAGTCAGGGGAGAAAGGAGGTTCAGGTGGAAAATCAGCATGAACAAAGGCATGGCGGTAGGACCAAGAAAGATGAATCTGACAAAGAGTAAGCCTACCAGTTTGGCTGAGATGCATATGTTGCTTACAAGTGAAATTAGAAATGAAGTGGTAAATTTGGGTCTGTGGTACTGTATGAAGTACTCTGAAATCATGACTGCAACGCTGAATTAAAAAAGCAGTAGGCAATTACTAAAAATTCTTAAGCAGAAAAGAAGCAGGAAAAAAAAAAGTCTTTCTGGTATATTATTATTATAACTATGAATTGGGGAAAAATAGAGTAAAAAGAAGTTGTGAGTATAGATTTGGATATTTTCAACTGTTATAAAATCCATTGCTTTGGTTACTGTGGACAAAGAACTGTGCACATTGTACCTTCTAATTTCTGGATGCGTGCTGCCCTGATATCAAGAAGATGAACATACTGTTCCACTTTGAGTTCACAATCTTGCTGTAAATTTTCCATTTTCTGGGTCACTACCTCAACTTCCATCTAAAAAATAAGAGACAACAAATTTCAATGTCTATGATTCGTTCCATTTTCATTTTTCAAGGCTAATATGATTTAGGCATTTTCTAGACCCTGGGAATACCAAGAGCTGTAAACCATAGTGTCCTGACCTCAAATAGCTTACAGTATAGAAAATTATGCTTGGCAATGTTCATAGATCAAGTAAAACTAAAAATTTAAAAAAAAGCAAAAAAAAAAAAGAAAAACTCTGGATTCGTTTTTATGAAGATGATTTTTCCTTTCATTAAAAGCTAATACATTATCTCAGAACCTACTATACAGCCACGTTAGTCAAAACAGCCTGGTACTGGTACAACGACAGAAACACAGACCAACAGAACAGAATTGAGAACCCAGATGTAAATCCATCCACTTATGGTCAGTTGATCTTTGGCAAAGGACCAAAATCCATTAGATGGGGGGGTGGGGTGGGTGGAGGGAGAAAGTCTTTTTAACAAATGGTGGCAAAACTGGATGTCCATCTGCAAAAAAAAAAAGAAACAGGACCCATACCTCACACTATACACAAAATCTAACTGAAAATGGATCAAAGGTCTAAATATAAAACCTAAAATGATAAAGATCATGGAATAAAAAGTAGGGAAGTGCTAGGGGTCCTAATATATGGCATAAATAGAATACAAACCATAACTAACAATGCACGAATACCAGAAGATAAACTAGATAACTGGGAGCTCCTAAAAATTACACACTTATGCTCATCAAAAGACTTCACCCAAAGAGTAAAAAGAATCTAGGCTGGGAAAAAATTTTTGGCTACGACATACCTGACAAGGGTCTGTATCTCTAAAATCTATAGAATACTTCAACACTTCAATACCAAAAAGACAAATAATTCAATTAAAAAATGGGCAAAGGATATGAACAGACACTTCACCAAAGAAGACATTCAGGCAGCGAACAAACACACGAGGAAATGCTCGTGATCATGAGCCATTGGAGAACTGCAAATCAAAACTACAATGAGATACCATCTCACCCCAACATTACCGGCATGAATCAAAAAACAGAACATAACAAATGTTGGAGAGGTTGCAGGGAGACTGGAACTCTTACAGATTGTTGCTAGGAAGGTAAAATGGTACAACTACTATGGAAAACGATATGGCGCTTCCTTAAAAAGCAGAAATACCATACAATCCGGCAATCCCATTCCTAGGAATATACCCTAGGAATAAGAGCCATCACTTGACTAGACATATGCACACCCATGTTCATTGCCGCATGACTCATAATAGCAAGAAGATGGAAATAACCTAAGTACCCATCAACTGATGAATGGATAAACAAAATACGGTACATACATAAAATGGCATATTATGTAATGATAAAGAGCAATGATGAATCCTTGAAACATCTCACAACATGGATGAATGTGGAAGGCGTTATGCGGAGTGAATCTTTGTTTATAAATATTGTATGAGACCACTATTACAAAAACCCAAGAAAAGGTTTACACAGAGAAAAAAAACAATCTTTGATGGTTACGATGAGGAGACAGGTAGGGAGGGGAAATCACTAACTAGACAGTAGACAAGCATTAACTTTGGTGAAGGGAAAGACAACATACAATATGGGGGAAGTCAGCACAATTTGACCAAGGCAAAGCTATAGAAGCTTCCTAGACACATCCAAACACCTTGAGGGACCGAGTTACTGGGGCTGAGGGCTGAGGACCATGGTCTTGGGGGACATCTAGGTCAACTGGCGTAACATAGTTCATAAAGAAAATGTTCTACATCCTACTTTGCTGAGTAGCATCTGGGGTCTTAAAAGCTTGTGAGAGGCCATCTAAAACACATCTACTGGCCCCACCACATTCGGAGCAAAGGAGAATGTAAAAAACCAAAGACACAAGGAAAACATTAGTCCAAAGGACTAATGGACCACATGAACCACAGCCTCTACCAGCCTGAGGCCAGAAGAACTAGCTGGTGCCTGACTACCACCACCGACCACTCTGACAGGGATCACAACAGAAGGTGCCAGACAGAGCAAAAGAAAAATGTAGAACAAAATTCACAAAAAAAGACCAGACTCACTGGTCTGACAGAGACTGGAAGAACCGCTGAGACTACGGACCCTGAATAATCTGCTACTCAGAACTGAAGCCACTCCCAAAGTCCATCTTTCAGTGAAAGATTAGACAAGTCTATAAAACAAACAATAATACATGTGAGGAACGTGCTTCTTATTTTAATCAAGTATATGAGACCAAGTCGGCAACATTTGCCCAAAAGCAAAGACGAGAAGGCAGGAAGGGACAGGAAAACTGGACAAATGGACATAGAGAACCCAAGACAGAAAAGGAAAGGAGGAGAGTGCTGACACATTGCAGGGACTGCAACCGATGTCAGAAAAATAATTTGTGTATAAATTTTTGAATGAGAAACTAATTTACACTGTAAATTCCACCTAAAACACTGTAAAATTAAAAAAAAAAAACCCAAAACCAAAAACTAATATAATACATGGTTGTGGCAGGCCTTTAGGATAACTACAACCCATTTGCAGAATGTGCTAACACCAATAAAAATGAGTTCATTGCCACTCTTAGCTCCCTAAAATCAGAGACTGAAAACAAAAACGTTTCTTTTTAAACTATTTATCTTGTTACGAGGCTAAATCCCAGGGATATGGTAATATAGACTATACTAAATGATAATACATGATACTTCTTAGAAAAGTAAACCATCAGTAGAATATTATGAGATCTACTCTTCTGATTCAGTGTATTACATTACCTGATAATCCTTATTAATTTTATGTTGCATAATCAACATGTTTCTTGTCTTCTCAAGTTCTTGCACAGTTTCTGCATGAGTTGCTTGCAGCTCTCTCAGGGAACGTTCTAGATCTTTGTTACCTTTATTGTCTACTTTGTCTAAAAATGAAAGGTCTCCATTTTTTTGCTCTTTTTGAGCCTAAAACAAAAGTATATTTTATTAGTGAAATAGGAATTTCTAAAACGCAATCATGTGAATTAATATAGATATAGCACGGAAAGATCATTAATTGAAAACAGATGTATTTCCACTTTTTTCCATGAAGAATAAAGCAGTCCTGATAAGGAAAATATATTTGGATAGACATTTGGAACAATTACAGAAAAAAAAAATTTCTTGACATGTAAAAAGAATCTACATTTATTTCTATTTCATTTGATTAAAATCTACATTGCAATGTGAAAGGAAAGAAATGTATTTGTGTGTATTTGTGTGTGTGTTTGTGTGTGTGTCTTCTTATAAATATCCTGGATCTAGAAGGTATCTTCTTGTTACATTTATAATTCAATATTTTACTTAAGATAATAGGGTGCACCAAGGTTTCATAAGACAGAAAATGGTCGATCAGTTTTAAAGTGAGGCACATAAAAGTAAAATGTTTATTACGGTTAGAAAAAGTGCTCTACATATGAGTTTTGACGTCTATTTTAATGTAATTTTGATGTCATTATGAAATAGGTATATGCTGTAACTAAATGTCACCTGACCACTTTCCTGAGTCTTAGTAGAGTTGAAAGTGACATACATGCATATAAATAAAGACGCACCAAGTTTCAGAAGACGCACAAATAATACTCTCTCCAAGTATAAAGGTTACAGATAGGAGTCCTCATTACACTGAAACAGTTATATGCTGACATGAAATTCATGGTGAAGTTCAGAAAGTTACCTTTATAAGCAGGAGTGCTTCACTCAATTCATCAGCATTAATATCACTCTCCTGCAGTAGAGAGAATAAGCAAAAGCTCGCAGATATTAATGGAAAGTACCAGAGACATGCCAACTAATCGGAACACAAGCTGCCTGATACCATAAATTAATAAACTAAGTAATATTATTTGTATTCTTTTGCTCTGTAGTACAGTTTTCTAAAATATTTAGATAAAAATTTTGAGTTTATTTCCTAAGTAAGAAAAGAGTTTACCTTGTTGAAGACCTTCACGCGGTTTTTAAGTTCATCAAGTTGTTGCTTTTGTTCCAGATACTGTAACTGCAGTTCTCTATTCTCTTGAATGAGTTTTTCATTTCGGTCTTAAAAACACAGTCCACACATTTAAAAAGATAAGTAAGAATTAGGTGTAAGGACACATTTTGAATTAATTCCTGATACACACCAAGCTTGATCTAGTGTTGTTCTGGTCAGAAAGGAAACTGAGCTAGCACCTAGACAAAGGCAGCAGGGGAATGAGAAACGAAGGAATGCTATCATGTGTCTACCATATGACTCACTTGCTTATCAAAAACTTAAGACTTAAACTCATAGTATTAATATCAGGAAATTGTGGCCTCTGGAACTTCAAAGGAAGATTCTATGTAAAATAAGAAAATATGTTTCTAAATCTAGGATTTTTACTTACTTATTAAGGGTCCTGAAAGACATGCAAACAGAAATTTTGTCTTTTAGTTTTCTAATTAGCTTCCTTCAATTTTCTTTTCCTAATTTAGCATGAAATCTTTGTATTAAAACCAGATTATTTCTCTGCTAATTAAATCTCTGCTAATTAAACTCTGATTCCATAATTTCAATCAACCATACTTATAGCCAATCTGTTACGACAGGTAGACAGACATGGATTCTTGACCGATATATGGTAGTAATAATTCATGCCTGCTCTTTATTCACTGAGTTCACGCTATTAATTAGCAGGACATAAACTTAGAGCTATTATTAAGGAACGAAGATGGGCTACATTGGCCTAGGCACTCACTTGTCATGATCAACTAACAGGAGTGTAGAGTATTGAAGACAGCAAATCTAAACAGAGACCATTTTCTAAAAGGTCGACAGTTTGAATCCACCAGCTGCTCCTTGGAAACCCTACGGGGTAGTTCTACTCTGTTCTATAGGGTCGCTATGAGTCGGAATTGACTCGACGGTGATGGGTTTGGTTTTTGGTTGGTGGCACAGTGGTTAACAGCTCAGCTGCTAACCAAAAGGTTGGCAGTTTGAATTCACCAACCACTTCTTGGAAACCCTATGGAGTAGTTCTACATGTCCTATAGGGTTCTATGAGTCAGAAACAACTCGAGGGCAATGGGTTTAACGGGTATCAAACATGTTTAACTTTTTTAAAAAAAGCATAACAGCTAACTAACAAATCTACTGCATTCTTTAGTCTCATGTTCTTAAGTGTACTCTTTGCTAGCATTCATTGTGGTGGTCAAGCATCCTCCTTTGCTGGCTCCCTGTGGACCAACTCTAAACCATATCATCCAAAGTGTCTCCACTAATTTCATCCAAGTTTCAAAGATTTATGTTTGTCATAAGTCCTCAATCCAAGTTGTACGTTTTTGTTTCCTTTTCTTAAAAAAACTAAAATAAATCAACACATTTGCCAAGAATTCTTTTACATAAATACATTCAAACACTGACTGTATTTTATACAAAAATATGTTTCTGACTTTTATAATGCTTTGTGTTCCCAAGATATAAATATTACATACAAGTAAAAATGTTAAAATTACACAGTTAAGAAAAAAATGGATTAAATTTGGATGTTTTTAATGTCACATATTTTCCTGGCAAACTAAAAAGTAAAATAATTTGTGATCCTAGGGTACACACACACACACACACACACACACACACACAACTTAAACCTGTTGCTGTCTAGTCGATTCCGACTCATAGTGACTCTACAGGACAGAGTAGAAGTGCCCCATTGGGTTTCCAAGGAGTGGCTTGTGGATTCAAACTGCCAACCTTTTGGTTAGCAGCTGAGCTCTTAACCACTGCACCACAAGGGCTCCTCCATAAAGATTACGGCCTTGGAAACCCTATGGGGCACTTCTACTCTGTCCTGTGGGGTCACTATGAGTTGAAATCGACTCGAGGGCAAAGGGTTTTTGGTAAGGTGAGCTAAAGAGTAAAGGACATGACTGCTCCATCTTCATCCAGACACACTGTATTTTGATTACTTTTATGTCGCAGTTTTTCTATCCTTTCAAATTTTCAGAGCATGGTTCATAAGAATGATATGCTAACAGGTATAAACTTATTCAAACGTTTCCATCCTTTACTGATTTCTGTTTCAACAGTGATGTCCTTGTTTCACTGATATTTTTAAAACTAGTGTGTTATCAGCAGGAAAACAAGACATTCCTGAATACCAGTAAGTTTCTCTCTACTGAATTTTATATAGAACTATCCACTATATATATATTTATCAAACTGTTTATTGGGGATATAACTTCTGGGTCTTGAACTATATCGAGACCCTATAGTTCAAAGAGGAAATAGACTTGCTGAATTATAATATGAAAAATCAAAGCACCCTGTACAAGATGAAAAATAACCTCCTTACCTTATGATTTGACAAAAAGCAGGTTAAGCTGAACTGCATTGTATTCAAATCAAATAACATTTCACTCTTTTGAAATTATGTTCTTCCAGCACACCATTAATAAGCAGAGTGCAGAGAACAATTCAACTAAACAATTTTCAGAGCTCCTTTGTGCTAATATCTTCAGCTGTGATCAATATAACCATATGCCTTATGCTGAATTATGCATTTCAGCTAAAGATAGAAAGGAACTTTCAAAAGCAGGCCCTTAAACACATGCAGTTAATTTAAGCATTAACCAAATGCAAACTGCATTTACATATCCTTCCCCCACGTATTCACACAATCTGAAACTAATTTGTACCTTGAATAAAGAGGTGAGTATTCTCTAAAAATAATTTGCCAGTTAGATGAATGACTACAAGAAGCCAAGGAAACATCTTCTGGCAAAGAACACTTGGTACATGAATGAAAAGGTAAACGTGTGAAGGGCCTTCAAAGTAACATTAAACAATCTCAAAATTGGTAATACAAAAAGGAACTTTCTAAATAAAAGATTCCCTTGAATAGACAATTTCAGTTTTTTTGCTTAGCATTTTCCTGGAAAAAGGAGTTAAAGGCGGCAATATTTTTCCTCTAACCTACTGCAACATTTTCACAAAGAAATGAAAAATTAAATCCATAAACTGGTAAATTTCAGGTTATTCAAACAAAAATAAGCTTGTAAAATAAAAGCTGCATTAAATAAAGATAGTTTCAGTTGTAGTAATTTTTCTTAAGAAAATAAGTAGATAAATATATAAAGATTTGTTTATGGTACTTAAAAAAACGGAAGCTACTTAAATATTCACCAACAGAAGACTGTTAAATATTCTATGGCACATCTATACACCGGAAAAACCGTAAGAGATACTATAAATGATGATGCTTTAGATTTATATTTATGCTCAAGGAATGATTTCACAATATATAGTAAACAGAAAAGCACATTATGAAACTGTATCTATATATGTAGAAACAACTCTGAAAGGACATACATCAAAATATTAACAGTGATTATCTTAGAAGTTACAGGATTGAGTGATTTTTAAAGAACTTTTTATTGCTTATTGGATTTTTTTTTACAGTACATATGCATTATTTTTATTATCCAAAAAAGATACTTGCATTTTATATGAAAATAAAAAAGAACCAGTAAAAAATATGAGGAAAAGACTAATCAAATCAAAATAACTTAGCAATCACAGTACTTAATAGGGTTAATTCAACAACAATAAATAGGTTACTAAAAGGAAAGAAACATTGAGATTCTTTCTCCTTAAGAAGAGTTTCTTTTCAGAGACCAATTCAGTCGTCTGAAAGATAAGTTTTGAAATTACATGATGATACAGGCACAGTTTCTTGATATCTAGGGTAATAGAGAACACGCAGTAATAATAAGGGGTTATTAAGCTTCTCTTTCTTTTGTAAGAATTAGCAATTTAGATCTGTTTTTGAAAAAGAGGGAGGGACTATACAGCACTTCTACTTCCTTCTGTGAACAAGAATTGAGCAACTACTAACAGAAAGCATTCTGTTAAGTATTCAATAATGCACATTAAAATCAAAAGCCATGTATCTTTGACATCAAAACTTTTAAATGTCCACCAGATCTGAAATCATGTCAACATTTTATTCGACTCACAATCTTCTATTGGAAAATGCATAAATAATCTGTCATCAGATTTAATCACTTGGTGAATAAATACTGCACTAATGTATTTCACGGAAATTAAGATTCCATCAATTATAAGATGCATTCCATACTCAGATTTGTTAAAATGTGAAAAAAAATTGCAGACTGCAATTTTAAAATGCAATCACTACTAATATGTATCCCAGTTTCAGAGATGTTAAAATGTGAATGGTAATGTTCCTTGTAGTCAATGAAATATGGCATTTGTGATCTACATCAATATATAAAAGTACTAACTAGATAGGTATTTTTTTTTCTACTGAGTCTGCGTTAAACTTTCAAATCTTCTCATTGAACTGAACTGCAAATGTTCAACAGGAGAAACTTAAGTGTCACAGCACTTAGTGTCTCTAGCAGATGAACAAACAGATTGAAGACTTGAAGCAAATAATTCATTTCCCTGTGCATCTGTGTGAGTATGCATGTGTTTACTATAGTAATTCTGATATCTACTTTAACTATACATTATTTTACTTCTATGAGACAAGAAGGGCGAGATCTGTGATTCATGACATGAGACTTATTAATGACTATTATTTTAGCAGGGACATCTTGACAAGGCTTCTTGGTATTTAGGTTCATTATCACAGAGTGGAAACCCTGGTAGCATACTGGTTAAGAGTGTACGCTGCTAACCAAAAGGTTGGCAGTTCAAATCCACCATGTGCTCCTTGGAAATCCTATGGGGCAGTTCTACCCTGTCCTATAGGGTCATTATGAGTCAGAATAGACTTGATGGCAATGGGTTTGTTTGTTTGATTACAGCATAGAATTCAACATCTTATCAGAGAAGAGAGAGCTTCCCTGTTTAACATTAAAACAGCAAGCAACCACTTCCCCCACTCTCCACTGTCTTAGGTGGCTTTTTTTTTTTTTTTCCGTTTGACTTACCACCACCTGACATAGGACATATTTATTTACCTGTTGTCGATTTCTCCCTGTTAAATGAATGCTGAATGAGGGCAAGGTCTGTGTTTTATTCATTGCTGTAGCCCCAGAACTTAGAACAGTGTCTAGCATATGCTGGTGCTCAATAAATACTTGTTGACTGCTGAATAAAGAAAGGCTCAGAATTTAGGAAAATGAAACAAATTAAAGACAACCTGGGTAAGAGTAACCCTGAGGGAAAAAAGATAATTCCTTTGATATATATAGTCTAGGCTGCCTGAAGGGAAATTTTTGAGCACTAATAAATTCATGAAAGAGGATGGCTGTGACACGGCTGTGTCCCTAATACATAGTAAGATGCCTGGCAAACAACAAGCACCACAATAAATAATACTGCCTGGTTCAGTGAATAAACATCAGATGTCTGAAGTGAATAAATCAGTAGTTCTTTTATATGTACCTTTTTCCGTTTTTAATCTGTCAAGGATTTCAGCTTTGTCTGTTAAGTCAGATTTTAAGGCCGTCTCGAGCTGAGCAATCTGCACTTTGAGCTGCTGTTCCTTGAACTTCCATTGCTCTTCATGAGCAGCGCTGAAGGCACTGCAAAACACACGTGACACGCAAGGCAAGCTTGGAAATCAGCTTCAACCGAAAATAATAAAGAGAAAAGCTTTTAGTGGCACAGAGACCACTGTCATCATGTCTTAGGAATTAAGTAAGCATATGCTGGTCTGCTGCTGTTGAAACCAAGGCGCCTTTCTCAGGCTGCGGTTAGAGAACATGAAAGAGTCTGTGGGATGAGCAAAGGAGCTGGCCTTAATTTAGAGCTCTAAAGCCAGAAAAGTTGGCAGTGTGCAGCTTTTGTGGGACTAGTAAAGGAATTCAGATACTGTACATACTCCAGAAGAATCCACAATTCCAAACCTCAGCAAAAGACAATGCACAAAACCATTCTCTCCCACATACGAGTCATCTTAATACAGAGGAAAGTCACTCTCCACCTGATCTTTAATTTTAGAGTCTATGAAACTTTTTTAAGAGTCTGTCATAATAAGGGCATTTATAAAACCTGGCCACAAAATGATAGCATACTGAACCACAACACGGTAATTCTGTATTACTTAAGAAGTACTGATAATGTAGTTTTTGCCCTAAAAAACAAAAATGATTTTACTTGTAACACATGGTTGGGATGAAAACCAATGTTCTGTGCCTGATAAAAATGACAACGACAGAATTATTATTCCTCAATAAAAGTACTGCAGTTTAAACTAGGGTTAAAATCTACTAATGCATGACCCCGCATATTGGAAGAAAGAACCAGTAAAAAAAAAAAAAATTTAAACGGTATGCAGAAAGCATAAAATAAACATTCCTTCAGGCCAGCGGTTCCCAAATGGTGTTCTAAACACTAATGCCAGACCAGCTGCAATAAGAACACTTAGGGAGATTCAAAACTGCAGATCTCAGGACTTCATAGTTTTATAAAGCTCCTAGGTGACAGCCAGGTTTTGGAAAAACTAATCTTGATCTGTACTTCAGCAGAAAACCATCGTCTTATTTATCTTGTGCTGCTGTAACAGAAATACCACAAGTGGACGGCTTAACAAACAAATTTATTTTCTCACAGTTTAGGAGGCTAGAAGTCCAAATTCAGGGTGCCAGCTCTAGGGGAAGGCTTTCTCTCTCTGTCAGCTCTGAAGGAAGGTCCTTGTCTCTTCTGAGCTTCTGCTCCTAGGCAATCATCATGTGCTTGGCATCTCTTTTTCCCCATCTCTACTCTTTGCTTGGTTAATCTCTTTTATATCTCAAAAGAGATTGACTCAAATTATACTCTACAATAATCCTGCCTCACTAACATAACAAAGACAACCCACTCCCAAATGGGATTATAACCACAGGCATAAAACAAAACCAAAAAAACCCCACAGCCATTGAGTCAATTCCGACTCATAGCGACCACACAGGACAGAGTAGAACTGCCCCATAGTTTCCAAGGAGCGCCTGGTGGATTTGAACTGCCGACCTTTTGGTTAGCAGCCATAGCGCTTAACCACTATACCACCAGGTTTCTGATCACAGGCAAAGAGCTTAGAATTTACAACACATATTTTTTGGGGGGGCACAATTTCATCTATAACAATCATTAAATGTGAAGCTTGATATGACTGAATAATTATTAGCAGTTCTGATCCTTCTACTTATTTGAAACCTAGTAAATGAAACAAAAATTTATAAAATATGCTTTTATAATGATGAAGTAAATGGGGGAGAAATGTATTATTGAAAATTCTACTTACTGTTGCTCCCACCTAGTCTTACAGTTTTTATTCCAAAAAAAGATATTATTTAGAAAATTCACAGTTTTCTGGTGGGCACAGCTTTCAAAACAGCAGGATGTATATTCATTTTACATTTCAAATATTTTGTTTCAATTTAAAATAATGTGACCTTGAAAATAAGTAGGATTCTAGAAGCTTCTCTAGATATGACAGTTATTTTTTTCTATCAATGTTCTCATTTCATATATACAGCCTTAAAAAAAGGCATAGATCTCATATACCAATATTTTAAGTTAATTATATCAAAGGTACAATTACCTAGACTTAAACGAAATCTAAATAGAACATATACTTTAAATACTAAAGGAAGAATATTCCTTTCATTCTTAATAAACAACAAATATAATTTTTGTGTTTGGCAAAATTATACATAATACACATATATGTGTATATGGATATGTGTGAGTGCATGTGTGTGTGTATGTGTACGTGTATGTGTGTCTTGTATTATTGAAAACATGTACCACTTGGAAAAAAATTAGCATGATGAAATAGGCACAACTATACATTATATCAGATGCCAAAAATTAGAAACAGTAGTGTTCCAATAGCATTAGAACCAGCAAAAAGATCACCAACAGCTAATCTGGCAGAAACATCAGAAGCTGTATGTGTTTAAATTAAGAACAATTTAGCAGCCTGGTTTTTCCAAACCCACAAAATACTAGTGTAAATCAGCATAAGTCAATCTGAATTTAGTCCGTTGCTATCTTCCCTCTAAATTTAGGATTACATTCCACTAGAGTTTCATGAGGAATTCCTTTTGAATTTACTGTATTCCTCTATGCTTGGAGCCATCTGTGTAACTATAAATGGTGAACCACATCTGGCTCCATTTTCTTTGTAAGGGCTGTGTACATGATTAGATCTGCATATGAGAACAGTTTTTGAGAACCTTTTATTCATGAAAATGTTTTTATATATTGCCTACAGTGACAACTGAGGGGGGAGAATCATAGTTGGTCTTTGTGCACATTTCATTGTTACATTATGTTGAAGGAGTGAAAAAATGTCAGTCTGCAGAGAATGCCCACTGGTGCCTGTGGTCACTGGCATGTCCACTTGCAGCCAGGGGTCAGCATACTGTAAATACACATCCTTGATAAACAACATGATAAAATAGAGGGGAAAAGAAAAGCCTGAAGAATTCATCTTCATCCTCAGATCTTTTTTCTTACAGAAGAAATTCCATTTATTTCAATGTTCAAGGGCATCCTAATCTGAAGAGATGTTGTTGTTAGGTGCCATTCAGTCAATTTCGACACACAGTGACCCTACAGAACAGAGTATAACTGTCCCATAGGGTTTCCTGGGCTGTAATCTTTATGGGAGCAGATTTCCAGGTCTTTTCTCCCGTGGAGCTGCCAGGTGGGTTTGAACCACCAACATTCCACTTAGCAGCTAAGTGCTTAACCAATGCGCCACAAGGGTTTGGGAAGAATAAACTCTAAATCATCCACAAAGAAATTCATAGGTACTTTAGTTAGGGCCTAAGGAGCCCTGGTGGCACAGTGGTTAAAGTGATCAACTTTAACCGAAAGGTAGATGGGTTTGAAACCTCCAGCGACTCCGTGGGAGAAAGATGTGGCAGTTTGCTTCCATAGAGATTTACAGCCTTGGAAACCGTATGTGGTCGCTGTGAATGGGAATCAACTTGATGGTAGTGGGTTTGGTTAATTTGGTTACTTAGGGCCCAGTGAAAATTAAATACACATTTACATGAGGATATTTCATTTACTGAAGGAAAAAGGATGCCCAAAATGTACTCAGAGTTTGATTTCTGGGAAGAACAAAGTGCTCATATTTGATCATATGACCTTTGATGAGTCTACGGTGACTGCAGGGGACAGGTGCTCACTTTACAGAAACAGAGCACAGTGAGAACAGTCTTTGAATGCTTAGCAGCACTCTTAAAAATTTTGGATATTAGATGACTATTCCATGTAAAAAACTGATTCACCCAATTTAAAAAAAAATTTTTTTTTTACTGTACATTAGATGAAGGTTTACAGAGCAAACTAGTCTCTCATTGAACAATTAATACATACATTATTTTGTGACATTGGTTGCCAACCCCATGACATGTCAACACTCTCCCCTTCTTGACCTTGGGTTCCCAATTACCAGCTTTCCTGTCCCCTCCTGCCTTCTTGTCCCTGCCGCTGGGTTGGTGTGCCCATTTAGTCTCGCTTTGTTTTATGGGCCTATCTAATCTTTGGTTGAAAGGTGAACCTTAGGAGTGACTTCAGAACGGAGCTATAAGGGTGCCCGGGGGCTGTACTCTTGGGGTTTCTCCAGTCTCTGTCAGACCAGTAAGTCTGGTCTTTTATTTATTTATTTTTGTGAGTTAGAATTTTTTCTACATCTATCACCTGCTCTGTCCAGGACCCTCTGTTGTGATGTGTATCAGTGCAGTCAGTGGTGGTAGTCAGGCAGCATCTAGTTGTGCTGGACTCAGTCTGGTGGAGGCTGTGGTAGTTGTGGCCCATTAGTCCTTTGGACTAATATTTCCACTGTGTCTTTGGTTTCTTCATTGATTCACCCAGTTTTTAAAGGGGTTAATATCTCTTCAAAAATGAGACCAGCACTCTCAGGCAACATCTAGTTCAACTGGCATAACGCAGTTTATAAAGAAAACGTTCTACATTCTACTTTGGTAAGCAGTGTCTGGGGTCTTAAAAGCTTGTGAGAGCAGCTATCTAAGATACTCCACTGATCCCACCCCCTCTGGAGCAAGGGAGAATGAAGAAAACTAAAGACACAAAGGAAAGATTAGTCCAAAGGACTAATGGGCCACAACTACCACAGCCTCCAGCAGACTGAGTCCAGCACAACTAGATGGTGCCCGGCTACCACCACCAATTGCTCTGACAGGTATCACAATAGAGGGTCCCAGACAGAGCTGGAGATAAACATAGAACAAAATCCTAACTCACAAAGAAAGACCAGACTTACTGACCTGACAGAGACTGGAAAAACCCCAAGAGCATGGCCCCTGGACATCTTTTAACTCAGTACTGAAGTCACTCCTGAGGTTCACCCTTCAGGCAGAGATTAGACAGGCACATAAAACAAAACGAGACTAAATGGGCACACCAACCCAAGGGCAAGGATGAGAAGGCAAGAAGGGACAGTAAAGCTGGTAATGGGGAACCCAAGGTCAAGAAGGGGAGAGTGTTGACACGTCGTGGCGTTGGCAACCAATGTCACAAAACAATATGTGAATTAACTGTTTAATGAGAAACTAGTGTGCTCGGCAAATCATCTAAAGCACCAAAAAAAAAAAAAAAAAAAAAAACACAAGAGAAAAAAAATGAGAACAACACTTTTTTCTTACAGGCATTAAATCAGTGTTTCTCAAGGAAGTTAATAGTTTAAAATCACCTTCAAAAGATTTTCTGAACCCAAACTCAAATTGACTGAATCAGAATTGAATGGTAGGATGACGAAACCTGTATTTTAATAAAATTTCAGGTTACTTTTATACATTATACCTGAAGGATCACTGCATTTGACAATTACATGGCCTAAAACTATACTAACTTCAAAAAATATACTATACTATATTATAGTATACAGTTTCTCTCTGAGCAAATAGAAAGATATAATTGCAAAAAATCCATTCTGAACTTTTAAATTGTGCATTTCTTAAACAGTTACACTTGTTTCTTGACATTGTATAAAAATGCTTTAGCATATTAAAAACAGCTCATGTTAAAAACAGTGATGCATCACTTAATGTCCACGATACATTCTGTAAAATAGGACATTATGTGATTTGGACGTTGTGTGAACACTGTATTATACAGAGGCAGTCCCTGGATTATGAACGAGTTCCATTCCTAAGACTGACTGTCTTTAAGTTGAATTTGTATGTAAGTCTTAACAGTTAGGTATGGTTTGTATCTAACGTCGGTCAAATGTATGTCTTAGTATATAGTATACAGTGTACCTTTTTATGCATAAAAAAATTAAAGAAACACTTCCATATACACTAAAACATCTTAAACATAATAATACAGTAATAATAATAATGTTCTGATACGCATTGTAAAGTAGCACCTGTTTGTTATTACGAACTACTGTAGACACCTCAAAATTTTAATATAATAGGCTTTACAGGGCTTGGTTCATAACTATGGGTTGTACATGAGTCGGGTGCTCGTAACCCAGGGACTGCCTGTACTTAGCAAAGCTATATGGGATACTGCAGCGTACCTGTATTGACTAAATAGCCTAGATACTGTGCACATAAACAAACAAACAAACAAAAAACCAAACTCACTGCTGTTGAGTTGATTCCGACTCATAGAGACCATACACGACAGAGCAGAACTGCCCCATAGGGTTTCCAAGGCTGTAACCGCTATGGAAGCAGACTGCCGTATCGTTCTCCCACAGAGCGGCTAGTGGGTTCGAACCACTGACCTTTTGGTTATCAATAAGCGCTTTAACCACTGTGACACCATGGCTCCTACTGTACACATACAGTACTATATTTCAGCTAATGTATGTGGCAAGGGAATATATGGGTTAAGTAGGTTACTACTGTAACTCTATTATAACCTTGTAGGATCACAGAGGTGTATGTGGTCGGATGTTGCCCAAAAGGACATTACGTGGTGCATGACTGTACTAACATGAGGGTTTTAGCAGATGATTTCTCTAACATGTCATATCTCAAGTAATAAACACATTCAAAATTTCATTTGAAAAGGGAGAATGAAATCTGCAAATCAAATTTTTTCTCCTGAAAACTAGCCAATTTTTAATAACAAACAAATGCTCTCTTTTTTAAAACATCCTATCATTCTGACTAACCAAATAGGGAGTATACATAGCGTCTGATGAACATTAGTTGTTAGCCATGATGAATAGCAGGGCCATGAAACACAAGAGCTGTAAAGACTCTTAGGGATGATGATGATTTTTGTAGAATTTCTTCGGTGATTCTCAAAACTTACTATATATATGTGTGTGCATATATATATACATATATATTTTAAATTATATTACAGATTTTTATACTTGCAATGATGGGCTTAAGCATAGCAACGACTGTGAGGATGGCGCAGGACTGGGCACTGTTTTGTTCTGTTGTATGCAGGGTCGCTATGAGTTGGAATGGACTCGATGGCACCTAATAACAACAATTTGTTATCATGTGTACTTGCTAAGTCTTGAATTTTAGTGACATTAAATGTTTTGACAATCATTGCATATATTTACTTCCAGACACCTCACACAAAGCTAAAATGTAAGCAGCACAATGAAGTTTGGTCTTAATGTGACAGAAAAAAAAATGTAGCTTAAGCATAAAACATTAAATAAAAAACCTTCAAAGTCAGATTTATACTCTTAGGTCATTTTCCAATACGGAAAAATAAAATTTTTATGATGATAAGGTAAATATGAATACAATATGTCTCTCTCAAAATTCCATGTAGGCACTATTCCCAGCTAGGTTTGATGTTTTTTGTTCCAAGAAGGTATGTTCAGTAAATTCTCAAAATGGGAGGAAGTAGAAAATTAAGAAGTAATGGTCAAATGGCACACAATTTCTTGCATTTAGACAGTGTTAAATTATTTGAAATTACAAGGTGTTGAAGATAAATATAAATCAATAAAAATTCCTGACTGTCCCATTACTCCATGATTGTTTCCCTTTCACACATACAATTTTCTAATGCACTTAAATGAGAGAAGTAGTAAAGCACAAAAACAACAACAACAACAAAAACCTAACCTGTTGCCATCAAGTTGATTCTGACTCACAGGGACCCTACAGGACAGAGCAGAACTGCCCCATAGGGTTACCAAGGAGCAGCTGGTAAATTCCAACTGCCGACCTTTATGGTTAGCAGCTGAACTCTTAACCTCTGTGTTACCAGGGCTCCAAGGAAAGCATAGGCGGAAAAAAATTCAAGTTTTGGAGTCAAAAGGATTGGGTTCTAGTTTTGTACTTAAGTCTCGGCAATATTGTGTGACTTCTTAAATTTTCTGAGTCTCAATTTCCACATCTATAAAATACGAGGATAAAATAGAGTGCTGTGTGATCTGTATACTAACATTTACTTTTTCAAATATGCAATTATTAAATATTTAAATATATGCCAATATAAATTGACACATTATTCCAAAGAGACTGAAATATAAAACAGGAGACACTAGTAATCAGTAAGAAATACTTTAGATAAAATTAATTAGGGCTGGTGAGGGAAGGGGGAACCAGAATAAAATACTGGAGGCCAAACGATCTGTAACGGGGTCCAACACCAATGCCACATACATATTTTAGTTAGTCTCCCCTTGCGGGAGGAACCAAAATATTATTTTAGCTGGCATCTGAACTTGGAATCGGCAGCCCTTAATCTAATGCGCCACTGTGCAAAGATGGTTGATACCAGTACGAAAACAACACAGGCAATGAGACATACTGGGATCATGTCTGACATTAATTTAGGCGACAAAATAAAAGCATATCCTCACATTCTTTGGGTATGATTTGTTTAAATTAGAAAGTGAAAAAATACAATTAAAAGGTTAAAGATATATCTTTAGCTCAGATAGCTATTTTCTGATGTTCTAGTGTCCGATCAATAGAAACAACTATTGACTATCAGCTACCACATATATTTTAATATATCTAAAATCGGCTTTCATGTAAACAAGTATTAATCATGTTGCAAAGACTTAAGAATATATACATATCTATATTACTTAATCAAACTTAGCTTTGGAACAGATTTTCATTTCTAACATTACCAGAAGGGACTAATTTCTAAAATACCATAATTATGAAGCAGATTAAGAAAAAAAATGGAAGCAGCTCTTTATCTTAATATAAAGATGTTTGTATTTCTCTTTATAATGAACAGAGACAACTGTAAGTGAATGCCTTTGCTTTCCCCCAACAAAATTACTCTCTACTGACAGGCAGGGGAGCTCAGTGGAAGAAAGATGGGCTTGGAGAGATTGAAAGAGGCTCTATTATGTCACAGTTTTAAAAACTCAGGCAAGTTACTTAATCCCAGTTTATCTTCCTCGTCTGTAAAATGGGCATTTACAATATCTACATTTCAAGGTTGTTGTGAGGAATTTATAATATATGTAGAGTATCTAGCACAGTGCCTGCTAGCCTATAGTTTACGTACAATAAATGAAAGCAGTTGTTATTGGCAACAAAGTGATATAGCTTTCTTAGTAGTGACAGAATACTGCTCAGGTTAAAGGACTTACTACTAATCCCTAAAAAGAGCATATTTTTCTGTTAGAATATATCTATGTATACGTATATATATACATACATATATATATACGTATACATATACATGCATATGTATTTCCCCTTGCTGTCAGCTGTTGCTAAGATATTTCTATTTAATCAATATTAGATAGTCTGACATCAAATGCTTTGATAAAACAGAGCTCAAACGAGAGAATGAAAGAACACACGGAACCATGATTTACCTGTTATAGAGTTGATCATAATTTTCCTTTAAAAGTTCCCGTTCCTTTTCTAAATCATTAATTCTATCCTGCAGCTAAAATGAAGAGAAAATTACATGTTAGGTGATTACTATATAAAACCACATGGGGGTAAAAAAACCTCACGAGAGGAGGCTAACATGTTTCAATCTTGATTTCTAAACTGTAGCTGCTAAGTAGGTCACTTATTATTGTCTGTATGTAATTTAGCACTGACTCTTCCAAGTTGTTAAATAAACACGAAATTAATATTCCTGTTTTAATTCAGTAGAAACGTATGTACTGCATTATGGCAACATGTGTCAGAACACAAAAAAGAATGTATTAAAAGGTTGCTGTTAAGTCCATGTAAACATAATACTTTTTACTTCTCCTAGCCTTATGCATTCCCTCCTTACATTCATTTTATATTAATTTCTAATTGGTCCATAAAGAAATAATAGGATTAACTGTTTGGGGGTTCATGGTGTAAACAAACTGTGTCAATCACTATTTACTCTGAAGACAATTTCTCATGTTAACTTAGAATTTACAAACAGCCAATAACATACCTTATCAATAAATGAAAAAAACAAACAAAATTATGTACCTTATTTTATCCCACTAAATAATATTTTTAGAAATAAAT
This sequence comes from Trichechus manatus latirostris, assembly GCF_000243295.1. Classification (NCBI taxonomy): domain Eukaryota; kingdom Metazoa; phylum Chordata; class Mammalia; order Sirenia; family Trichechidae; genus Trichechus; species Trichechus manatus. Next base: position 14,515,307 of record NW_004443950.1, on the reverse strand, counting down.
TTGGGAAAATAATTGCATCTTATGACTAAAATGTACATTTCTGTACTCTAGCATTTAAGTTTTATTACAAGTATATTTTGTAGTTACAATCTTTTCCTATGGATCAGAATATTCTTAAAATTCATCTCCATTCTCAAAATTCTCTTCTGATGATAGTGAGACACAATAGTAAGATAAAAAACTCTCCCAAGATCAGAACAGAATGGGGGCATCTTATTTTATTTCCATTTTCCCTAAATGGAGATGCATTTATAGACTACAGCAAGAGATGATGCTAGTGGGGATATGAGCAATAACAGTAATAGGAAGAGGAGGGAGTTTCAAACAACTTGTTAGGAAAAAAAAACTACATAATTTCACAAAATTGCTGATGCTGCAGAAACCTAATATCCTTCTCTTCAGTAAGAGATATATTCCTATAATTCTGTTTTGGTATCTCAAATGATGAATAAATTGTTCTAGTTGTGAAAGTTAAGTTCCAAAGGTAATCTGCATCAGTTTCATAATGTTTTTCTTTTTAGTCAAGGGTCCTTAATCCCTCAGGTAACGAGTGGATCTCAAGACATTAGCAAGTATTTTTCAGCACTGATTTGCCACTCCCATACTTTATCAGCAACTAAACTGTATTGTGCTCAACATGCCATATATGAAGCTTATAATTTTAAAATACATATATTTAAAACATCTCTATTTTCTTTTTTCAAATCAGCTGCAGAGAAGTTTTAATGCAACGGATGGCTAAAATCTTTGGGAGCTTACCTCTTCTATTCGTTTTTCAGAAAATGTCATGGAATTTAATTGTTTCTCAAGATTGCAGCATTTTAAACGCTGCTCCTTAAGCTGCTTATTTAGCTCATCTCCATTTGCCATCAAGGCATCATGGCTGATCCTGAGAGCTCTTTGCTTCTATAAAACAAAAAGAAAATTGTTTAAGATTTCTGGATTATGCTTTGAATAAACGATTACAATTCTATAAATATATTTACTACTAAAGTTCACATGATACAATTTATTCTTCACATCACAAATGATGCCTGTGGGTTACCTGTCTGTAAGAGACATGTAACGTGAGGAAGAAACTACAGGGTGACCTTAGCAAAGCCCACATAATGCAAAAAGTGTTTGGCTTTTATTTTCTTTCCTCCTAGTTCTGACTTGTTGATAGTGACCAGTAAGTAAATTAGTTTCAGCAATTAATTTTTTTTTTTCTGTTTGCTGTGGCTTCAGTGGTTAGACATTCTGTCTAAAAATGCTGCAGCATGGGTCAAAAATAAATGCTGACCACAGATATTCAAACTGAAAGGATTTGCCATCACACCGTATAAACAGCCTGGGATGGTTAGCTTTTAATTTTAATAAATTAAATTTTTCAATTCAGTAAAATAGTTAAACTCTTAACTTTCAAAATGGCCTATTTATGGGCATGCTCTGAATTCAGTTTTATATACTTAAATACTACATGCCTCTTTTGTAAATTTTTTAATGTTGATTACAGTGAATTCTCTTCATAATGGCTATATGACCATAATATGCACTGCCTCACTGGCCACACAAAGTAGCTTAAGTTCTACTGAAGTTCTTGTACGCTCCTTTACAAGACAAGTGTTGGTGAGCTACTTTAGGCCAATGTTCTTTAATCTTGCTTCGCTGTAGACACTACCTTTAACCACCTTTCTCTCGGCTTCTGACCTCATTGAGGCTGTTGGCCTGAAGCTCTCAAATCTCTACCCTGTGTTAATTCCCAAAAGAGGTACCTGGGCTACAGGAGACACTTGTTAATGATGGTATTTAAACAAATACCTGAAATCACTGTTAAATGGAAATTAAAATGGTTAAAGTGCTAAGAGAACGTAAAATCATTTTTGTGGGCTTTCTTAATTCCTCATTTTAGAAATAGCTTTCAAACACACATACTTTTCAATTCTCCTTTTCTGTCCATCTGCAGATAGTGCTATCCTTTCCTCTCTCTAATCAGTCTCTCTTCTACAAACTCTCACATTTATATGGAAGGTAGTTATTACTTGGCACTTAAGGAGGTTCCTGCAGGATGAAAAACTCTACCTAGAGTATGCTTTAAAAATATTTAACTATTTAATTCAATAGTGAATTTAGTCTTCAGATGACCCTATGCTTTGCATCAATTTACTGCTCTCCTTGTCTCAGCACTTCAAAGAAAGTGCTGCTTAATATGAATTCTGCTCATCTGGAATGTTTTGGAGTTCATTAATTCCAGAACTCATGTTAATTATGCAGTGCCAATAAATAGGAGCCCTCTGATGGCAGATTCCTGTGGGGCCATAGTCCTTGTTAAAACAACTATGGGGAAGAAGAGTTTCAAGTACTGTTAACATGAATTGTTAATGTTTAAAATAAATACATTAATAGCTGACATTATGGATATGTAAATATTTTCTGATACTGGTACTGACAAAGCAAAACAAACAAAACAATAAAAAAAACCCCACAACAAACCTCCCAAAAGGAAAGCGTTAACAGAGCACGATTTGTAACTTTGGTCTACTTTAGATACTTTACAAATGTTTAAAACTGAAGATATATGCAAATACAGCCGCTAACCCTCCAATACTAAGTACAGATAATAATTTCTTATAAAAGGAGTTAAAAATAAATTTTCTTGGCACGAGATAATTTATCATAAATGTGTTCATTATTTTAAGATGAGACAGATAGTCATAAAAGTCCAAGCAGTTATTTCTTTAGTTATTAAATTATAAATAACAATAAATGAAGCCAAATTACATCAACTCAAGGATAAAAAGAGTAATCATAAAAATTATGCTTTAGTGTTATGACAATTCTACTTTTTAAAAACAAATAACTTAAATGTCAGTTTTGAATTCTTTGTATCTATGCATCATCATAATAAAATAAATGATCACGGTACCTCTTGAAGCTGAATAAATTTTCCTTCCATTACTGAAAGAGCATTGCTTTTCTCCACTAGTTGCTTATGAAGCTTAATCATTTCTACATTGTCCCGAATGTTTGACCTTCAAAGTTGTGTTTAAGAGAGAGAGGAAAAAAGGTAAGGTTAAAAAAAAAAAAAAAAAAAAAAAAAAGGGAAGAAAAATCAACGGTGGAATTGCAGTTTTTCATTTAAGGCTACCTAGAAAATATTTACATTCTTGTACATCAGTTGCCAAGACTTTTAGCTTATTACACACTTAGGACAGATTTATTACTTAAAATCAATCAATAATCATGTTTGAACTTTCAAAAACACAGACTTTCAGTTTGAAGAGAGCCCCCAAACTTGACGACTGTCTCACCTCTATAATGATTGATAATATGAATTGAAAATCATTTTACAGTGTCCTGAAAGATGGCATGAAAACACATCAGTCTTTAGCACAGCAACAGTTCCACCACCACACTTCAGACTTATTTTAAGGCGGACAATCACACCACTTTTCCCTTAAAGAAAAATATGCAATACAGCCACTCATCTTCCCACCACTCCCTCGAAGCAGATGGTATCATAAGATTACCATTTATTGGAGTTTCCTCTTGGAGTTTAAACTTTTCAAAATATTTCCAAAAAAAGTGACTTAGCATTTTATACTAATAATGCCCAAAGCTGGCATTTAAATATGTTGCAGATGCGCCTTTAGCTGTAAGAGATCATTTGACATTCACAGGGTATACAGAAACCCTATATGCTGCAATACTATTTTGTATTTTTCCTACTGAGATTAAAGCAAACGCAGAATTTAACAGAAAGATCTTGTTAAAGGTTAATCATAGATCTAAATGAATACCTTTTTTCAAAGCACATTTCTTTTCCTGACAAACTTCCCTAATTAAATATGTTTTACATTAAAAAATATTTTAAAAATTGTAAAGCTTGGTTTTAAACCTAACTTTTAAGAAAAATCAGGTAAAATTGTTAAATTCAGAAAATAATTTCATTATTTAAAGTCAGTGATTTTACTTCCAAAACTTATCTAGTGTACACATATTGGAAAAATTGTCACAATGCCCTATTGGAACCAGAAAATGGACTACAAAGCTGACACATCTGTATACCAGCTGAGGACTTGAAATACTTAATTTTCCTCTTTGATATTTCAAAGTTCATTGTGTTTTGGCATTGGACAGTTAGCTGTCTTCACACAGAAGATAAACAAGAACCTGGATCTTGCCCAGGATATTGTACTTGTTTATCTTCCGTGTGAGGACAACTAACACAGTCTTAACACAATGTTAAAATAATTATGTGTTTAAAACATGTTATCTAGTAGATATGAGCATATCTTCAACAGCACACTCACTATCATTCCCCTCAGTATTACCTCTGCTTGCTTAAAAAAAAAAAAAAAAACTGTAACATGAAGAAAGACATATTTTAAATAAAGTATAAAAAAAAAATTTACTTTTTTTCGTATTTAGAAGCCAGAATATAATTTACTTGTTTTCCCCAGAATACTCAGCTTGACCACTCAGTGACATTTATTGATACGGAAGGAAAGAATATGATTTAAATAATTTCAAATCTTTTTTCTATTTTCAGTTGGTCCTGGAATTTTATTTTTCTTGCTTTTAAATATGTTAGTATTTTCAAGAAGACTCAGATATATCCGGGTAATAACTATTACTTAATGACAGCAACAAAGAATTAAGGCCCAATAACCCATTCAGTCACATAAAAAACAACAACAAAACAACCAAACCTGTTGCCGTCAAGTCAATTCTGACTCACAGCAACCCCACAGGACAGGGTGGACCTGCCCCATAGGGTTGCCAAGAAGTGGCTGGTGGACTCGAACTGCTGACCTTTTGGTTAGCAGCCTGAGTTCTTAACCACTACGCCACGAGTCACATGAGGTCATAAAGAAATGATACAAACAAGTTTTACTCTCTGTAAGACAAAGGCCAGTAAGTATGTTTCAAAAACTTTCAGCGGCTCAATTGGTAGATGCTTTTATGAATATTCTCCAAAATCCTCAGAGTTTAAAGTGATCAAAATATTGACAAGAAAAATCACATTTTACACTAATAATGCCCCAAGTGGGCATATGTGCATCATAAGTAGTATTTAGAAAACTATGATAATATGGTACTTGTAAATAAAGTCAGTGCACTACAGAGTACACCTATTCTGGGATAATGCAAAATCTGCATGTCTTTAATAATTTTTTTCCTAAGCTTTATTTATTTTGATGATGTTGTTGAGAATATACACAGCAGAACATGCACCAATTTAACAGTTTCTGTATGTCCAATTCAAGGTTATTCAGGTATACAATTTCTTGAAAGCAATTACAATAATTGGCAGTGCAATCCTATCTTTAATGAATGTGACTTTCCCATCACCCTTAGCCTCTCCCCTTCCCCTCCCCCTCTCCTGTCCCTGGTAACCACTAATAAACACTGGTCTCTGTACATTTGCCTTTTCTTTTTATATAAGTGAGGTCATACAATATTTATCCTTTTGTGATTGGCTTATTTTGCTCAGCATGTCTTCAAGCTCCATCCATACTGTAGCATGTATCAAGACTTCATGTCTCCTACTGGTTGATTAGTATTCCATTGTATGAAAGTACCACCCCATTGATCTGTTGATGGGCATTTAAGTTCTTTCCATCTTTTGGCAATTGTGAATAGTGCTGCAATGAGCATTGGTGTACAAGTCTCTTTTTGAAGCTCTACTTTTTCAAGTCTTTTGGGTATATACCTAGAAGTGGAATTCCTGGGTCATATGATAGTTCTGGAAACCCTGGTGGCGTAATGGTTAAGAGTTATTGCTGCTAATGAAAAGGTCGGCAGTTCGAATCCACCAGGCGCTCCTTGAAAACAGTATGGGGCAGTTCTACTCTGTTCTGTAGGGTCTCTATGAGTCGGAATTGATTCGATGGCAATGGGTTTGGTTTTTTTTTTTTTTTAATGGAAATCCTGGTGGTGTAGTGGTTAAGAGCTACTAACGGCTGCTAACCGAAAGGTCGGCAGTTCGAATCCACCAGCTGCTCCTTGGAAACCCTATGGGGCAGTTCTACTCTGTCCTATAGGGTTGGTATGAGTCAGAATCAACTAGACAGCAATGGGTTAGTTGTATTTTTAGTTTTTTGAGGAACCACCACTGTTTTCTACAATGGCTGTACCAATTTGCATTCCCACCAGCAATGGAACCACATCCTCACCAACATTTAGTTTCTGTTTTGTTTTTTTCTCTTAGTTATCTTAGTGGGAGCGAAATGGTATCTCATTATGGTTTTGATGTGCATCTCTGACGACTATAATGACGCTGAGCATCTTTTCATGTGTCTGGTGGTTATTTGAATGTCCTCTTTGGTGAAATGTCTATTCAAATCCTTTGCCCATTTTATGATTTGGTTATTTGTCTTTTTGTTATTAAGTTGTTGAAGTTTTATATATATTTCAGTTATTAGATTCTTATTGGATATATGGTTTCCAAAGATATTCTCCCAGTTCGTAGCTTGTCTTTTCACTTTTTTGGTAAAGTCTTGGTGAACAAAAGTTTTCAATTTTTATGAGGTCCCATTTATTTATTTTGTCTTTTGCTATTTGTGCTTTTGTTATTATATTAGCCAATCAATTGTTAAAAGCTAGGCCTGACAGCACTGCCCCTGCTTGTTCTTCTAAGAATTTTATGATTTCAGTTTGCATATTTAAGTCCTTAATCCATTTTGAATTTGTTTTCATATCTGGTGTAAGGCATGGGTCCTGTTTCATTTTTCTGCATGTGGAAATCCACTTTTCCCAACACCATTTATTGAAGAGACTCTTCTTTCCCCATCGAATGGACTTAGCACCCTTGTCAAAAATCAGTTGACCATAGATGTGTGGTTTAATAATTACTTTTTAAGCGCCAGTTTTAGGGGCTTTATGCAAAGTAATTATTACCATGACCACATATTTTTTGAGGGTAACAATTGGAAGGATGACTTGCCGTTAAGCCGAAAGTACTCAGTTAATGATATAAAGAACATAAAAGTTAAAATCAGCAGTGCAATGAATGTGCTCTAGTCTTTAGGAAAGCGTACAATGCACATCAACTCAAACCTGACAATCAAGGCAATATTTTTACATAGATAAAATATCATAAAAGAAAAAGGGTGGAATTGAGATAGAAAAGAGGGAAAGAGATGCCATAAAAAGATGACAAGGAGCGTGAGAAAGATGTTGGAGGGAAGATGGAGCTAGAGTCATTGCTAAGTGGCCACACCTTGATCTCCATGCATGTGAAGGAAGCCCCCAGGTTGGTTTCCTCTTAAGAACAGATACAGGGCTAATTTTATGAGCAGTATTTTAATGCCCTCCACGTAAGAATTTCTTGGCCTACTCCACAGCAGTATGACAAGGACATCGAATCTTCAGGATGATGGCATTTTAACAGAAAGAACAACACACAGTGCAACACTCAGATGAACTCTGAGCCAATCATGCAACAATTCATACATGCTGCATTACACATGGTGAAATGACTTGGAAACAGATACCACGCATGCTAATTAAGTGCTTTGGAAAAATAAATTTCTCAAATTTTTCTACAGGGATTTTGAAAACACTATAAACAATTAAGTTAGAAAATGCACTTTCTTTTCTCTTTCTCTTTCATAAAGAAAACACATACGTATGATTTAGAATTATGATCAAATCTTCTAAAACTATGAGAAGAGTTGGCCCATCTCTAGATTAAAAACAAACTGAAATAAATTAGATTTCATGTTGAAAAAAGTAATCCAGCTCAACAACCTGTGTGCCAAGGTTCTCTCATATAATTTGAAACAGTCAAGTAATAAACTCTGAAAAAGGAATTTCTAATGGAAGCCTTGAAAAACACTTGACTCCAGCTTTGCTACTGGGTGCCACAATAAATCCAGAAACTTAAAACCTCAGATACACTGGAGGAGGAAAAACTTTCAGTGGGGCTATGTAATGTATAGTCTAATACGAAAGCTTAAGAAGCAAAAACCTTTGCTCCGGTGAAAGTTTCATATACTTCATTCCCCAGGCGCAAAAACCCTGCCGACATTTCATTCTTTGCAACAGTAAGGATTATGAAAGTTAAAAAGCCTCTTGATTCTGGAGACTAAGATGTTATAATATAGTATTAAACACCATTTGGAAGAAAAGGCTTTAGCACACAGAAGCTAGGCTATGAGATTCTGGTAAGTAGCTAGGTCAAACATTTACAAGATAGAATGCAGAAGCTCTTTTTGAGTAACGGTTTTAGGCTGACTAAATTTGGGGGGATATGCTTGAAAACAATCTTGTGGTTAAAAAAAACCCTTAAGTTTTTGTTGTTGTTTTTCAACAGTGGTAGTCATTCTGTGTACGTATTATTGAAAGAAATATAGGTCATTCATAGTCCTTACTGGAGGAACACAGATAGTAATCACTAGAAAGGGTGCCACTTCTGAACTGGACTCCAGAAGGCTGCTAGTAAATTGAATAAGCTTCACTGAAGTAGCTGAAGAAAGCCTATCTGAAAGGTAACGGTTTTGCTCAAAACTGCTACTTGAGTTCATAGGGGAAAACAATGCTCCCTGATTTAAGACTGCATAAAGGAAAAAAAAAATTTTGCATGTTTATTTGCTTCTGGATGTTACCTTTCTTGTGGTGTTGGGTCAAAACATAAAGCAGAACTCAGCATTCTCTTACTCTGATTGACTACTAGCTGAAAGGTTTGCTGTTTGAATCCACCCACAGGCACCTCTGAAGACAGGCCTGGCGACCTGCTTCTGAAAGGTCACAGCCTTGAAATCCCTATGAAGTAGCTGTACTCTGCACACACAGGGTTGCCATGAATCAGAATAGATTCGACGGCAACTAACCACCACCACCACCACCCACAAGGAGTGGAGGGGGATAGTTATGCCAAGCTCTATTCTTGCATATAATTACACTCAGATGAAAATGTAGAGAGCACTCTCAAGGACTGGTTATGGGAGGTGGGGCCAAGATGGCAGAGTAGTCAGATGCTTCCGGTGGACCCTCTTACAACAAAGACCCAAAAAAACAAGTCAATCGATTCTATATGGCAATCTGGGAGCCCTGAAGTTCAAAGGCAGAGTGGAGGAACCAGACTGAGTGGCAGGGGGAGGGAGAGACAGTTTGGAAGCAGCAAGGAGTTGCCAGACCTGACCCAGCGAGAGCCTGAGCCCTTCAGGCCTGATCAGCTCCAGGGTGAGTGGTGAGGCAAGGAAGCAGCCTTGCTCGGGAGGTGTGTTTTCTGCACAGGGGGAAACCCAGCCGCTGAGAGTCTACACGGCCACCTAGAACCAGTGAGAAGTAGCCTTCATCGGCGAAAGACAAGGACTGGTTAAGGACAGGAAGAACCGAAACCAGGCTCATCTTCTTAAGGGTATCATTTTTAGATGAACCAAGAACCAAATTTAATGAATTCTAACTAGAGACTTACAATGGTAGTAACAGGAATCTGGGAATTGCATTCAATATTTCACAAAGCTCAAGGGGAAATGTAGATTTAACAGCAATTAAGTTACAAAAGTGAACTAAAGGTTTTGTTTTGTTTTTCTGATAGAATTGTACCAATTTAGTGTAATAGCATGGGTTATTTCATAATTATCAAGCACAATGATTGACATGATATAAGTCACTGATGAATACAAAAGAAATAAGTTGATTAAATTAATAAATACTGCTTATTTGGTAGATGTGGTCTTTCAAAAACACATCTATGGGGAGAAAAGTGGCTGCTGTTTAAAAGGTAGGGAACCACTTATCCATTTCAATCTCCTCATTTTATAGTTGAGGTAGCTAACTGAGGCTCAGAGAAATAAAGAATTTGGCCAGAGTCCTTAAACAATGGATCCAGGACTCAAATTGAGTTCTGACGAAGACGCAAATTCTTCCCACTATTTTGTTTCCTTCCTCTGAGATGTTCCTAACTTTTAACTTTCCCTACACTCTCATGTATATAGTCATACTAGTTGCTATCAGTTGTGGCAACTTCTGTGGTTTATAGAAAGTGTTGGGACAATGTGTCAAACAGCTATCACAGAGAAATCTTAGGTAATAATTTAAAAAAACCATGGATAAAATAAAATGATATTTGAAGACCAGACTTACTGGCCTGACATACACTGGAGAAACCCCAAGAGTATGAACCCTAGATACCCTTTTAGCTTTCAGCTCAGTAATGAAGGCACTCCTGAGGTTCACCTTTCATCCGAAGATTAGACAGGCCCATAAAAAAGACTAAAGGGGCACACCAGCCCAGGGGCAAGGACTAGAAGATAGGAGGGGACAGGAAAGCTGGTAATAGAGAACCCAAGGTCGAGACAGGAGAGAGTTGACAGGTCGTGGGGTTGTTAACCAGTGTCATAAAACAATACGTGTACTGTTTAATGAGAAGCTAGTTTGTTCTGTAAACCTTCATCTAAAGTACATTAAAAAAAAAAAAAGAAATGATATTTGAGTCTGATAGTTTTCATTGGGCAAATTATAAGCTATTCAAAACAAACAGTAAGAGCTTGGTGAATATATTTTTTAAAAATGACAAATCAGCCCCCTGTGTAATAATGTTTGCATGGTTATGACTGGCCCCAGTTACCCTTCTATCAGAGAACCAGATGTGCCCTCTAAATTAGGAGGCTGGGCAATCAGACAAATCCAAATTGAGAGGCATTCTGCAAACAACTGTCAATGGGTTGGAAAAGACTGGGGAACCACTCTAGAATAAAGGAAACTTAAAAGACATGACAAGTAAATGTAATGCATGATGGTTGATTGGATCCTAGATCAAACAAAACCAAACCAGCTATTTTTTTTAAAAAAATAAGAGCTATAAATGACATTCCTGGGACAACTGGGGACATTTGGATATGGACTGTGTATTAGATGATGTTACTGTATCATTGTTTAATGTCCTGAATGTGATAGTTGCATTGTGTTGCTTACATGGGAGGACGTCTTTGTGTTTAAAAGATACTTAAAAGCGCATGTAGGGATAAGAATCAGGATAGACGCATCCAACTCTCAAATGGTTCAGAAAAAGAGCCAGAGAGAAAAAGAGCTCGCTTGTGTATTCCCATTGCTATGGAGTCAATTCTAACTCATAGTGACCCATTAGGACACAGTAGGACTGCCCCATACGGTTTCCAAGGCTGTAATCTTTACTGAAGCATACTGCTATATCTTTCTCCCGTGGAGGAGCTGGTGGGTTTGAACTGCTGACCTTAAGCAGCTAAGTGCTAAACCACTGCACCACCAGGGCTCCTGCTTGTGCATTAGCATGTGGAAGCAGGCTTGTTGTGGCATGCACGAACACGCACAGAATGAAAGGTATGTGACTGTTCGTTTTATTCTTCTTAAAATTTTTCTGTACCTTTGCAATTTTCAAACTAAAAAGTTGGGGAAGAACTCAGGGTGCTAGAAAGTAATTCTGTATCTGTACACAGAGGGGAAAGAGAAGCCTCTAAAGCCAAGAGTTTCTTATTCTATATGGCTGACAAAAGGCTTCTCTGTTACCAGAAGATCTGACAGTCTACTGTCCTACCAAAGGGGAGAGGGCAAATTAGACTGCCTGAAACATTTATGGGTTAAATTTCTTCCATTGGGACATTACAGCACTTACATGATTTTTAATTAAGAAAGTAAACACTCTAATGTATATTTTTAAAAAAAAATTTAGTACAAACTAGTTACACATTTGGTGAGCGTATAAATATTTCTGGAGTTGAAAAAGTCAATAAAAGGTAAAATCATTCTGATTTTAATGTTTATGTACATGTGTTCACTGGTTACTGCTTTGCATTTAATTTAAGACCTCCTTTTTAATAAGCAGAAAATGTACATTTTTATATTGTTTAAATTTTAATACGGATTTTTGTTCAAAACAACACAGACATTCAGGCTACTTGTAAATGATACAAGATTTTTTGCTAATGAGGCATTATGTAGAACATATGCAAAAATCACAACTCAGTCTTCCAAAATAGACCACAACAACAGGAAAAAACATGATTTTAATAAAAAAGAGCAGCACTGGGTTTTTACTTCAAAGCAATTAAGGGCTTTGGATAACCAAAAGTTTATGTCAAGCTGATGCCAAACCAAACTGATCCATTAAACACATACTGTGAAGAGTTTCTGTAATAGTCTATGAAAAGGCTCTTCGCCATAAATATCAAGCACCGCCGCTCTGGAGATTACAACTACGTTAGGTTCATGTTTGGAACAAGGAGTACAACATCCAGATCAGACTTCTAGAATTTCAAATCTGAAATAATGTATCCGTGAAAGAGAAGTTTAAATATGTTTTCCATTTTCCGATTTTTCTCTACAGTAAATTATACCAAGTTTTATATTCTCCCCAACATTTTTTCAAGTTTTCTATTAGTCTCAAAAAAAAAAAAAAAAATTGCTGTTACACATAAAACATTGAACTATGTGTAAACAGAAAAAAAAAAAGCCCTGAAGTTCCTTATTTTAAGTTACTTCTTTCGTTTTCAACAATTGTATTTCAAGAAACAATACACTATTCACTGCAGGTATCTTTTCTTCTAAGCGAATAATATATATAAATTTTTGATTTTATAAAATCAGTGAGATAAGGTACACATTCACTTATTTCTTTGGCCTCTGCAACAAAAGTTCCTTTACCTGTAATATTCATTTTGCCTCTGCTTCTAGTTCTCGATGTGACAACAAATAGATTGCTATGGAGTGGATGATATAGCTACCTGAGGAGGGCCATAGTTTTGTTTCCAAGGTAAATTCCTCTATGTGTCTATGCTGGTGTCTCTTGGTGTTCAATTAACACTGAGAGTCTAGCTCCTAGATAATCCTGTCCCTTTGGAAGAAGGAACAGCCAACACAGTGTCCATTTTTCTCTCTGGGAATCTGAGACATATAACAGGGAAAGCAGTCCCTGGCTTGTACTCAGCAGCAGAATATAGCTGATATGGATGGGCCCCAAGCTTGGGCTTGGTTGAAGGGTATTATTTTTATATTAAGATACCATCTTAAATATGGCTCTTGGCAATTTACGAAGATCACCATACCCAGTGTTGGAGTCTGGTCCTTCAGCATTGTGTCTCATACGGAATCATTCCTTGGTTTTCTAAGAAGACTGAGTCTAAACCAGTTCTTCTTCCTAGGGGAACATGCTTAATTCCTAGGTATTTAAGCTGCCTGAAAGCCAGGGTTCCGATTACATCCCCTAATTTAAATACATTTCTCAAAAATAGTAATGTTTCTTTTGTCTTGCACTTAGAAGGGTAGGAAAATGTCACTAGACATATAGGATTTCATTACATAACTTAATGTTACACATAACTTTTCAGGAACAGAAATGATTAGGGATAATGAATTCTAATATTTTAAATCTCTGAACTATACAGTTTTTCATATATTTTTTGGCCCACTTTACTATTTTTCGTTTTTAACAAGTCTGATAATACATATTTTTTCTCAACTTCTTTATATGTTATCATGTAAGGTTAGTTAAAAGAGGACTAAACTCTGAATCTGAAACGAAAAACTAAACATCCATACTTGGTTTTTATAAATAAGAACCTAGCCACATAAGCGTAATATCACATAGACTGGAAAGGGGAAAAATAAATAGAGGAATTAGTCTGGTTTAAAAAAAAACGACATTAAGAGAGGAGTAAAAGACATAAGACATATAACAACCAAATGCAACATGTAAATCTTTTTTGGATTCTAATTCAAATGTACAGTAGAAAGACATCCTCAGAAAAGTTTAAATATGGACTAGTTATTAGATGATATTCAGGAAATGCTGTTAATTTTGTTCGGTGGGATACTGACATGGTGGTTATGAAAAAAAAAATGAATTTCTTATTAGATAGAGATACATACTAAAGTATTTAGGGTAAGAAAACATGATATCTGGGGCTAATTAACTGAAGGATAAAGAAAGTGAGGGGATAGATGAAACAAGACTGGTAAACGTTAATAATTATCAAAGCTGGGTGATGGGTAGATGGGGGTTCATTATGCTTGCTCTCTTTACTTTTAGATAAGCTGGGTCCAAAAAAAAAAACACCATAAAGGGAAGAAAATAATTAAAGAATGTGGTAAAAAGATAAAGTCTTGTTGAAAGCACAATGTGAAAGCATAAAAAACAGTAAAGTATTAGGAACCAAAACCATGGCAAAGGAGGATAGGAAAAAAAATTACATATTATAAACTGTCAAAAACGAAGCGGCAGCAAGGAGAATACTATCATCAATAACAACCAACAGAGTGTGATGAAAACTTTGAATATCAGGAGAGGTAGCCTCTTTTTGGGATCACAAACAGATGCCATATTATGGAATTTACTATCTTGTTAGGCTGCAAAAAAATTAAATCAACCTGGACTTATGCACCAGGTATGCCAACAGCTGAGTCCTTGTCACCTATATTTCTCCTGGTAGCTACAATCAAATGGTATTAGAACTCCCTGCAATCTTGGCAAAAGGGGCAAATGAATGGAGGAAACAAGAGGAGAGTGATTTGCATTCATCAGAAGCTGCTCCAACAGCAGCGAAGGTTAGGGAAAACGTCTCTTAGACTACAGCTGTCGAGAGTAGTTAGAGAGCTATTTATGAAGAATGTTAAATAAAAACATGATTTTAAAACAGACTAGATAAAATTATCCTTTTGAGTACATGGCAAAGTATTTTAAACTAATTTTGACCTTATCCAATTGTTATTTCTGTTTTTAACATACCTTTGATCTGTAGCTTGCTGTTCTCGAAGTTGAAGAAGAGATAACTCAATTTCGTTTTCTTTTCTCCTCAACTGAGTTTTCAGGATCTCAGCCAAGTGCTCTAATTCTTCTATCTGGTCTCTCTGAGTCTGAATAACATTTTCTCTGAAATAAAAAGCCTTTACAAGAATTTGTAGTTTGAGGAAAAATTTGCAGTATTTGAGATCAGTGCAAAGAAAGCTCTCCATATAAACAGCAAGTAAAAGTTAAGACTTTTAGCTTAAGTGCCTCAGACAGAGTAAAATATTAGATTAAATGTGATGATTTGGAAATACATATGGAACAATTCAAGATAATACTTTTTACAAGATACTGTCCTAGGCAATGGACTGGACTTTGGTTAAATTCAGTTAAAAACCCATTGCCATTCACTTGATTCCGACTCATAGCGACCCTATAGGACAGAGTAGAACCACCCCATAGGGTTTCCAAGGAGCGGCCGGTGGATTTGAACTGCAGACCTTTCGGTTAGCAGTCAAGTTCTTAACCACTATGCCACCAGGGCTCCAAATTCAGTTACATAAGTGTTTACTGATCACCTACTATGTACTCCACTATCTTTTCATCTTCAGATCATGTATATGCCTTTGTTTTTTCATATGTACATCTGCCTACATCATCCAAACAAGGGAGATGAGATGCCAAACACAACTTACTGGTCCCTAGCATGCTTTTCTCTCTACCATGTCTAGCAGCCACCCAGGATAAGGAGCCTCAGAGAAGTGGTATGACCTCTGGCTTTTCATCTGATTATCAGGTAACAAGATGTTGTCTAGATTTTCCTTGTCTTAGCCTTTCATTGCCTGATCATTATTGTAACTGATGTCCAAAATATCCAAAGGAGATCATTTTAAGTCCACAGTATTCTTAAGCAACTATCTAAAGCATCATATTCTGTCTTTGTGGGTTTTTTTTTCTTCATTCAGTATTGTAACTTTTTTTTTAATTGTGGCAAAAATATATGTAACAAAACATTTGCCATTTCAGCAGTTTTTACATGTACAATTCCGTGAAATTAATTATGATTATCATGTTGGAAAAAATTTAGAAACAGAGGTGATGGTAGTATTGGTTCTTTTTGATAATCCATGTGAAATTTGTAGATAAGGTAGAACCTTACCTTCATCTGTGACTCAGAGACACTGAAACCATGAGGCTTTGATTAACTGAAAATTAAATGTGGCTACAGTAACTTTTACAAAACCATGGTATGATGAAGAACGCAGTACCACAGAATCACAGAGAAACAAAATCTGAAATCCATATGTATCAGATAGCTCTGTATGTTTAGGCCACTCCTCTTAGTATCTTCTTTTTTTTTTAACCACCAAAAGAACTAATGAATTCCGGACCTAAACTAAAAAAAATTACCTGTAATTTTCCTGAGAATGAGAATATCACCTCTACAGCTTATACTATTCTCAATGACTGGGCATTATGCTATTCCTTTGGGGGTGGGGGTTCATAATAAAGACGTCTATTCCATAAACCCTTCCATCAATGCAATTGGGTAAGTTGTTAATATTCCTCACTTTACTAAAAATATGCTCAATGATATCTGTTTTTAGCCCACAGAACTGGCTGTATTTTAGTGGAGCAAATTATTTATACATAACCTAATCCTCTATAAAATAAAGAACAGGGAGGGATCAAAAAAGACAAAATCAATAAAGTTCTAGAATGGCTGTGGAAAAGAATACATACAAATTTCTGATTTCTCCTCTGGCTTCTTCAAGTAAACTGCTGCCATATTTTGTAAGCATGGGTTGTAGAGTTTCTGCTACATCTACATCTTGGAATCTTATGCCTAAAAACAAATTAATAAAATTTGATTATAGAAGTGAAGCTAGAAAAGAAAGACCCTGATTTACTATTGTCAGGATATTTATAGTAAAATATTTTATGAAGTACTACGAGATATATGCTCTATAGTACAGAGAATTAGAAATATACCATCGGAGGGACTATTAGATCTTAGCCACCAGCAGGCATTAAATAAAACACAGCGGCAAGTATTGCCCATTTATCAGCTTCTACGATGGAAACCAAATTACCAGAAATAATTTGATTCAACTTAGGTTTAGAATTCCTGCAGTAATTTCTGAAAGAAACAAGGTCTTCAATTCAGGTCTTTACAATATAAACTGAAGCAGGAAGTAAACAGCCTCAAAAATATGAATTTTTTTTCCTAGTATTTCTGATAAAGGTTTTTTGATTTTTAAGTTAGCAATTCAGATCCCTTGACCTCACGTTTAAGTAAAATGTTCCCTGTATTTTAGTTTATTCCACATGAATTAGAAAATCCATATTTAAGCAAAAAGTAACTTGAGAATGGATCAATAGATTCCTTTAAATAAAACATTTCCTTGATGGACTTTAAATATAACTTCCTTATAAAAATACTTACATACAATTTTACAAGGATAATCACATTGCTAAAAATGAGACACGTTTTAAATATGTACTATACATTTGTATAATGATTAAATTATTAGAATTTAAGGTAGATAAAAGGGGCCCTGACTGTACAATGGTTCAGCGCTTGGCTGCCAACCGAAAGGCTGGTGGTTCGAATCCACCCAACGGCTCTGTGGAAGACCTGGTGACCTACTTCCATAAAGATTACAGCCAAGAAAACCCTATGGGGCAGTTTTTCTCTGTCACTAGGGGTCACTATGAGTTGGAGTCGACTCCATAGCATACAACCACAACAAGGTAGATAAAGAATAACCAAAAGCAAACCATTTGCTGACAAATAAATTGATTCAGTCTCATGGCGACCCATGTGTGCAGAGTAGAACTGTGCTCCATGGGGTTTTCAAGGCTGTGACCTTTCGGAAGAAGACAGCCAGGCCTTTCTTCCAAGGCGCCTCTGGGTAGGTTCAAACTTCCAACTTTTCAGCTAGTAGTTTGGCTTAATTTTTTAAAAATGAGAATTTTAATGAGAGTAATGGGACTATTATTTGCTTTTTCTAAAAAATTCAACATCTATTGATGTATCTCAGACTAAAGAATGTAAAGGTTTTGCCTAAAACATTAAAATAGTTTGTTGTTGTTGTTAGATGCCATCGAGTTGGTTCTGACTCATAGCAACCCAACCCTATGAACGACAGAATGAAACACTGCCCAGTCCTGCACAATCCTCACAATCGTGATGCCTGAGCAATTGTTGCAGCACAGTAAAAAATAGTTTACTGTGTTAGAAAATACCAATTGTATTATTTTAGCAGCAATACTAATTCTTTAGCTTTTCCTACACAATCATGAAAAAAATTCAACACTAGTGGAATTGAAAAAAAACGAACTATACTCAAAATATACCTCAAAACTTATAGTCTCATGGTGATATAATTTACCAGCTGTTACATTTTAAAGTGGACATACTGTAGAAAAATCTTTGTTCTCACTGGTTCTTCACAATAAGAAATGTCTCTTCATTACACTGATCACATCTTAAGCCAATGCTTCCCATCCTTTTCTCTAACAAGTCACAAATAGAAAATGATAATATTTGTATAGTAGCCTGGGGTAAAGGCTTGTGGTCAAAGAAGGCCTGGGTTTCTCATCTAGTCACCCCTGACTAAGATATATTCCTGACAACTCTGGCCTAACTCTGAGCCTCAAAGGCAGTCCTGAAGAGTCTATTAGTGTTACCAAGGTATCGACTTTGGCAATGATGCCTCAAATTTACTCAGAAAGGTACTGGTTAAAGTATCTGTCATTACTTAATGCTTTCCGTAACTTCCCTGTCCTGGGCTCTGTATCGAACCGTGAACAAGGTCTGAATCACTAACAGTATGCAAACAAAGGAGAAGTGTAAACTATGCAGTCGCATTTTTTAAAAATACTCTGCTGCTCTGTGTCTTCTTTTTTTAATACAGAGACATTTCTATCAAACTCTTCTATTTAAATAGCATTTCATAGCACTAGATTAATTTGCTACTTTAGTCTAAAACTTGAAATACTGTTTTTATTTACTATAAAAGACCTTGTAGCCTGTCTGCATTCACAGATGACAAAACTAAAGCTTAGGGAGGATCTGTGACTTTTTAAAGGTACGTTATCATGCAGCTATCATCTGACCTCTTAGGTAATCTGGAGTTATCACTCCATTTTACAGACAGGCAAAATGAGGCTGTGAGAGGTCAAGTACTCTCTTCCAGGTAGAAAAGTTAATAGTGGCAGAACGTATTTTCTAACTTATGATGATCATATTAGGTATATTCAGAGTCTATTGCCAAACTCATACAGCTAGGAGTAGCCAAGCCCTTTCATCCTGCAGCTGCCCGCTGTCTATGCTCAGGCCATGTAGACTTCAAAGGCACTTTATGTAAGAGCAGACAGTGTTAACATTTTGGCTTGAAGAGAAAACTAGAACCGATTTTTCTCCCCTTCTGTTCATATGGTGTTTTTTTATTCCTCGATGAATTGAAACTAAAGTTTTACATGATTTTTTTATGTCCCTAAAAAATGTTTGGTCTTCATTCTACATGAAGTACATTCCAAAAGAAGAAAACGTGAGTTAAAATTTTATTTCCTCCCCTAATAGTTGAAATAAAAAAGTTACTTAAAATATTAATTTTCAGTTTCAATATAAAGTTTGTCAGTTGAGAAAATTGGGAATTTTAGAATATTTGGGTTGTATATTGAATCTTGTCTATGAAATTGAATTGCTTTGTAGCCTGGGTAGATTTAGATCATTCATTTTAAAAAATGGGGGAGAGATTGATCTATGATCATTTTTGCAGATGGAAGAGATCACTTGCTTCAATCCTTTTATTTTATATGTAAAGAAAACTCAAGTTCAGAATGGTCAGGTAACTTGTCCAAGGTCACCAGTTAGTTAACTAGAGCAAGAACTCAACTTCTTAAACCCTGAGTTACATACACATTTCACTGTCATGCTGCCTTCATGCAATGAGGAAGATATAAATAATTTTGCAATTTTATAAAAGATCTTTGAAGAACTTAGAATGCTTCATTCAAAACAGTAAAGGTGATCATATATAAGCAAACTAGCTGGTTTCCCCACTGGCCTGAGTCAATGTGATTTCTATCCATAATATAAAATAAAAAACCAAATCAAACTAAACTAAACTAAAACGTTACTTAGTTTCATACATGTCTCTCATATCAGTTAGGATGAATAGTTATATTGAATATTTTACCAAACAAATTTGAGAGTGATCTAGTGATTCTTAAATAAAATGATCTTCAGGGTAATATTGATTTTATGAAAAAGCAAGTTAAAAACTATTCTTGCATCTCTTTCTAAAGACACTTAAAAACACAAATAATACAGCAATAAAACAGTATGTGTGTATGTGTCAAACAATCTAGTAAAAGACTTAGGTTTAGGCCTTTATTTTACCTTTCCTGGGGCATTCCTGTACGCCTGCATTTTCATTCGCCTTTCTACGCCCAGTGTTAATACGCGATTGCACGTAATTGTATGGAGTTTGCCTGTGACCCTGGATTTGAAGTTGCTGTTTGGCGGAAATTACTCTGTTTTTGAGGACTTCATTTTGTCTTTCAAGCTCATGAACTTTCTCCTGCAGCCGCTCAATCATTTCTTCCATTTCTACATCCCGTCCCAGCCGCTTGGGGCCGCCACCAACCTGCTCATATCTTTTCTTGTCATTAACGAGCCGTATTAACTTGGTGGCCATTCTGGGGAAATAATAAAAAGATGAAAAGGAATGTGAGAAGTCAGCATAAAATGCATTCTGTTGAAAGGAACATAATCACTGTGAAGACTTCAGTGCAGAACCTGAATAATAAATTTCAGGTTTTGATGTAACTATTACTGCCTGTGAAGAATCCTTTGATGATAATTGAAACCACTGGGCAACAATCTGCTTTATAGCACTGACAAATAACAGTTTCCTAAGGCTTATCATTTAAGGTTAGTAAAGGGAGGACACATATTTACTCCATATGTTCCTCAAATGCAATTTTTAACGCATGACCTTATATAGGAATGCTGGATGCACTTAAATGTAGCTACAGATTGTGGATGTGGTGGGTTATATCTGCAATCCACAATAAGTCAAAACTTTTGAAAAGTGTGTTAAGACTACACAGCATTAAGCGATATATTGTTTTCAGTTTCTCTAGGATTAAGACATATTACAAATATAAAAATGTTAGAATGCGTAGATGTGCACATACAAAAGCCTAATAAAAAATTCAAAAGAAACCAAAATGCATCATGAAACATTACTTGGTGCTCAAGAAAGATGCTTGTTTAAAGGCAGAAAATAAATCGATGCAAAAAGCAGTATCTTAATACTATCTTTAAATTTAGGCATAAATTGTGCCTTTGACATCTCATGAGTTTATACTTTTGATTCTTTTAAGTTTTGATAAAAACTGGTTAGACAGAACAAAAGACAGAAAGGGCACATGGGGGTGATGTAATATACACGTACGGAAAACATGCCTGACAGTGAATGGAAAAATCCTGGCAGGACAAGAAAGAAAAGGTGGCTTCGATGAGAGACACAAGTTCAAGACTTTACAAAATTGGTCGCACATCTTCAATAGCTGATTCTAGTTTATAGTGAATCTATTTTTATAAAGACCCAGACAGGAGATTGAAAATAAAAACACTTCGTTTTTCTTTAAATGGGGTTTGCTTTATTTTAGCATGGTTATGGACAGAAGCTTTTACTTAAGAGAACAAAAGTGAAATAAAAAAATCCTTAATAGCTTTGGGATGTCACAGAACAACCTTTTTTTTGCCCTAAGCAGAGTCCTCTGTAAATGCAGTAGTAATACATGTCAATCTACGCAGCCTACAGCATGTGGCATCAGGGAGAGCTACGCCAAACATAATCAGTTAAGATTTTCTTTTTCCCTTGAGGCACATCCATTATGCATGCTTTGTAAGGGATATAGGATAATAAAGACCAACATCCAAGAGGACCACAAACACCCTAGTGAAATAATCAATGGATTAGTTCCCTTTCCACCTAATCCAGAGAATGCTATATCACTGGGAAATCTGGCCAGGTATCATAGCCCAACAGAGCCACACACTCTACCTAGCCTTTTAATGAGTTTAGGGTCCTGAGCTCCACTCAATGACCTACACATTGAAATACGGTAGCTGTCCAAATGAGATGTCAACTTAAATACTTAAATCCTTTGTTACACAGAGGCTTTCATACACAGATATAGATTACATTCAAGATAGATACAGATTTAATGCAAAGAAACAGTCAACATTTAGAGAAAAATACATGACCCTAATTTTTAAGGCAAGAAGAGCACATCACTACCTTCAAAGATGTTCAAGCAAACTTTGTCAAGAAGCAAAGACTGTATCTGTTTGTCCTGTAATAGAAAGGCTTTCATTCATTCGATTTGATTATCTTATAACACTAATGAATTCTAAGTGATTTGGTAAAGTTTGAGCACTTATTCAAAAAGACAGTTTATCAAATCCATACTTATACTAAAGAAAGTGATACTAATTACATCTTGAGGATAAATTTAAAGACAATTCTACCCATGTATCTAGGACAGTGTCAGTGGTGTGGGATTAAGAAGGAACTTAGAGCTTTGGGTCATAGTGATCATTGTATCACTACTCTCATGGCTGAGTAAAATAAAATCCAAGGAGGTTAAATGGCTTGAACATACCATGGCTAGTGACAGAGAGACAACAGAACACATGTATACAACATGACTCCTAGCCCAGTCCTTTTTCCATTAAACTACACGGCTCATTGTTGTTTTATATTTTCTGGCTAGGACAAATTACTAATGAGGTCAAGGTTGTGAATTCAATACTTTTACTGACCAATTAGGCTTACAAAGAAAAAAAATTGTTTAGTGGTCACGGAGAACATGCCTCACTCTGACTGGCTGACATATGTGTGCTACTGGTCAGAAAGTGAGTCAGGAAAGTGAGTCGGATGTCTTGAAAAAGCCACCATTATGACTCAAAAACCAACTCAAAGTAAAAGCCCTGCACACAGCAGGTCAGTGGGTTGTTAAAAAAAAAAAAAAAAAATCCACAGGGTAGAAACTGAAGTAGAATGATCCCTTCATGGTGAATTCTACGCAGAAAAAAAACCTATCTTCTTGCTTGCTTCAATGGCTGTCTCACCTTTCCAGTGAACCCTAGAACATGAATATGAGTATAGATCTGTTCATGCTTGCACATGTGATGGCACTCTTTCGCTTCTAATGCCATACATTGAGAAGATGGTCACAGTGTTTCAGAAATGAAAGAATGTCTTCTCTTAAGAAATTATTCCTGCAACATTTTATGCACACAAATCAAAAGTGACAATGTTTCTTCAGAAACGGTAGAGTCTCTTTGAAATAAATATAGAATCTAGACTAACCCAAGCAAAGTTAAATATGTTCCAGAGATTGAAGTGATGTTGTCGTTAATACACTTCAAGTCTTAAGAAAACATTCATTCTAACAAGTTAGAATAATTATTTTTCAAAGATTTCATTTTAAAATCAAAAAGACATTCAAAAAACAGATGCTTTGTACATTTGCTTATTAAACCATAAATATTAAACCAAAAGTTATTTATAGATATGATATACTCACGGCACTCTCAGCTATTAGCTTTCTTCTTTCAAATAGCAACTTCAGCTATAATAAATACTCATAATCCTTTTGGTTCATTATTCTAGTTTGCAAGATTTTCCATTTTTAAAAATTGCATTTATTTACAACCTGCCTTGTTGCAAAAAGATTCAAGGTAAGGCTTTCAATTAAGTTTATAAAAAAAGCATATCCTCCAAACTTTACTGAGTCCAGAAAAAAATCTAAAAGCTTTCTATCATAACCTTTTAATTTTATCCTCTTGCTTTCGGGCATGCTGTTTAAGTACAATGTTTTCATCATGCAAACGCAAAAATCTGTCTTCCAGTTCCTCACGACTGACGCGTGACACTGCCTGGCGAGACTTCATTGTCCGAGGTATTGAAGTTTCTGCAAAAATTCCAAGGTAATTAATTGTGAGATTACTTAAAATAGTCTATAATGATAACTGTTTATATTAATATAATCTTGATGCACTCATCCTAGATTTTTTTTACTTCGTAAACTATAATAAAGATTTAGAAAATGTTACAGCATTGCTCATACCACTGATTTGAGGTAGGAATAAAAATCTTTGCTATTAGTACTTTACATACAGTATTAAAGATTTGAGCAACAACAGAATCCATTAAAAACACAGTCAAATAGCCATTCTTTAAAAATATAAGGTAAAGCTCTTATTTAACATAGACTTTTAAGTTTATTTGCTGAATGTTGGAAAAAAACTAATTAAAAGCCAGAGTATCTGAAAGTGTTACCATTATTTTTTTTACGAAGGCAAGAGTATAATAATAATTTGGTGTGAACACAATATGATTAAGATATTTTTCTGAGCTATTGGTTTAGGTTATAGAAAATAAATTATAAAATTTCCAAGACCAAAACAAAACAAAACTCTTGAAAATTTAAAACACTGTCATTTAAGAATTTCACAAATCTTTTCTCAATAAGCTACCTTATATATATTTTATAAGAACTTTCATACCTTTAACGTGTGTATATGCTATCTCTTTAATTTATGCTTAAATTTGATATTTCCCATGTCATTGTGAAGTAGGTCAATTACCAAGAATCCTCCAAAAGAAACAAAGAACAAATGGATAAAGACTAAAGTCCTATAGTGAGTTACTGAGGGCAAAAATTGAACTTCGAGTACCAAAACACAGTACATAGCTTTGCATGCTTAAAATTTATTTGTATCTGAATCCCTCATGTTCCTGCGAAGATCTAAAGCAAAACTTACACGCACGTTTTACTTTTAACAATTAAAGCTGTAGTCAAATTTGTCTTTTCCAATGAACACCACATTGACCACCTTTCTAAGGTAGTTCAAGGTGACCACTCAAAATGTTCTAATAAAAGGCGTAGGAAGACTCCTTAGTGGAATATATTTTAAATCATTACCTTTCTCAAAAACAGATGTAGTGGCATGATAGCACGGCTGACACATGGTATACACAAACAAAACCAAAAAGCTCTATGTTCTAAATTATTCTTTAAGGTAGTCTTTTTCTTTTTCAATTTGAAAAGTGCTTTTTAGCTCTACATTAACCACTAAGTGATAAAAGGATAAAGAAAACCTTTAACGTGCATTAATTTTATTAAAAAAAAGTCACTATCGCTTGGAAAAACAAGTCATTTTAAGATACTCTACTTGAAAGACAAACGTTTTAAAATATGATGTTTCCTCCCATATAAAATTTAAATAAAAGGAAGATTTTAATGGTGAATGTGATTTAAACCAGGCAATTCAGTTTTGAGGCTTCATAGACTCTTCGTAGTTCTACTGATGTGTGGAATTTTAAAAAAATGACTTATAACAATTCTTTATCAGAACAGAGGAAGATTTTACATTTTCTAGGAGCTGTTGATAATTGACGCCCACAATAAAATACCATATGTTGTTCTAAACTCTCCATCTTTTTATTTAGTCCAATCAAGACTTATATAGTTACTTAAGTGGCTTGGTGTAGATGAATATCAAAAAAACGTTAAATTAAAAGTAAAGAAGTCACTGATCAAAGTTCATAAATATAATAAATAACAGCTGGCCGAACCTTGTAACTCTCCCATTCCAAAGTGGGTTAGACCTGTATCTTTCACAGGCAAGTCTCCTGCAGTCTCATCGGTTGGGCCAGACATGGCCTATCTGTGGAGAAGAAAATGCAAATAAAATCTTCCCAGTTATAACATTAACTATGCAATGGAATGAACCAAATAAAATGAATAAGGAACTAGAACTTTAATGGACATCTTATTGCCCACATGTGCTGCTGGAAGAAGATGAAAGCTTCTATCCTAAAATTAAGACTACATTCAATCATGGAGGCAATGTTCCTCTCAGCACTATATTTCCTATAGTTTGCTTTGGAAATGAAATAAGATTATCATTCTTCTTTCTTCTTCTTATTCTTCTAGCTGAAATAAAAACAAACTCCCTCACATTTAAGAAACACCTCCCTTCCATCCCCTGCCTCCTCTCCTCCCCCAAAAAGAAAGCAGGTATCTCGAAAAAACTCAAGTCAGGAACTTGAGTTCAAATGGTTGAACTTATTAGCATTTACTAGCAGGTCAGGTTACCTAACTTGAGTCTCAGTTCCTTAATTCCAAATTGGGGAAAACAATCCCTCACGGAGTTATTCCAAGAGTAAGTGAGATGGTAAATTAAAAGCACTTAGCACACTGCCTGAGATGCTAGTATTACTTGAATACTGGGATCTAATAGAAATGACACAAAAAAACACATGCAAACCTATGCTCACTACAGCACTATTCACAAAAGCAAAAAGATGGAAACAATCTAAGTGCCCATCAACAGATCAAGAATAAGCAAAATGTGGTAGATACACACAATGGAATACTACTCGGCAATAAAGAAAAATGAGTTCCTGAAACATTTTAAAATGTGGATGAACCTGGAGGGCATTATGAGTGCAATAAGTCAATCACAAAAAAATAAATACTGTGTGTTCTCATTTTTATGAAATGATATGAATAGGTAAATACACAGAAACTAGTTCATTAGTGGTTACCAGGGGTGGGGCTGGTGGAGAGGGAGAAGGACTCCCTAGATAGTAGGTCCTTTTTGTTTATAGGAATGAGAAAGGTGGCACCAAACGTGGGTGAAGTTTGCACAGCGTAACTGACGTAATTGATGTTAGTAAGTTGTACATAGAGAAAAGGGACGAATGGGCAAATGCTAGGTTGTACATGGTTCTGCAATAATAACAAAAAAGGGTGAGAGGCTGCAGATGCTGATACTGATTCGACATAAACAGTCACCTCATGGGATTAGTTCTCTTGGTTTGGGGGCTTAGGGCCGTGGTCTTGTGAGTCAAGCCACTCAGTTGGCATAACATAGTTCCTAAAGTTTATGTTCTACCTCCCTGTATGGTGAGTAGTGCCTGGGGTCTTAAAAACTTACTGAGTGGCCATCTAAGATATAACGATTGGTCTTTATTCTTCCAGAACAAAAGAGAAAGAAGGAAACCCAAGAATCAGAGAAGGAACTGGACTACGGGACTGACTCCGTGAACCACTGCCTCCTCCACCTTGAGACCAGAAGAACTAGAGGGTGCCTGGCTACCAGTACTGAACGTCTTGATCAGGGATACAACAGATCCATCCTGATAAAAAGGGAAAAAAATTTGGGATAGAACTTCAAATTCTTAAAGACTCTAGACTTAGTGGACCTATTGAGGCTGAAGGAGTCCCCAGGACTATGGCCCGGAGTTGCTCTTCAAAACTTGAATTGAAATTACCCCCTAAAGTCACCTTTAAACTAAGTAACAGTTTAGCCCAAACTATAAAGATTGTCACCCTTCAGTACTGTGTTCCAAAAAAAATCTCTATCAGACCAAAGAGTCAATAGCTATTTTAAACAGCTTTAGATGAGGTTAGGGGCAAGGGAGTTTATTAAGTAAATGGAAGTGGAACAACTAGAACAGAAATAACAAGAATGTTGACACAATGTGAAGAATGTAACCAATGTCACTGATCATTATGTCTAGAAATTATGGAATGGGAGTGGGTTTTGCTGTGTATAGTCACCAAAAATAAAATTAAACCTTAAATAATTACTTGAATATTAATTTTGTGTTCAAGGTACAAATGAGTGGATAGTCCAAAGTTTAGTGAAAGAGTTTCATAAATTCACCAGCTGGGTTTGTTTTGTTGTGTCCTGTTTGCTGCCACAATGTCTAGGTCCCAGGGCTTCCTACAGACTGTCTAGCTAATTTTGGTATTTTTAAAGTTTCTATTCCGTACAGAGATGCACCACAGTAACTTTATCTTGCACATGGACGTGTGGTCCATATAATGTTATCATACAAAAAAAAAAATTGTTAATTTTCATTTCTATGTACCCAGAAAACAAAATGCAAATTGCCAATGAAGATGCCCTAAGGAAGAGATTCTCAACCTTGAGAATGTTGGTCCAGAATTTAAGGTCCAAGATAGCAGCAAGCTTATTTGTCTTGTTCACCTCTGTATTCTTGGAGGTTGGCACAGAACTTGCCTGGCACATAGCAGACTTTCACTCAATGAATGGAGTCCATGGGGCTTTAGGATCTGTGAAACCAGAGATGGTTGACAAAATTTTGTATGCATATGTGTGTTATGGACTCAACTGTATCCTTCAAAAAAGATATGTTGAAATCTTAATCCCCGGTACCTGTGAAAATGATCTTGTTTGGAAATAGGGTCTTTGAAGATGTTGTCAGTTACGTTACATGAGGTTATACTGGAGTCCAGTGGCTCCTAATCTTATATGACTGGCATCCTAGTAAGAAAGATACACAAAGACAGAGAGATAGGAAGGACACCATGTGATGCTGCAGCTGCTAGCCAAGGAATGCCTATAGCTACCAGAAGCTAGGAGTAAGGCATGGAAAAGTCTTCCTCTCTGAGCCCTCATAAGTAGTCAACACGGTCAATACCCTGATTTGGACTTCTAGCCCCTAGAACTGTGAGACAATAAATTTCTGTTCTTATAAGCCACCTAATTTGTGGTCTTTTGTTATGGTAGCCCTAGAAAACTAATACTATGTGTATATGCAGTATCTTTTAGAGAGAGAGTTCATAACTTTCATTTTAACTCACAAAAGGGTGCGGAACACTTTATTGTGCTGTGACAGACACAGTTAACAGAGGTATGCCTGGGAGATCATCTACTTCTTTCAGAAAAACTGTGTCTTAGTTACCTAGTGCTGCTGTAACACAAATACTACACATGGGTGGCTTTAAAGAGAAAAAATTAATTTTCTCATAGCTCTGGAGGCCAAAAGTCCAAATTAGGGTCTTGGCCATGTTGATTCCTTCCTTGTTGGTAGCCTAGCTTTCCCTTAGTTTCTTGGCTTATGATGATCCTCACATAGTGTATGTCTTCCCCTATGTGTAACTCTATGTCTATTTTGGTCTCTTTATAACTCAGAAGTGATTACGTTTAGGATCTACCCTACACTAGTATGACTTCATTAACACAACAAAAGAAAATCCCTATCTCCAAACAGGATAACATCCACAGGTACAGGGGTTAGGATTTCAGCACATATTTTTTGGTGGACACAATTCAATTAACAATACACTACTACAGAAAAGGTCAAGTTTTTGAGACTGAATTGTAGGGCCCAAATCATCAACAAGTTTAAACAGAGTCCGTCTGTGAAAATGATTACTTTTCCATGATAGAATTAAGACAGATTTTATAATATCAGTACACCCACTCCTCAATTATTGACATGGTTAGGTTCCAAAGACCAGATCATTATGTGAAAATCGGCATTATGCAAAAATGGAGGATAACCACATCAGATCACAAAATGGAGGATGACTACATCATTACATAACTGCCAAATCACTGAGAATCATGGCCCAGCCAAGCTGACACATAGCATTATCACAGCCAGCATTACTGTTGCCTCACACCTTGGCATCTGTTACTGCCAGATGTGTGTCATTAATGTGCAAAATAGTCCAACAGATTTTTTAATATTGCCATGAATGCAAAATGTTGGATCAGAGAGTCGATAAGTGAGGAGTAGGTGTAATGATGATGGTGACATTTATTAAATGCTAAATGCTTACTATGTTACTATGTGCCAGGCACAGTTTTAAGTGCTCTTCTTATATGAATTAGATACCACAATATCCTTGTGAGGTTGGTACTCAAATGATACCTTGCAAATGAGGAAAAGGAAACAGACTAGGTAACTTGCCCAACGTCACACGTCTAGGAAGTAGTTGTCTGGCAATATTTTTGGTTATTATAACTGGTGGTTAAAGCATTTGGCTGCTAACCGAAAGGTCGGAGGTTCAAACCTACCAGCCACTCTGGATAAGAAAGATGTGGCAGTCTGCTTCCGTAAAGATTTACAGCCTTAGAAACCCTATGGGGCAGTTCTACTCTGTCCTATAGGGTCGTTATGAGTTGAAATTGACTTGACAGAAATGGGTTACAAGAGGGGGCGGGGAGTTGGGCATGGTGTTACTGGCATTTAGTGGGTCCCTGGGTAGTGCAAACGGTTAAGTGCTCTACTACTTGCCTAAAGGTTGATGGTTCGAATCCACCCAGAGACGTTTGGAAGACAAGCCTGGAGACATGCTTCCGAAGGGTCACCACCTTGAAAACCTTATGGAGCAGTTCTTCTCTGCATGGGGTCGCAATGAGTCAGAACCAACTTGATGGCACTAATAGCAACAGTGGACAGAGGCTAGGGATGCTGCTAAATGTCCTACAGTGTGCAGGACCCACAACAAATTATTTGGCCCAAAATGTTAATAGTGCTGAGGTTGAGAAACCCTGCACAATGCTCTGTTAGAAGGAATTAAGAGACGATCAAGTCCAAGCTCCTCATGGTGTTATTGAGGAAATGGGGTCCAGAGAAGGGCAGTCCTTTTGTCAAATATTTATTGAGCACTTATTATGTGCCAAGCCTCTTGGCTATCAGCAAGCCCTATTCTACTTCCAAAATGTTTCTCAAATTCATTCACAGCTCTCTATCTTAACCACAACTCCCTATTCCAAGCCATCACCATCTCTTGCCTGGATTATTATAAGAGCTTCCTAACCAATCTCCGTATCCATTCTTGCCCTATCCAGCCAATTTTCTGCACGACAGGTAGAGTGATCTTTTAAAGATGTACATTATAAAAATGAAAATCACTATTTAAAATAAAATCCAACAGAACAACTAAGAAGAAACTCAGCAAAGATACAGAAGACCTAAAGGGCAGAATCAGCCAACTGGACCTCATAGACATATATAGAACA
>NW_004443950.1:14449912-14484137 GCF_000243295.1 Trichechus manatus latirostris | reverse complement strand
TCCAATTGCATGGCCATGGAGGAGCATGCTGTTTGAAATAAGAAATGTAATTGTCCCAGAGGATTTTATCTTAACAATAAATACATGCTCTGGTTTATCATTCATAAAAAATAAAAAAATAAAAATAAAATCCAAACTTGATGGCCTTCAAGAACCCATGCAGATCAGGAGTCAAGTAATTCAGTGAATGAAATACCAGATGATAAGAGATGATGGAGCCTCCTACGAACTTGAAGAGTGCTGTTGGGTCTGAAGAGCCTGGCCTCTTCAACACCATCTAAACCTTCTTGTCTTCTATGGGCCATGTAC
Organism: Trichechus manatus latirostris; assembly: GCF_000243295.1. Taxonomy (NCBI): domain Eukaryota; kingdom Metazoa; phylum Chordata; class Mammalia; order Sirenia; family Trichechidae; genus Trichechus; species Trichechus manatus. The sequence goes on along the minus strand of NW_004443950.1, from coordinate 14,483,828 downwards.
ACTGGTCTCTTTTAGTTTCCTCAAACCCACCAAACCCCTGTCTTGCTCAAGGCTTTTGCATTAGCTGGCTTCTCATTCTTTAGGGCTCAGCTCAAAGGTCACTTCCTGAGAGGCCTTCCTTGATCAGTTTACCTCAGTCTTCCTCTCGATTACATCACTTCATTTCTTTTATGTATAGCAGTCACCTCTACCTAACAAATAAATTATGTTATTTGTGTGCTAGTTCATTGTTTCCACTAATAAAGTATAAGCATCTTGACACGGGAATTAGTCTTGTTTACGGATGGCCAAGTACAGTGCCTGGCACATGGAGGGTGTCAACATTAACATTTATTGAATGAATAAATGAACACCAGATGCTGGGACTAAAATGGTAAACAAAGTCCCCGCCTTTATGGAGCTATGGGGGTACTCTGACGATAAACATAAATAATTAAGCAAACAACAGGCCATTCAGGTGGTTTAGGGTCTACCAACCAACTCCCAACCCAGGGCAAATGAGAGAACTATGTTGATGTAACCTTTTACTGAAGAAGGATTTGGATAGGGACGGCAATTAGCTGCATCAAGCCTCATCAGCTAGGATTTAGGGACAGGATATAAATTTTCGAAGTGGTCCTAGGCGTGGAGATACAGGGCGGACTATGATTCAGGCCTGGGGATGTAGAGGTGTCTTGGACTAGGCTGTTTTCCACGCGAGCAAAACTCCAGAACCTTCTTTAGGTAGCAGAGCAGACCCTAGGACCCTGGCCCACGCCGCCGGGGGTTAGGTCGGCCAGCCTCCCTGCTCTTGCCCCCTACGCCCCCCAGAGTACTCACCGCCACTCTCTCCGACTGCTAGCTACCGTTGCTATAGCGCCGACGGCGTGTTTGGCTGGGCGAGAGGAGCACGGGAAAACATGACTTAGCCCCGTTGCCACCTGGGAAATGTAGTTCTCCTCCGGCCCCAGCTCGCCTGCTCGCTGGGTAGCGGACTACGCTCGCCCAGCTGTCGACCCTGATAAATTCTCCGGCTCGAAACCCAGAGGCGCGCTACGGCGTCGCCGCGGTGCATCGTGGGAGTGCTAGTTTTCGGGACTCCAAGGGAGAATGGCGTCGGGTGGGAACAGGACACTGAGAGAACTACATGCAGGAGGCGGGGGCCGGGGCGAGGGATCTACGCGGCTTGTGGTGGCGAAGGCGGCTGTAGCAGCAGCATGAAGCGAACCCAGACCGCCGAGGAGCGAGAGCGAGAAGCTAAGGTATGTAGAGCTCCGCAGGATCTGGAGTCTTTAGTGCCTTTGGAGATAGGAGCAGAGAATCAGAAGGGCAGGGTTTGATGGCGAACGGACCGATGGTCTTAAGCCAAAGGATGACAGGGCCTTGTCAGCAAGGGAGCTGGAGACATGGGCGGGGGGGGGGGATGGTGGTGGTTATAAATTCTTGCTGCTCAGGGTGCAGGCCGAGTCCTGTTGGGCTAGCTCAACAATGAGGACTAAGACACTCATTCCTTGTCCTGCCTTTGCCCCTGCTTCCTTGGTTAAAATTATGGCCATCCTTGTGCCTCAGTTTCCCGGGCCCTCAGACGACTGTGTTCATAACCAGCTATGCTTTCTCACCGGTAGTGGTCTCTGAGGACTGAGATCGGCTTAGATGAAATAGCTGTGAGGTCAGATGTGTTTATATTTGGAACGGTTGTCTCAGTGGCGGCTGATGTATTTATTCTGTCTTCAGCACAGTGGGTATGGATGTTTATGTTGCTGTTCTCTACCTTTTTCAACCTGTGGGGGTTGTCATTGCGTGGGATGACAATAATAAAACAATGGCGATTTTTTTTAGCACTTAATTGTGTGCCAGGCACTGCCTGCCTTAGATGCGTTATATATACATCATAGCAGATTGCAAGGTAGATATTTTACAGATGAAGTATCAACAGTCCGTTTTTACAGGTGAAGAATTGCAGCTCAGAGTAGTTGAGTGTTTTCATCCTTTTCCTTACTCCCAAAACCAAGTCCTATTGAATTGCATAAATATTTTGGAAATCTGTCCACTTTTTTCCATCTCCACCACCTTGGATCAAGCTACCATTATCTCTTTAATGGACTGTTGCAATAGCTTTCTTATTATAACTTGCTGTACACTCTGCCAACCACCTGTTTAAAAATCTTCCATGGCCTTCTGTTGTTCTTAGAATAAAGACAAAACTTCGTATGATCTTCAGGGTCCTTCATGCTTTGGGTACTATCTGCTTCTATAGCCTCATCAGACGTGACAGTCTGCCTGCTCACTGCCCATCAGCTACTGTGTTCTTAACAGTCCCTCCGTCCTGTGCTTCATCTGGTCATAGGGCCTTTGCACATGCTACTTGGCGCTACTCAATGTCAGGCAAATGTTGACAGTGAGGAACCAGTGGTAGATAAAATAGACACATTTCTTGCTCTCATGCAATTTAGAATCCTATAAATAAGTCTGTGTTAGGGCAATACCCCAGTGAATTTAAAATATGTAATAAAATCTGCTATATAATGGCCTGAGTTACAGCAAAGTTTCACCAAGGTCCTGAAGTTTCCATGCTTCAGTCTGCATCTGATATGGGCTAAAGATGGGAACAAAGTAGAAGACCCTTCTGCATTAGTCTACAGAAGTGCAAAGAATCAAAAATGTAGTCACCTGTTGGCATTGTGCATCATGTCTCACCTTTCAGGTTTATTTTTAAAGTTACTTACTTATTCTATAAAGGTTTATTGAGCAGCTATTATTCGCCAGACGTTGGGATTATAGTTTTGGCTAAAAGGTAATCCCCGCTCTGAAGGAGCCCTTATTCCATTGAAACTGTAACTATTGCCTATGAGGTAGTTATTAATATTCTCATTTTACAGATGTGGAAACTGAGGCTTGTAGAAGTTGTGACTTGCCCAGTTCTACTTGGTCGCTAAGTGGGACTCAGGCTCAGAACCAGGTCTTTTGATTCCAAAGCTTTTTTTATTTTCTGTTTATGAAAATAAATATGTTGGATTGATAGAGCAAGTTGCCTTCTTGGCTTTAAAACATTTCTTTGATCTTTTTTAAAAGACTTATTTATTAATAAATTTTATTATAAAAAACACAGTATAGCAGGTAAGTGTTAAATCTTAAATAGAAAATGTCCAATTACTTATGAATTATTTTTCTTTTCCTAATCAACTTTATTGAGGTATAATTTACGTATAATAATTTGCATCTGTTTATAGTGTACAAGTTGATAATTTTGAGATCCCTGGGTCATGCAAATGGTTTTATTTCAATCACTAGTGGCACAGTGGTTAAGAGCTATGGCTGCTAATCAAGAGGTCAGCAGTTCAAATCCACCAGGACTTCTTGAAAACCTTATGGGGCAGTTCCACCCTGTCCTATAGGGTCACTATGAGTCGGAATTGACTTGATGGCAACGGGTTTGGGTTTTGGTTTTTAACGTAAAGGTTGGTGGTTTGAACCCACTCAGTGGTGCTACAGAGAAAGGCTTGGTGATCTGCTTCTGTAAAGATTATAGCCAAGAAGACCCACTGGAACAGTTCTATTGTGTAACATCTGGCGTTGCCATGTGGAATTGATTCAATGGCAAGGGATTTTTGTTTGTTTGTTTGTTTGTTTCATACACCTGCAAAACCAAAACCACATTGAGATAGAGAACATTTCTATCCCTTCCAAAATTTTCCTCTTATTCATTTGCAGTCATTCCATCCCTCAACCTTGGCCCCCAAGCAACCACCGATAGTTTTCTGTCACTAAAGATGAATTTCATATAAATGGAAGCATACTGTATGTACTCTTTGGGTCTGTCTTCTTTCGCTCAGCATAATGATTTTTGAGATTTATCCGCGTTGTTGCACTTATCAGTAGTTTGTTCCTTTTTATTGTTGAATAATAGTCCACTGTGTGGATATACCACATACTGTTTACTCATTCACCTACTGCTGAACATTTAGATGTTTTCTGGTTTCGGGCTGTTGTGAAAAAAGCTGCTAGATATGACTGTTCACGTATAAGTCTATATGTTTTCATTTATCTTGGGTGAATACCAGCGTGGAATGGCGGAGCCATGTGGTAGTTCTCTGTTTAACCTTACAGGAAGCTGCTAGATAATTTTCCAAAGTAAATTTACCATTTTTGCTAGTTTCCTAAGGCTGCCACAAGAAATTCCCACAGCCTTGGCTTAAAACGACAGAAATTTATTCTCTCACAGTTCTGGGGGCTGGAAACCTAAAACCAATATGTTGCTTGGGCCATGCTTCCTCTGAAGGCTCTAGGGAAGAATCCTTCCTTGCTGCTTCCAGCTGCTGGTGACTTCTGGTGTTCCTTGGCTTGTGGTAGTGTAATTCTTACCTTTGCCTTTGTCTTTACAAGGCTTCTCTGTATCTCTGTGTTTCAAATCTCTTTTTTCTTTCACTTATAATAACACTAATCATTGGATTTAGGGCTTACACTAAATCCAGGATGATCTCTTCTCCAGATCCTTAACTTCCTTACATCTGCAAAGACCTTTTTTTTCCAAATGAGATAATATTCACAGGTACTAGGGGTTAGGACTTGGACATATCTTTTCTGGGGACACTGTTTAACCCAGTACATCATTTAAAATTTCTACCAGCTTTGTATGAGAGTTCTAGTTGCTCCATATCCTTGTCAACACTTGATATGGTCAGCCATTTAAATTTTAGCCATTTTATTGGGTATGTGGTGGTATCTCATTGTGGTTGTAATTTGCATTTCCATGATGAAAAAAAAATTTGTTTTGGACATTTCATACACCTGCATCATAATATGTGGTCTTTCATGTTTGGTTTCTTTCACTTAACATAATGGTTTTGAGATTCATCCATGTTGTAGAATGTATCAGTACTTCATTTCTTTTTATTGCTGAATATTATAGTATTTCAGTGTATGGATATACTACTTTTTTTTTTTTTAATCCATTCACCAGCTGATGGACATTTGAGATGTTTCCACTTTTTGGCTGTTATGAATAATACTTCTGTTAATGTTCTAGTACTAGTTTTTGTATGGAGTCTGTTTTCTTTTCTCTTGGGTAGATACCTTGGAATGGAATTGCTGGGTCACATGGTAAATCCACATTTAACATTTTAAGAAACTGCCAAACTGTTTTCCAGTGTTGCTGTAAGATTTTACATTCCTACTAGCAATGTTTGAGGATTTCAAGTTCCTCATATCCTCAAAACACTTGTTATTGTCCGTTTTTGATTATAGACAGCCTAGTAGGTGTGAAGTAGTATCACATTGTCCTTTTGATTTGCATTTCCCTAATGGCTAATGATGGTGAGCATGGTTTCATGTGCTTACTAGCCACGTGTATGTCTTCTTTTGTGAAGTGTCTATTCAGCATCTTTTGTCTATTTTTTTTTGGGGGGGGGTTGTTTGTGTTTTTATGAGTTCTTTATATTTTCTAGCTATAAATCCTTTGTCAGCTATATATATTGCAAACATTATCTCCTATTCTTTTAGTTTACTTAATGGTGTCTTTTGAAGAGCAAAATTATTTTATTTGATAAAGGTTCAGTGTGTTGATTTTTCTTTTTATGGTTCATGCTTTTTGTGTCATGTTTCTGAAATCTTTACCTATCCCAAAGTAGCAAAGATTTCTTGTTTGCTTTTAAATTAAATGTTATTGAAAAGGCAAACATAATGTAGGAGCCTTGGTGGTGCAGTTAAGCGCTCGGTTGCTAACTGAAAGGTCGATGGTTTGAACCCACCAGCTGCTCTGTGGGGGAAAGATGTGGTGATCTGCTTGCATAAAGATCACAGACTTGGAAACCCTATGGGGCAGTTCTACTCTGTTCTCTAGGGTCTTCATGAGTTGAAGGACTTGACGGCAACAGGTTATCTCCATAATGGATAATTACTTTTGGTTTTCCTTTTCTCTTTGAAATAGCTTAATTATATTTTCTTCCCTGTGATTGCTGATGCTACAGACTTGTATACAGTCTCCAAGTCTGGAGGGTGAATAAGAGGGTTAGACTAAATATTATCTAACTTTCCATGATAACATTTGTTTAATTTGTGTTAAAGCATAAAAGATCACCACAGCATATTCTTGCATCTTTGAAATGAATTTTTCTTGTTAGACATGTAAATGAAACAGTCCGGATTAGTATTAGATGGCCTGAGTTAGAACCATGGCCTCTACCATTTCCTTGTTGGGGGAAAAGAGTGAGGCACTCTGAGCCTCAGTTTCTCCAGCCAGAAAATGGGGTCAAGAACAGCTGCCTCTGTAGGTTGCTGTGAGTGCCCAGAGTGATTAGGTGTGGCCACTGTGCCAGGGGCAGAGTGGTCATGGCCTTGATTGAGTTGGGTTGCCCTAGGTTGGCGCATTTTTTCCCTAGATGACATGATGTATTGTTTTGAAATGATTTAAAACTTACAGAAGAGCTGCAAGAGTAGAACTAAGGGCCCTCCTATACCTGTCATCCAGATTTCACAAGTTGTTAACATTTTGCTACGTTTGCTGTATCTCTTTTTCCATATAAATATATACACACACGAGCCATTCTTTTTTATGAACTGTTTCAGAGTAAATTGCAGACATCAATCCTCTTTACCCCTAAATACTTCAGCATGTGTTTTCTAAGAACAAGAACACCCTCTTACATATAAACACAGCACAGTGATCAATTTCAGAAAAGTTGACATTGATGTAATACTATTATTTAATCCAAAATCCATATTCAGATTTTGTCAGTATCTTAATAATGTCTTTTATACGAATTTTTTTTTTTTCTGGTCTGTGTTCCAAGCCAGGCTCACATATTGCCTTTAGTTGTTATGTCTGTTTGGTCCCCTTTAATCTAGTCTCCTTTAATTTCCTTTAAATTGGTTTCTCAGACTTTTTTTTGTCTTTTAAGACATTGACATTTGGATGAGAACAGGCGATTTGTTTTGTACAGTGTCTGTATTTGTGTTTGATGTTTCCTCATGATTAGATTCAGATTATGCATTTTTGGCATGTATATTTTTGAGGAAAGATACAGGCTACTAGAGATCACAAATTGGCAGTCCACATAGTCATCCTGCCTGTTGTTGTTAGGTGCCATTGAGTTGGTTCCAACACATAGCAGCCCTGTGTGCAACAGAAAGAAACACTGCTCGGTCCTGTGCCATCCTTGCATCATTGTTATGTTTGAGCCCATTGTCGCAGCCACTGTGTCAATCCACTCGCTGGGGGTCTTCTTCTCTTTTGCTGACCCTCTACTTTACCAAGCATGATGTCCGTCTCCAGGGACTGGTCCCTCCTGATAACATGTCCAAAGTATGTGAGACAAAGCTCACCATCCTCGCTTCTAAGGAGCACTCTGGCTGTATTTCATCCAAGACAGATTTGTTTATTCTTTTGGCAGTCCATGGTATATTCGATATTCTTCGCCAACACCATAATTCAAAGGCATCAATTCTTCTTCGGTCCTCCTTATTCATTGTCCAGCTTTCACATGCATGTGAGGGGATTGAAAATATCACCCTACCTGTAGATATGTTTTATTTGGCCCAAAGGAACTGTGGAGATTTTTAAATTATTTTCTAATATTTAAAAGTTGAGAGCTTTCACATGAGAATCTGGATATCTGGTTTTCTTGAAAATCGAGAATGTCTGGAAACACTGGGCATGCATTTCCCCAAGAAGAGCTGAATAGTGGCTGCCCGTTTAGATGGGAAGTGTGCTTTCCAATAGGCCACAGTCCAGTTTTGCCCCATCAGTCATAGGATAGTGGATAAAAGTATCGGGCTGTAGAGGTTGACTCCTGGAATTGAGTTCTGTCCTTTAGATATAGATTCCTGGAACTGAATTCTGCTCCATCTCTTTCTTGGCCAAGCAACTTCTCTGATCTTCAGTTTCCTCATCTGTAATATGGGGTGATATTTATGGTTGTGATGGGGATTAAGTGAGATATATGTAAAGTATCTAGAACATTCCTGGCACATAGTAAAAATAATGTTTTTTGTTATCACTGTCATCTCAGTCATTGTAATCATCACTGCCTCTACCACCACCTGTCTGGCCCCAGTATTTAGGACATTGTTTATGTAAACAGAAATTGAGTGTCTACTCAGACAGCCTTTCTCAACTGGGGCTCCGAGAGCATGAAGCCCCAATGTCCTAAGATATTCATTGGGTGTGATACATTAACTTCTCTCTCATGCATCCACAATGGTACTACTTATGTACCATCCTGGAGCCCTGTGGCATAGTGGTTAAGTGCTCAGCTGCAAACCCAAAGGTGGGCAGTTCAGATCTACCAGCTGCTCCTTGGAAACCCTGTGGGGCAGTTCTATTCTGTTCTATAGGGTCGCTATGAGTCAGAATTGACTCGATGGCAGCGGGTATGTACTATCTTTGGGAGAATTGAGAAAATAGTCACCTCAAACCATTTTCTGTGTTGTATGGTTCAGAGGAGGAACCTGGATAAGAGTAAGCAGTGCATTTGGCACTGGGGACACATAGGTAAATGTGGAGAATATGGTCCCAAGGAACTTGCTGTCTGTCCATTTAGGGTAGATAATTAAGCAAATACCAACAGTAAAGTAGTGAGTTTTATCATGGAGGCAGGGCATAGTAGTAAGGAGGATCTAATGTGTTAGAGGGTCATGGAATTCCTTCCTAGGAAGATCTGTTTAAGGGTGTATCCTTATGAAGGCCCAGAACCCCCTTAGGGGTTGTTCAGAAATAGTAGTTTTTTTTTTTCATGGAATAAAAAGATGTGGATGTTGAATTCCAAGTTAGCTTAAAAGATTCTTATGCTGGCTTGGGAGAGATCATCGGTTTGAAAAATATTGAAAATAGGAGTAGTTTAAATTTATTGCTGAAAAGGTTATATGTATAATAAAAACATTAGAGAATTTTGTTTAAATGATGTACATTTTTATCAGTGATGGAAATATCCAGAATAAACTTGTTGTTTTAAATAAAATCATTAAAACTGTCATTTGATTTTGATGATAGTTGTCTTAATGTCATTTATTAAGATAAACCTTAAATTAGGTGGTTGTTGTTGTTAGGTGCCGTCGAGTTGGTTCCAACTCACAGTGACCCTGTGTGCAACAAAAGGAAACACTGCTTGGTCCTGCACCATCCTCACAATTGTTGCTATGTTTGAGCTCATTGTTGTAGCCATTGTGTCAGTCCTTTTCATTGAGGGTCTTCCTCTTTTTTGCTGACCCTCTACTTTTCCAAGCATGATGTCCTTGGGACCAGCCTCTCCTAATAACATGTCCAAAGTACATGAGATGAAGTCTCGCTATCCTTGCTTCTAAGGAGCATTCTGATTATACTTCTTTCAAGACAGATTTGTTCATTCTTCTGGCAGTCCATGGTATATTCGGTATTATTCGCCAGCGCCGTAATTCAAAGGCGTCAATTCTTCGATCTTCTTTATTCATTGTCAAGCTTTCGCATGGATATGAGATGACTGAAAACACCATGGGTTGAGTCAGGCACATCTTAGTCTTCAAGGTGACATCTTTGCTTTTTAACACTTTAAAGAGGTCTTTTGCAGCAGATTTGCTCAATGCAATGCATTGTTTGATTTCTTCACTGCTGCTTCCTTGGACATTGATCGTGCATCCAAGTAAAATGAAATCCCTGACAATTTCAGTATTTTCTCCATTTATGATGTTGCTTATTGGTCCAGTTGTGAGGATTTTTATTTGTTCTTTGTTGAAGTGTGATCCATACTGAAGGCTGTGGTCTTTGATCTTCATCAGTAAGTGCTTCAAGTCCTCTTCACTTTTCAGCAAGCAAGTTTGTGTCATCTGCATATTGCAGGGTGTTAATGACCAATCTTGATGCTCCATTCTTCTTCATTAGTCCAGCGTTTCGGCTTATTTGTTCAGCATACAGATTGAACAAGTGTGGTGAAAGGATACAACCCTGACACACACCTTTCCTGATGTTAAACCACACAGTATCCCCTTGTTCTGTTCGAATGACTGCCTCTTGGTCTATGTACAGTTCGTCATGAGCATAATCAAGTGTTCTGAAATTCTCATTCTTTGAAATGTTATCCATAATTTGTTATGATCCACAGAGTTGAATGCCTTTGCATGGTCAATAAGACACAAGTAAACATCTTTCTGGTATTCTCTGCTTTCAGCCAATATCCATCTAACATCAGCAGTGGTATCCCTGGTTCCATGTCCTCTTCTGAATCCTACTTGAACTTCTGATAGTTCCCTGTTGATGTATTGCTGCAACCACTTTTGAATGATCTTTAGTTAAATTTTTCTTTTTAGTTTTTTAAATTAGGTTAGCATATAATAATAACTCAATTAAAGGAAGTTTGCTATTTGTGTTTGTGCCTTCTGGATCGTTTTACCTCAGTTTATTTTGTTTTTGGAAGTTTTACATTTTAGTGTGGTCCTGAGAAGGTTCTCCTGGCCCCTTTGTTCACGACGGGCCATCCTGCGTCATACCGCCAGTTTATCTGGTGGTAATTTAGGAAATTAAATGTAGGGCGTTTTTTTTGTGGTGGACCAATGATCAACAGACTTAAAAAATTAAAATTTTGTCCAACAGATTCTACTCTTTTTTTTTTTTTTTTTTCTGAAATCTATGTTCATCTTTTGCTTACTGTCTCCTCCAGTGTAGGGCTCAGCCTGTGATCACAATTTTATTGCCTTCTGTAGATAGAAAGGGTAGTTTATTTGTTCATAATTTCCAAAGCACTTTAAATATCCTCCTTGAAAATTAACTAGCCAAACGAGTGAGTAACAGTGAGTTCTTGTTGCTTTCTATTATTTCCAGATGTTTCTTAACCATTCCTAGTGTTGGTTTTGAAAACTAAATTTACCATTCAAAAAATGTCTTAGCCAGAACTCCTCCAACTCAATAATAGGAAGACAAACAACTCAATTAAAAATGATCAAAGGACTTGAATGGACATTTCTCCAAAGAAGATATACAGATGGCTAATCTAATTATTAGTCATTAAATCGACAACCAAACCTGTTGCTGTTGAGTTGATTCCAACTCATAGCCAGCCTATAAGACAGAGTAGAACTGCCCCATAAGGTTTCCAAGGCTGTAATCTTCATGGGAGAAGACTGCCACATCTTTCTTCTGTGGACTGGCTGGTGAGTTTGAACTGCCAACCTTTCAGTTAGTAGCCAAAGGCTTCACCACTGCACCACCAGGGCTCCAGGGAAATGTAAATCAAAACCACAGTGAGATACCACTTCACACTCACTAAGATGGCTATTATCAAAACAAAACAAAAAACAAAATGGAAATTAACAAGCATTAGTGAGGATGCTGAGAAATTGGAACCCTCCTGCCTTGCTGGTGACAATGTGAAATGGTGCAGCCACTGTGGAAAACAGTTTGGCAGTTCCTCAAAAACTTACAAACTGAAAAACCATATAACCCAGTACCAAATGATCTAGGTATATACCCAAAAACTTGAAAGCAGGAGCTCAAACAGATACTTGTATACCAGTGTTCATTGCAGCATTATTCTCAATAGCCAGAAGATGGAAACAGTCTAAATGTCCAGCAACAGATGAATGGATAAACAAGAGGTGCTATATCCTTACCATGGAATATTACTCAGCCTTAAAGAGAAATGAAGTTCTGATACATGCTATGACATGGATGGACTTTGAAAACATTATGTTAGCTGAAAAAAGCCAGACACAAAAGGACAAGTAGTGTATGATCCCACTTATATGAAATACCCAGAATAGGCAAATGCATAGACACAAACAGTAGTAGTTACCAGGGGGTGAGGGCAGGGAGAAATGGGGAATTATTGTTTAAGGGAAGGGGGCATTGGTGGTTCAGTGGTAGAATTCTCACCTTCCATGCAGGAAACCCAGGTTCAATTCCCAGCCAGTGAACCTCATGTGCAGCCACCACCCATCTGTTAGTGGAGGGTTGTGTGTTGCTATGATGCTGAACGGTTTCAGCAGAGGTTCTGGACTAAGATTATCTACTTCTGATAAATCAGCCAATGAAAACGCTGTGGATCACAACAGTCCGATCCACGTGTTAAATTTCTGTTTGGGATGATGGAGAACTTTTGGTAAATAGTGGTGATGGTTGCACAACATGGTGAATATAACAAATGTCACTAAATTGTATACTTATAAATGGTTAAAATGACAAAATTTTTGTTAAATACATTTTACCTCAATAAAGTTAAGAAAAAAAGTCTTAGCCACTTCAAACAACCATTAGCTTCCTTGAGGACAAGATTGTGTCCAATTCATCCTTCCATCTCTTCAAGGTGTACCTAGCAGAGTGTCTTGTACATAAGAGACATTAGTGAATATTTGCTGAAAAAAGAGTAAATGGGTTGAGAGCCTCCAGCATCTGATATATGTTACATGTGACCCTTAATAGTTATGATGCTGGCTGCTAGACTGCTGATTAGATTTACTGTGGCTGAGTTTAGCAGTGCGGATTCTGGCATTTAGACTATATGCACCATGAAAGTAGGGACTATGCCTTTTTAGTTTTTTTCATTCACTATTGTATATCTAACACTTAGCACTGCATCAGGCAATTAGTAGATATTCCATAAGTACTTATCAAATGACAGCACTGCTTGTTATTGGTCCTTAGACTTTCTAATAGTGAGCAATGGAATTGGAACCTCGGAAGAAATAATGGAAAATGGTTGGGTCCTTTATGTAATTTAAATTGCTTAACATGCCACAGACATAGGTATTAATTTTGAGAAACAGGACTCTTCTGTTCAACACATGCTTTGGCAACTGTCAACCATTATTTTCTGGTGTTCTCTTTCAAATTTCGAATGCTAGTTTACCCTCCAAGTTAAGTGTATTTTGTTGTCGTTGTTAGTTTGTTATGGTAGATTTGTTGATAAAGTTATATTTTAAGTGTGACTTTCTAATTTATAGAAGAAGAGAACTCTAGTTAAGATGGTACTTTTGGAACCTTAAAGAAAAGGCACAGTTTAGAGAAGGTGAATTTACCATCCTGCTAAAAGCTCATTCACTTAATCTTCTGTTATTAAAATGATTTTGTGTTATTTTACAAAATGCCCTCACTGGTTGATTTCACAACATAAGCTTGGAGGAGTCTTGGAGACTATTGGGTTGGGTCAGGACGTGTTTAGGAGATTAACATCTGCATCAATAAAGACTTTTTTCCAAACGTTTGTCCTTGGCATGATATTTCTCTGCAAGGCCAGTGCATGTTTGAGAGCTGAACCTTGAGTAGGTACTAGAGGCCTGCACTTTTGTTCATGCTACAAACATCTGTTCTGTTGCCATGCTGATCATTTATTTGCTCCGTAGATGACTTTGTTGCAAAGTGACCATGCTTTCCTTATGTTAAACAACTGCCATATGGAGGAAGGGGCAATTAAAACCTTTACAGTTGGTGCAAGCCAAGTCGAAAACTCAGCTTAAAGGACCAAATTGTATTGCATCTGGTCTGAGAAGGAGATGTGTTGCCAGTGGATGAGTGTTTTCTCGTAACTGTGATCAGAAAATTCAGAGCTCTGATTCTTGCATTAGCCCTAAGTCTGCCCTTTGGCACCTTCATTTAGTGACTGGATCATTCAAGGCTGAGCCTCAAGGGCTAGCATTTCTCCAATAATCATATGAAGTGGGCTGTTGTTGTAACCTGAACTCACTCTGCTGAACTGGGCATGATTAAAGTCTCAAGGCTGCATTAATATGGATTTTCTGTTTCCACGTACGGCTGTCCATTATCTCAAGTATTTTCCAGTCTGCCATTTTTTGAAAACAGAGATGGAAAATTTTGCTGATGAAATTTTTTTTTCGCTGTCAGCACCAACATTCCTTTTTTTTTCCCTTCTGCTTGAGAATAACACCAGGCAAGTGAATGCAAAGATTACAGTTTACGTGGACTCTAGCCTGTTGTCGTGTCAGTCTTGTTATTTAGTTAAATAGTATGCAATTTTTCGCCAAATCAGCAGCCAATATGCTGTGAGCAATTTTTGTTTTAGTCACATTATTGGCTGGTAACACTATTAATGAGATGATAATTGGGAAATAGTAGTCATTGTTCTCATAAAACACAATCCTTGTATTGGAACCAGCCAGGCAGGGGAGTTGGATATGCAGACTGCAACTGCGGAAAGGATGAGTATCCGGTGTTCCCAGCTTTTAAATTCATCAGACCCCTGCTGCTTAAATTGCCCCAGCTGTTAATGCTGGAACCATTACAGTAATGGACTCGGCAAATGAAGGAGAACGAAGACACGCACACTTTATTACCAGAGGGGCAATTTTCTCTTCATCTGTAATAGCAGCGGTGCCTCATATTGATCGGACCATCAAGATACTAATCCTCTGTAAAATTACTCGTTATAACTGAAAATGTGTTAATCCAAATCAGTCTGTGTCCTGACTGTCTACTTACTATTGAATACAGACTATTAGATGGTTTATTTTTCATGATTTAGAGCCATTGCCCTGAAAACGCTTGGTGTTTCCCTTGCAACACTAAATGCTTAATCTTAGCTATAGCCCAGGGTTGTCTTTTTGTTTTAAACAGAACATCACCCACTTAATTAAGGAGTGAGTGTCTGTCTTGCTGTCTGAGTTATGCTGGTGTTTTATGTGCCTCTGGATTTATTAAGCATCTTGTTTTACATTCAGTCTGTGGTTTGTGCCGTAAATAAAAATAGGCCCATCTTGCACATATTAGAAATTTGCAGGTAGCAAATGTCAATAAGTACCAGGGATGTAAGGTTCTTTGATTTATATTTCAGGCACCAGGTTGTGGTTTGCCGATTGAACACACAGGCAGAGTGTATCCTGGCGTCTTCTGTGTAGCAGATGTGTTTTGCATCGTTGTCTGAGAAAGTTTATAGTTATTTCTGCATCCTTGGTTCAGTAGATTGCTTTTTAGATGGTGAGGCGTATCCACTCCCCACTTGTGTTTTGTGAGAAATGACTACAGCTAGGCATTACTTTATTATAAGAAGACCTGTTAAAAACTGATTCCTCTCCTCTTTAATGTTTAGAATTTTAGGAATTCCTCCATAAAATTTCCATTTTTATTTTAAACTGATATTTACTCTCTTGTCTAGCACAGTTTTTTAATTTTATTTTTTATTATAGTTTCTTTCCACATACATTATATATTTATTTGTACACAGACTCAGATGCCCCCTTGGCAATATTTTTATTTTAACATACTGTCATTGCTCAAAGCATTTGTGTGGCATACTCTGTAGAATTCATTCAGAAATAATTAACACCCATTGTGTTCCAGGAACTGTTAGAGGTTAGAGGTTCAAGGATGAGTAAGGCATGATCTTTGCCATTGAGGATCTCAGTTCAGTTGGAAGATGGGCGTGTAAACAAATAATTGCAACAATGCAGTATAATAAATGCTAAAATCCACTTGTGTGTGTAGTTCTTGGCAGCAGACACTAGTTATGGGTACAGTAGAAAAATCAGCTTCATTACTTTTCCTTGCTGTGTTACCAAGAGCAGAATTCTGCAGTTTAATCACACTCTAAAACTCACTTCGGAAGGACTTCTAGCTATTTGAAAGAAATCTCATCTTTCCTCACAGGAGGCATGTTTACTACCCCCTGGGGAGAGGCAAAGGAAGACTTTCCAAAAATGTTTCGATCAGTGACCATATCTTTGGATATGTATAGAGTTTCCCAAGGAGACTAAAGGTGATAGTGCTTATTTTATGGCATTTATATTATAAACGGTCTTCTTGCTTTAGAGGGTAGTTTATCAGGAGGAACAGTAGCATGTGGTAGTAAAGAGCTTGAATTTTGGAGCTGGGCTGTCTCCATTTTCCCCCTAGCTTCCCTACTTACTAGCTGAGTGATCTTAGACAAGTCATCTAATCTCTTTAAGTCTCAGTCTTCATCTGTAAAATGGGGATAACAGTAGAGAGTATTAAACAATTCGATATATATAAAGCATTTGGAATAGTGATATGAGTATGTAAGTGCTTTAACTGCTGCACCACCAGGGCTCCTGTAATTGTTAGCTTTGTTATTATTACTGTGGATGTGACTGTAAAGTGATGAAATTATTTTTCACATATGCTTTATGAAGGTCAGCTTTGTAAATGTCTGATCACAATATATACAACATATAAGACTGTGAAGCATTTAAAAAAATACATTATTTCTTTCCAATTACATAATAGTTTTCTTTTGAAAAATTAAAAAATACACAAAAATACCTAGAATAAAAAAAAAGTCTCCTATAATCCTCTAGAAATGACCATGGTTGCTTACCATATTGGTGTATTTGTTAAAATATTTTTATTATGCCTATTATATGTATAATATAGACAACATGATCTCAATTTTATTTAAAATGTATTTATAATACGTATGTATATAGGATATATTTTAAACAAAAATTGGAATCATGATGTGCATATGTTATACTTTGCTTTTTTCACTTACCAACATATTGTGATAGTTTTTCATGTCATTGAAGTTATTTTATGATTTAAAAAAATCATATAGTATTTCATCATATTTTTTCCTGCTATTAGAAATTACCTTTCAGTGAATGTTCTCGCACATAAATCTCTGGTAATTTCCATACAGTAAATTAAAAGAAGGCAGATTGTTGGCTAACATTTTAAAGATTTCTGGTTCTCACCATCAAATTATCATTCAGAGTGGTGATGCCAGTTTCTATCTATCAAGCAGTGCCTGAGGGTATTTGATATGTCCTTTCCAACACTGGGAATTATCCTAAAACAAAAATATTTGTCAAGTTGGGAGAGAGGTAGTAGGAGCTCATTGCAGAACGAAATTTTTATTTCCTTAATAACTAAGTATATGATTGAATGCCCTCCTACCATTTTTATTGGTCAAATATAGTTCTTTCATAATTTGCTTATTCATCTGTTCATTTTGCTAATATGTGTTTATGTGTTTCTTACTGAGTTGTGAAAACACTTCATACATAGAGATGCAGTGGTCCCTCTGTATTCATGGGGGATTGGTTCCAGGACTCCCCGTCAATACCAAAATATGTGGATGCTCAAGACCCTTATATAAAATGGCATAGTGTTTGCCTATAACCTATGTACATCCTCCCATATACTTTATATCATCTCTAGATTACTTACAATACCTGATACAATGTGAATGCTGTGTCGATGATGTAAATGCTGTGTAGATAGTTGTTTACTGTATTGTTTAGGGAATAATGACAAGAAAAAAAAGTTGGTACTTGTTCAGTACAGACACAACCATCGTAGGCCTAACTACGTACTAGGTCTAAGTACGTGGTACACTTCAGCAACAATGTACCATTTTTTTCCCCAGATATTTTTGATCCTTGGTTGGTTGAATCTAGAGATCCGGAACCTGTGGATATGAAGGACTGACTGTATTATCTTTTGTTAATCATGTGATGGAAAGGATATTATCTTTTGTTAATCATGTGATGGAAGTATTTTTCCCAGTTTATTGCCAGCTTTTTACTTTCATATTTTTGTTATTCAAAAGTTTTCCTTCATTTATGTATAAGAAAACTTTTCCCACCCTAATATCAGATTAACAGTCACTTATTATGTCCTTATAACGAGCCCTGGTGGTGCATTGGTTAAGCAGTCATCTGCTAACCGAAAGGTCAGTGGTTGGAACCCACCAGCTGCTTGCTCCTTTGAAGGAAGATGTGGCAGTCTGCTTCAGTAAAGATTACAGTCTTGGAAACCCTATGGGGCAGTTTATGAGTTGGAATCGACTCGATGGCAGTGGGTGGGGTATATGTCCTTGTAGTTATTTTATGTTTTTGTATTTTACATATAATTATTAAAATGCTGGAATTTAGTTGGTGCAGGGTATGGAGTAGATATCTAGCTTTTTCCTCCCAAATGGTTAACCATTTATCCCAGCTCCGTTTATTGACCTATGTATACATTACACTGATCTGAATGCCGCAAATATGCAGATCTGCTTTGGGCATTTTTATTCTGATCTTTGTTTTGTCTAGTCTTCACATGCCATCTGAGTTACTAGAGTTTTATGATACCTTTCAATGTCTGGAAGTACAAGGCCCCCATAATTATTCTTTGTTTTAAAAAGTTCCTTGGTTCTTCTTTGCACTGAGAAGACAACTTAAAAATAATTTTCAGGTAAAATTAAAAATTAGTTTTTGAAGGCCCCCCCGTATGCTTCCCCTCAACACTTTGGTATTTTAATTTTTATTGTGTTGGATTTGTAGATTAACTTGGAATGAACTGAAATATTTATGGGAATTAATTTTTCTCATTCAACAGTGTTGTCTGTTTTTCCCATTTATTTTTCTTTTATGACCTTATGGAAAGTTGTGTAATTTTGTTCAGTTAGGTATTATTATTCGGAAATGCTGGTGGTGTAGTGGTTGAGAGCTATGGCTGCTGACCAAAAGTTCAGCAGTTCATATCCACCAGGTGCTCCTTGGAAATCCTGTGTGACAGTTCTACTTTGTCCTATAGTGTCACTGTGAGTCAGAATTGACTCGATGGCAGCGGGTTTTTTTTGGAAGTATTATTTATTACTTTTTGGGTGTTTCCTGGGCATTTATATTTTGACTACTAATGCAAATGAGATATTTGAACATTATATATTTTTAACTGGTATATAAGAATGTTTTTTTGTGTGTGCTATTTTTGTAATTGGCAACAGCAGTACAGAATGAATCCTTATTATTCTAAAATCTTTCAGTTGCTTTTCTTGGGTTTTCTAGGTAGATTCTAGGAAGCTGATCTTATCATCTGCAAATGGAATTTGGTCTTCCCCCTTTTAGTAATTATACTCTCTCCTCCTTTTTTTCTTACATTATTGGATTGTCTAGAACCTCTAAGAAGTAGTGGTGGTAGCAGATAGCCATGCTTTAATAGTTAGTTGAATCTATAGTTAATAGGTTTTCCCCCTTTTAGTAATTATACTCTCTCCTCCTTTTTTTCTTACATTATTGGATTGTCTAGAACCTCTAAGAACTAGTGGTGGTAGCAGATAGCCATGCTTTAATAGTTAGTTGAATCTATAGTTAATAGGTTTTCCCCCTTTTAGTAATTATACTCGATCCTCCTTTTTTTTCTTACATTATTGCATTGTCTACAACCTCTAAGAAGTAGTGGTGGTAGCAGATAGCCATGCTTTAATAGTTGGTTGAATCTATAGTTAATAGTTAGGTTTTGGGATTCTATTATTAAGGGTAGTGGTAGTTTTTGACAATAATTTTTTATTCTAAATTACTTTTTTTTGTTTGTTTTCAGGGGGTGAGACTGAATTTATTGCTTTTTTGACATCTATTTAGATGGTAATGCCTTTATAATACTTCTGCTAATATAATATGATAGACTTTCTAGTGATTGTTCCCTGGAATATTTGGTCATATTACATTGATCTTTCAACCCACTGCTGAATTCAACTTTTTAGTATTTCAGTTAGGAGAGTAAGGTGAGTCTGCAGTACTGATTCTCTTGGAAGCTAGCGGATGGTACCCCTAGGGGTTTTATCAGAATCTTTGGATGAGACATATTTAACAAACATATTGTGACCATAATTCAAACCACAGTTTGTAAAATATAATAAAGCTCTTTTGGGATAAGCTAGCAGGAGAGGAGGTGAAATGGATAAAAATATTCCTTTTTTGTGCTTTCAAATTTTGTTGAGTTTTAGTATTGTAGTTATACCAGTATCATAAAACAAATCAGTGCTTTCATTCTGTGCTCTGGAGCAGTTTACAAATCATCAGAATTACTTGTCCTTTGGAAGTTTGGACTAAGTTACTTGGAAAATTTTTTATGGGATGTTGGGAAAGACAGTTTTTGGACAACTTTCCCAATATCTTCTCTAGTTATTGCCCTATTTGATTTTCTTCTTCCTGAGTAAAATTTAGTCAGTATATTTTCACAGAAATTGGAATTTTCAAATTTATTGGCATGGCATTCATTGAATAGCATTCTCTGACTAGGATTGAGTTGTGCATAGTTTTATAATTTAAAAAATTACATATTCACTTTTTATATCTCCTTTTTAATTTTATGTATTCATATCTTGTCTTTAAAAATTGACTGTATTTGCCCATAGTCTGTTTATTTTCTTTAAATTAGCTCTCTTGAATTTGTTTATCAAATCTGTTCTTCTGCTCTCCAATTCAGTAATTTCTACCTTTATCTTTATTGCTTCCTTCTTTCTGCTTTCCTTAAGCATCTTTTGTTCTTTTGCTAACTTCTTGAGATGAATACTTAGTTCATTTTTCATTATTTATTGTTTAATATGTAAAACATTTTTCAAATTCTTAAAAATAATTTCCTCTTTAAATTCCTGTAGCAATTTGTACATGTTTTTGTAGCATGTATTACTCAGTATTGTAATTATTTTTTTCAATCTCTCCTTGTTAATTCCTGGTGGCTCGGTGATTAAGAGCTACAGCTGCTAAACAAAAAGGTCAGCAGTTTGAATCTACCAGCCGCTCCTTGGAAACCCTATGGGGCAGTTCTACTCTGTCCTCTAGGGTTGCAATGATCCGGAATCAACTCGATGGCAACAAGCTTCGTTTTGGTTTATATTTCATTTTTGTATCCCAGTGTATGCAGAGTCTTGAACACAATAGGCACTAAACAAATGTTCTATGAATGAATTAGCCCCTTTGTTACCACAATAATGTGGATTGGAGCCACCTGCCGCAATAGCCAATTCTGAGACGGGTGAGGTGAGCAGCAAAGAGGTTTATTATATATCGATATATAGGAGACAGAGGGGAATAGATTCCTCCAAAAAACCCATCTCTTCCACTGGAGATTGGCTGAAGGCTTTTATAGGGACAGGATTATGGATCTTAGAAGTTTTTGTTAGTTTCTCCTTGAGGTGGTGATGTCTCAGATGAGTTAATCTTCTACTGGTATTCTTGGGGGTTATCTGGTGACATCCTTGGGAATCATCTGGCGACATCCTGGTTTTTCTTGTCACAAGATGGGTGCTTTGTTTGGTTTTCATCCTTAGATCATTATCACTTGTTTTCCAACCTCTAAGGAGGCACATTAGTTAATCTTAAACCTTTTGTAGAGACTGGAACCGGAGGGAGAAACAAGATCATGAGACGATGTGGCGGTCAGCAAAGGGGAGTCAGTAATAGTGAGCCGGACCTATGGAACCTCTTCCACCTTCACCCTCCCACCCCAGCCACACACACCATACACCACACCACACACCACACCACACCCCACACCACCCCACCCCACCCCACCCCACACCACACCGGAAGTAGCTAGGTCCAAACCCTTTTACTGTATTGTGTAGACTGCTATGGTTCTTTAGTATCTGTATTTCACTTTGTAGTGTGAAATAGTGAATGGAGCACTTCACTGGGAGTAACATTCTGCCATTACCTTATTAGCATTACCTTGTGTGAGTTCCCCAATCTCTGTGATGTTTCCTCATCTGTAAAATGGGGATGATTATCAACTCCCTTCTCTGCTTCATCTCACTATTGTTAATAAGATAATGTAAAAGAACTCGGGACACTACAAGTGTTATATAGACACAATGATTTAAAATAGAAGGCTTTTAGTATTTTTATCACTCCCCTGGCCTCCATCCTTCCCCACCCATATGGAAATTGTCAAGTTCTTTTGAGCAGTGTCCTTTGTAAAAAAATACATCTTGTCTCCTTTGACATAATCTAGCCCAAAACCTTCCTGGCAGGGTGGTTGTATTGGTTGCCGTGGAGTCACTTCCAACTCATAACAACCCCAGTTTGACAGAGTAGAACTGCCCCATAGGGTTTTCATGACTGTAACCTTTTTTTTTTTCTTAATTGTACTTTAGGTGAAGGTTTACATAACAAATAGTTTCTGATTAAACAGTGAGTACACATGTTGTTTTATGACATTGGTTAACAATCCCACGACATGTCAACATTCTCCCTTCTTGACTTTTTTTTTTTTTTGTGAAAATATACATTGCCAGAGATACACCATTTCAAAAATTTCTACATGCACAATTCAGTGACATCGATTACATTCTTCCAGTTGTGCTGCTGTTCTCACTTTAGATAAAGGTTTACAGAACAAAATAGTTTCTCATAAGCAGTTAGTACACATGTGATGACTGTAATCTTTATGGCGGCAGATTGCCAAGTCTTTCACTGGAGGACTGGCTGGGTGGATTTGAACCGCCAGCCTTTGGGTAGCTCCCTATCACTTAACTTTTGTGCCACCAGGGCTCCTTTCCTGATGTTAGATATATAGGAATTTGTTGATCGAACGTCTTTTGAAACTCGCTTTTCACTGGCTTATTAGTGAGTGTTCCTTAAGTGTACTTAGAGCGCTGTGCCCAGCCACGGAGCTGCTCTTGGTTTACATTGGGACCACCTAGACAACTGCATCAACAGGCAGTTAGGGAGATGCACGGGCGTAGTTAGAGGACTTAAACCTTTCGGTTCAATCCCGTTTCCTCTGCAGCGGAAAGCTGGAGACCTTATACTCTTTCTAAAATACAGTCTAATAAACTAGTGTAATTTCTATACATTGATGAAAAATGATAAAATCGATAAAAAGTCTTTTCCATTTTTGTAAGTCTTAGAGCAGTAGTTTTTAGTCTTATTCAGAGGAAAAATAAATATATGATTCTTCCTTCCCTTTATTTCAATTTCATTGCTCCCCTTACACCAAGATTTATTATTATTTTTAATTTATTTTGTTCAATGAAGGGGTGTTATAGAAAGTGGGCAGCAAATGGAGGATTATTGTGCAGTGGGGATAATCACAGAATTACTGCAATCATCCATATTGTATCACTCTCGCTTTTAATTACTGGTAAGCTTCCCTGTTCTTTGGGGAAATGAGTGCCATCTGATGGGTCAGTTTTAGATTGACAGATTGTTGTTAAAATGCTAACTACTGTCCAAATGCAGAGCGATAGTATTTTTTCCATATGAGCATTAAGTATTTTCTTACAGAATGTTGTTCACTGAAGGACTTCATGTAACCATTGACATTTCAGCATTGTGGCTTCTGGTAGAGCGTGTGTATTTAGCAAGGTGCTAAAAATGTGGTTGGCTCTCAACATTTGTTGTCAAATGTAAGCATATATAGACTGGAAATTGAGGTTTTTGTTTTTTTTTTTTAATTTAACTTCATGGAGTGTTTATCCACAATTCTCGATTTGTTCTTCACCAACAATAGAAGATATTTTGTTTAGCAAATGTTTTGTGGAAAACCATATGAAAGAATACATCTCAGGAAACTATATTTGCAGAGCCCAGGAAAATTTTAGATTTTGGTGGCCCTTTACGTATCACTGTGTTTTACGAAGAGTTATATCTGCACCACCTCTGTGTCCCGATTCATTTTGCCATTTCATCTACTGCTCTTCCTCCAGTTTTTATTTAAGACTATAAAGTTGCTTTAGCGTAACTGCTGCCGTCACCTTTGCCCTTAGCTAATCAAATAGTTTACCTTGAGGGAAGCATTTATCTCCCACTTTCATTATTATTATTTTTGTAGCTGTAAAGATATATATTTTATGTCTGCAGAAGGCTGTAACAGTGAAACGAGGTATTGATCTGCTGTATTTAGCAATTTCTTTCCACCTTGCCATCAATAGCATGTCAGCATCTGTCTGTACCGTGGTTGACCTCACAAATAGCTCTTTATGCTCCCATTGGATTCAAATGATATAGTATGCTGAAAACTAAATCAATGAATGATTATAAAGTTTTTAGTATTATTTCATGACCTGGAGGCAACTGGTACTCCTTGCTCTGAACAGTTCAGCACACAATGAATATGGTAAAATGAGTGTGTCTGGCTTTTGTTCAGCTGAAAGGAGGAAAGCAAGGCGTCAGCTTAGGTTAGCTCATACTTCTAAACTAATGATCTCAAAGCACTCTGGCGCTTCAGTGAAGCATCTCACCTTACAAAATCAGATGAACAGATGAGCAATACCCCCGCTTAGCTTTATCTCCTCACCTTCCCCCGCCATGAGCATGCAGCAAACGTTTCTAAAATTATTTGAGTTATAAACACATAGACTTTGCTTTATCAAACCCCAAATATGTCTCTATTGCCTAATTCTGACCGTCTGCCATTATCTCCCCACCCCACAGATATTGGAAGAGGGGAAGCAAAGGATGGGTTTTATAGCCACAGGTCCCTGAGTGGTACAAATGGTTTGCGCTTGACTACTAACCTAAAGGTTGGTGGTTTTTATTCACCCAGTGGCACCATGGAAGAAACGCCTGGTAATCTGCTTCTATAAAGATTACAGCCAAGAAAACCCAAATGGAGCAGTCCTACTGTGTAACACACAGGGTTGCCATGAGTTGGAATTGACTCAACAGCAATGGGGTTTTATGGCCACAGGTTGAGGTTTGGTGAACCTTTCCTCCTGTATATTATCTGCGTGAAAGGATGAAGCGGGGGACCCCTTCTTGTAAAATCACAGAGCATGAAGACTAGAGGGGAGAATTTAGCCTGGCCTTCTGAATCTGGGGTTGAGAACAGCAGATTCAGGTTACCACACTCTCTGTCTCTTATAGTGTAGGCCCTGTTGAAATTTTAATAATTTGAGTATTGGACTTATACATGTAAAATGTTTCTTGGGATCTTCTCAGAGATCTGCCTATACTAAATTTTTAGTTTTGTAATTGATTGTGGATCTGTGACTGCTTAATCAGCTAAACTTTTTTTGAAGCTCTTTTTATTTTTGTTCTGTATTATTTCTTCGGAATACGAGTGTGGTTAGTTGATTCTGGTGTCTGAAGGAGTACTGCCTTTTATTTATTCTGTATCAGCTCGCATTAAGCTTTAAGGTATGCAACCCAGGTCTAAAATACAAGGATTTGGGGAAGAAGTTTCTGTCTCTGCATTCAGTCTTTGTGATTTTGTATACCATATGTACCTGAATATTAGATAAAGATTTCCCCCCTCTCAAATTATCCTCAGAAAATAGAAGCTACTTCATATTCAAACCCTTATCAAGTCTCTCATATTCAGATCGCTCACCTAGTTACTTTATTCTGAATACCAAAGTTGTGTAATTAGCTGTCTCACTACTATATGAATGGTTACTTGTGTCTTGAGATACTTCTGTTGATCAGAACTACAGATAGTAATCTGGCTTGATATATCATAATTTCTAGTTTGCTCAAGAGTGAGAGGTAGATACATGCTCATAAATTACTTGAAATAACTTATGTTGGTTATCTGCAGCTGTATGTTAGAAAGTAGCCACGTTCTTGTTGCTAGAGCACACAGCAATCAGTTGACTTCTGTCCGTATAAGCTTTAATAATGGGGTGTCTTGGCTCCTTATAGATGCTGGATTGTCTCCTCTCCCCAGGTTCCCTTAAGGAAAGGTGAGTGATAGTGATCGGAGCTTAAAGATTGACCTCTATTGCTGCAGTTGGTGGAGACCAACAACTTTAGATAAGGTTCCTTTTCAAGTTCATACCACTAAAGGCTGTCTTGTGAGTGCCACTTACGGCTCTATTTATGGATAGAAATCCTGTCATTGGTGAAGAGAGTGTAAGACGACCTGTCCAACTTAATTCGCCAGTCACTTTTAACCATAAAACCAAACCCATTGCTGTTGAGTCGATTTACGAATCATAGCTATCCTATAGCGACCGTGTAGGACGGAGTAGAACTGCGCCATAGGGTTTCCAAGAAACAGCTGGTAGATTTGAACTGCCAACCTTTTGGTTAGCAGCTGAGCTCTTAACCACTGTGTCACCAGGGCTCCACTTTTAGTGATAGTCAAATGGCTTCTAAATAAAATGAGATGTTACTTTTTATTCAATACCAGATAAAGAAGAAATTTCTTTGCAGGTTATGTGTTAATCTATGTGTATCTGAGTGGGGTCATATAATTCTACTGCATAAAAAGCAGTAAGAAGCCAAATTTAGGATTGTATAAGATGTATTTGTATCATATGCTGAACTCTGAATTATTTGTGGAATACATTCTTATAAACAGACTCTAAAATAAATGATAAAATGTATTTATGAATTACTGTATACTTAAAATTATATTGTTGTTGTTAGCTGCCGTCAAGTCGATTCTGACTCATGGCAACCCCATGTGTATAGAGTAGAAATGCTCTGTAGGGTTTTCAAGGCTTTGACCTTTTGGAAGCATATTGCCAGGTGACTTCCAGGGCAACTCTGAGTGAGTTTGAACTGCCAACCTTACGGCTAGTAGTTGAACACTTAACCATTTGCACCACCTAGGGACCTAATTAAAATTATATTACTTTCATTAAGTAAAACTGCATATATACAATTGTAAATATTGATATACTCCCATAGTAGTATGATAGTATTATGATGAAATGATTCCTTTTTAGTATTATTTTCTTTTTTAGAAACTAACTTTTCTAGAAAACTGACACCTGGGGTTTTTTTTTGTGCCATTTTGCGTTTCATACTTTATTAGAATCTCCCCAAATTTTGCATTTTCTTTCCTTTTTTAGGATCTGAGAATATATGTGTGTCTGATGCTTTGTATGTGTCTAAAAGCATAGCCTGCTTAAAACCATGGCTGAAGAGTTATGCTTAACTGTATACTTTGCATGCATTTGTGATTTGAAATAGTAAACAAAGTCAAATCGGAGACAGCTTGAATGGCATGCTTGTCAGTTTGGAGCTTCATGAATTGGCAGTGGTCTCATTTAGGACCTTCAGATGTGTCTTTGCCTGGACAGAATGAGAACGTTTTGCATGTTCTCGAGGAGACAGCCACTCCTTACTGCTTCACAATAGGCGGTGGTGCATGACAGTTGCCCTTCATTGCTGGCTTCTTGAAGCTTAACCTCTGACCCTCCACTTAGTCGCTGTGCAGCAGTTGGAGCAGGTTGGAGATGTTCGTGAATGACGGGCATTGGCCTGCAACGTGCTTGTCATTATTTGACTGTCAAAAGGAGCCTGCCATTGGTTTCCATCAAGGTTTCAAACCTCTGTGCAGCAGTCCATATTACTTCACTTCCAAGGCTGTCAACAGGATGATCAAATGTGCATAAAAAATCAGAGTGCTGAATGTATCTTCAATCAGGAGATAGGAAGTTTTCCCCTCTTTTCTGTTCTTTCTTCTTTTTTCGCCCCCTTCTTTCCATTTTTCTTTTGGTTAAATATATTCAGATGACTTTCACAGGGCCAAGAGGTTGAGTCTGTTGCCACGGTGAAAAAAGTGAACTGTTGTCTCCTGTGGTCTAAGTTTCAAATAGCACAATTTAGATCTGAGCAGCTCTGCCAGTTAAACTCTCAGTCTTGTCTTGCATATTTTATCTGCTTTCAGCCATTGGTGTAAGGGACTAGATGCTAGCCCAGTGGTGCCTGGGCTTAGCAGACAGGATGAAACATTTACTTTGGTCTTTATTTAATGTTACAAAGGGGAGGGGTGTCAGTTTATGTGATTTGTGAAGCAGGAATTGAAATTTAAAATAAATAATGAAGGGGGAGTCTTGGGGGTATATGACTGTTACCTCATTTAAGACTTCTTTTTTTCCCTCATGGGAAAGCAGTTCAAACATAGGAAGTTAAGTTGACTGTGATCAAGTCTTAGCAACTTGAGAGGTCAATCTTAAGTGATACATTTTTTGGATACAGAAAAATACGGCAGTGAAAGCCATCTATTCTTGTAATTTTGAAACTCTGTATTGAAAAGCATCCTGAAAAGGATAAAGATGAGGGAAAGTCTAAAAATATTCTTCATGTATATGACGAATTCTGGTAGCTAAACTGGGTTTGCTTCTAGCTTTGTGGAGTGGATAGTGTGGGAATCAGGAGACCTGAGTTTTAGTTTTGCTTCTGCCATTTTCTAGCTGTGCCACCTTGAGCGAGTCACTTAACCCCTCAGCCTCATATGCAAAAATAGGGGTAGTATTACTTGCTACCTTGCAGTGGTTGTGGTAAGGGTGAAAGGAGATACCGTTTGTGAAGTACTTGCCTTTTGTGAAGTACCGTAGGCCCTCAGTGGGCACTCCCGATGTACTTTTGGTCTGTCTTTTACATCCAGCGTTAACAGGAGAGGTTTAAGTATTATAAGGCATACTTGGGCTGAAAAAAAAAAAAAATACTCCAGACAGTCTATTTTTGTGCTTCAGCTCTTTTTTTTTCATCCCATATTACCAGTTTTAGTTAATGACATCACATTTTACTCAAACACTCGTCACAAATCCGAATTGCCTGCCTGCCTGCCTTCTTCCTGTACTTTTTCCTTCCTTCCCTTCTTCCTTTCTTCCTATTCATTTATTCCTTCACTTAACAAATATTTAGCGAGCTCCTCCTGTGGGCCAGGTTCTGTTGTAAGTTCTGGAATAGAGCCGTGAACCAGGCAGCAGTACCTGCCTTCATGGGGCTCGTATTCTGGAGGGAGAGACAGAAAATCAACAAGTAAACCAATAAAGACTTGCTTTTAGGTAGTTCTAAATGTCATGAGGATAAATAAAGCAGGATAAGGGGAAAAAGGTTATTTGGGTGGTCAGAGAAGAAGGCTCAGTGGAGGATTTTTTTCGAGCAGAGAACTAAGGGAAGGAGAGAGCCCTGGAAAAATGACAGAAGGGACTTCCAAATAAAGGGAACAGCACTTGTCTCTGCTGCTCCTCACCCAGTTGTCACCAGTTTCTGGCTTATGTACTAGTGTCTTTTCTCTTCATCCTCATGCCACTGCTGTGTTCATACCCTTTTTATTTATTTCCCTAGGTTCCCACCTTCCATCAAATTCTTCTTCCTTGCCATTTTTAACAATGTAAAGTGGCCATGTCAGTCCACTGTTCACAGTTTCTCAGAGATTTGCCACTGGCCACACGCTGCAATTCAGACCCCTGAATAATAGGAACCTCATATGGGTTTGCCATAAGAGGTTCCTATTATTTCAGTCTCATTTATTGTCTGTGGCTAATCATCTCCCCTGCCTCCTTCCCTCCACAGTTTTACAAATGTAAGAAAGTGGTGCCCTGAACACAGATATGCCTCTGTCCTGTTACGTATGCTGGTCTCCGCCCAGCCTGTTCTCCCCGCTGGCGCCTAGACAACTACATGTGTTTCAGCAGTTTCCTCAGATGCCACCTCTTTTGAGATATCTCTGATGAGGCCATGGTCAGTGTTGTATACACTTCCTTAGCTTTTTCTTCTTTTTACCTTTGTATTTATCTGTTTACTTGACTAGTAAATCCAGCTCACTGAAGACAAGGACTGTGTTTTTATTCATCTCTTATGTCCTCAGTATCTGGCATAGTGTGCGGCACAAAACAGGCCCTCCACTGTCACCTTTTGACAGAAAATGTGGCATAATTTTCTACAGAAATATTTAGGACATATTTATCATGGAGTTTATGCCTTTTGAAGAGCTCTTCAGTCAAAATATTTCATTATTGTTAATTGGACTTCTTCCATCAGGCCTAATTCAAATTATCAATATCATATTAAAAGGAAAGGGGGGAAAAAAGAGAAGAAAGACAGGAAGGTGAGGTATGAAACCATTTGAAAATTGAAATGTTAACGTAAGTTAACTTCCCAGTAGTTAGAATAACACCAGAATATAATGCCAGTGAGGAAGTTAACTCTGGTCAAACTTTTATGTTGCCTTCTTTATAATCTTATCACATAATGTGTCTTTGACCAAGAAGGAGAGTGCTAAATTTAGTATTCTATTGCAGTAAGTAAATTTTATAATTTATCTAGTCATCCATTTATCTTTGCATTTTTAAAATTATACTGTATAAAGTTGAGTCCTACATTTTTGCATTTTTCATTATGTCAGAAGCATTTTAATGTCAAATCATAGTATACACATCATGTGGCTATAACTATTTATTTAGACAGTTTCATGTGGAACATTTCGCTTGTTTCATTTATTTTTGTTAGCATAAATAATACTGTGTTAAATCAGCATCTTTATGGGCACTATTTTTTAATTTTTTATCAGTAAATTCCTAGAAATATAGTAAGTAGGTCAAAAGATAGGAATATTTTTTAAGGCATTTTGCCAAATTACCTTCTGAAAAGGGTGTATAAATCTTCCTTGTTTTAGAGTGTTGGTTTCCTTAGATTACCTGTGAGTAAATTTGGAAGATAATTGAGGATTTTAAATGTGAGACGTGATCTAGAGGATAATTCAGTAATGAGCATCAAGAGAAGAAGAAGGAAGGATGAGAGAAAGAAAGAACAACAAAATCTCAAATTTTGAACTCCTCAAATGGTATGTAGTTTCTGGTGCAGTGGTTTTCAAACTGTGTTCCTGGGCGCCCCTAGGGGTCGCTGTTGGAGGTGGAGGCCTGAGGATAGCTCTGGTTCTGTTTCTGTATTTTATTTGTTTATGCTTTTGGGTAAGATTTCTTTCAAAGTAAGAGTTCAAAACTTTCAAAAAGCCACTGATTAGTAGGTCTCTAAGTTGGCACAGTGGTTAAGAGCTCAGCTGCTAACTGAAAGGTCAGCAGTTTGAACCCACCAGCTGCTCCGTGGGAGAAAGATTTGGCAGCCTAGCTTCCGTAAAGATTAAAACCTGTTTTCACTGAGTCCATTCCGACTCATAGCAACCCCATAGGACAGAGTAGAACTGCCCCACAGGGTTTCCAAGGCTTTAAGAGAGCAGATTGCCACATCTTTCTCACATGGAGTGGCTGGTGGGTTCGAACCGCCAACCTTTCTGTTAACAGCTGAGCACTTAACCACTGTGCCACCAGGGCTCCTTCCGTAAAGATTACAGCCTCAGAAACTCTATGGGGGCAGTTCTACTCTGTCCTGTAGGGTCACTGAGTCAGAATGACTCGATGGCAGTGGGATGCTGTGGGGAAGTTCTCTACTACCAGTTTCACACATGTGATTTACGTGGAATTGTCTTGTTCACGCCTGCTGTTTGAGAAGTCAGTGCTTGAGCTCGTTGTTGCCTTCTTAAAGGAGCCATCTTGCTTGCCTAAATGAGAGAGGAGTAACCCCTTGAGTTAGGCATTCCTTCTGCCTAATCAAATAGCCGTTACTTGGTTGAGATGTGTGTGGTGAAGGCAGTATGGTGTCAAATCACTTCCCAGTTCTAACTAGTGTAGGAACTGTGAAATAATCTGTTTTAGGCAAAGTAGAGGTTAAGGCACCTTAAGGGCATCAACTTCTTATCTTGCTTTTATTAGCAGTGGTGTCAACATGCACTAAAATGAGATGACCTACTCTCCTTTTTTGATAAAAGGAAAATGACCTGCCTGGCATGGATGGAGAGAGAAGTGCCTGAGGCAGATTACATTGTCACCTCTCATAACAACAGCAGGCATAAAAAAAAAAGAAAAGAAAGCCAGCAGATTTCTGTTTACCCATGGAAATGTTTGACATTTTTGGCTCCTGATGAAATGTGCTGGGCAAGAGGGGACAAGGGAGAGTCCTTGCAGGGGAAGGAATGAATGAGTAAGAGAAAAAGGAGCCTAGCATCATATGAAAGATTTGAGGACACGAAGGGACTTTAAATCCTAGCCCTGTAACAGTCTACTGGCAGAGCCCTAAGACCTCAAACTCTTGGCGGGGGCTCCTCTTTCAGTGTTTTTTATATAACCCACATTTGTTTGGCGCCTAGTCTTTGACATGGTTTGACCTATTTCTCTGAAGGTAAACTGAATACAGGGCTACCTATAAAGTTGCTCATCTCTGAGAAGATGCCTGTGTGGAAATTGGATAATTACCCACTCCTCCAAGAAGGAGGATTTTCTCCTCAGCTAAATGTGTTCACTTCCTTTGACTTTGACGACAGAGCCTGAAAACTCTTAGAAAACATTGTAGTTATTTTGAGATGTTTGCTGTAATTTAAGGCTTTTTTTTTTTTTTGTAGACGATAATTGT
The DNA here is from genome assembly GCF_000243295.1 of Trichechus manatus latirostris. Taxonomy (NCBI): domain Eukaryota; kingdom Metazoa; phylum Chordata; class Mammalia; order Sirenia; family Trichechidae; genus Trichechus; species Trichechus manatus. Next base: position 14,452,064 of record NW_004443950.1, on the reverse strand, counting down.
GTGGATTAACTTGTCTTCTTGAAAGATGAATTATATGCAGATAGCATAAAAAATTATGTGACACTAATAGGTATTTCAGACAAGGTTTGAATTTGTCTCATGTCTACCATGGCAACCCTCCGAAGTTATTATAAAGAGCTTTATATAAAGATTTTCTCCAGAATTTTAAAATCTTAAACTGTTACTTTACTTTAGCCAAAATAAGGTTTTTATTTTAATGGAAAACTGATGGGAATGAAGGTTAAAAACAAACAACAGCAACAACAAACCTATGAAAACAGTACTTAAGCCAGATAAAAACTCACAAATGCTACAAACTGAAGGATATTTTTGGAAATTTTGTTACACTCCCTTGTTTGAATCCACTCACGACAGAACTTAAACACACACAGACACACACACACACAGACACACACACACACACACTTTAAAAAAAGTATACAGAATGGAAAAATACTAAGAAAGTGTTTTTTGGTTTAGTGGTAGTACCAGGTCAAATCTAAAAACCAAGTCCTTTCCCAGGCCTTTTCTTTCTGCCTTAAAATGTGAAATTTTGCACTTGTTTACATAATTGGAACATGGTAAAAAAGCCAGATAATACCACAGATTAAGATTCTGGATTTCTGGCCTATTATTTAGCTTTCTTATGAATAAGAGATTCAATCTCTCTCTCTTTTTTTTTTAAAGTAATATATATTCCAAGCACTGTCTATTCTGTTTTGCATGTTATGAACCCTGCTTATGACATTTGAGAGGAACAGACATGCTATGGTGATATAAGCATTTATCTAATACGGGGTATTTCCAGAACGACAGTTCTTTTCTCCTAAAATAGAGAAGCATTAGTATTCACTTGATTGCAGATCCCCAGTCTCTACAACTCAGGTTGGACGGGCAATATCACGTTAAAGTAGACGTGCGTTAAGCTGTTTTGTGCCTTTCCTCCATGTATGAATTTGAGAAATGTTGGCTGCAGGTTATAGAATTCCCAGTTAAACAGTGAAGATGATTTTCTCAAATTATAACATGTCTGTGAGAAGGAAGTTCATCTGGAACATTGGCTTAATGATGTATCAAGGACCCTGGCACTTGCTAGTTTTCTGCTCTGCCGTCTTTAGCATGTGGGCTTTTTGATCCTTTGGCTGGTAACCTAATGATCACAAAGTGGTTGCCACAGTGTCCAGAATCATGTCCTCATGTAACTGTGTTCAAGGCAGGTAGATGAGGGTGGGCAGAAGAAAGGGAGTTGCTTTTTTTTTTTTTTTAAATTGTGCTTTAAGTGAAAGTTTACAATCAGTCTGTCATACAAAAATTTATACACACATTGTTATGTGACCCTAGTTGCTCTCCCTGTACTGTGACAGCATACTCTTCCTTTCCACTCCGGATTTCTCGTGTCCATTCAACCAACTCCTTACCCTCTCTGCCTTCTCATCTCGCATCTGGACAGGAGCTGCCCATTTAGTCTCATGTATCTACTTGAGCTAAGAAGCACTCTCTTCACGAGTATCGTTTTATGTCCAATAGTCCAGTCTAATCTTTGTCTGAAGAGTTGGCCTCGGGAATGGTTTTAGTTTTGGGCTAACAGAGTCCAGGGGCCATGTCTTCTGGGGTCCCTCCAGTCTCAATCAAACCATTAAGCTTGGTCTTTTAACTAGAATTTGAGTTCTGCACCCCACTTTTCTCCACTCTGTCAGGGACTCTCTGTTGTGTTCCCTGTCAGGGCGGTCGTTGGTGGTGGCTGGGCACCATCTAGTTCTTGTGGTCTCAGGCTGATGAAGCCTCTGGTTTATGTGGCCCTTTCTGTCTCTTGGGCTTATACTTTCCTTGTGTCTTTGGTGTTCTTCATTCTCTTTTACTCCAGGTGGGTTGAGACCAATTGATGCATCTTAGATGGCTGCTCACTAGCTTTTAAGACTCCAGACGCCACTCACCAAAGTGGGATGCAGAACATTTTCTTAATAAACTTTGTTACGCCAGTTGACCGAGATGTCCCCTGAAACCCTGATCCCCAGACCCCTGCCCCTGCTACTCTATCCATCGAAGTGTTTGGTTGTATTCAGGAAACTTCTTAGCTTTGGTTTAGTCCAGTTGTGCTGACTTCTTCTGTAGTGGGTGCTGTTCTTCCCTTTAGCTAAGGTAATTCTTCTTT